>NC_084636.1:7193415-7205915 GCF_033978795.1 Nerophis ophidion | reverse complement strand
ATCTATCTATCTATATGTAAAAAATAAAAATAAACCACATTATGTTCGAGGAAAAAGAGCAAACTACATAAAGAACATCCTGTAATTTGATTGATTTTTTTTTTTTATCTTGATAGATTGAAAATGAACACCATTGAGTTGACCGGTTATCACATAATTTATTCAGAAAATATAAATAACGACGAATGAGGATAGGATAATATTAAACGCAAGTGATAATTGTAAAAAAACACAAAACAATATTATGATTTCTACATTTACAGAATGTGCTTCCATGAAGTTGTCTTTATTTTTAAGTTATTGTGCCGTGATTTTACCATTCTGGCCCACGTGGTAGTGGATTTTTCTCCATGTGGCCCCCGATCTAGAGTGAGTTTGACACCCCTGCCGTAGACGTTCTAGAAATATAAGCGGCAACTCAGCTCGCTCGCAGTCCTTGAGGTGAAGGCTAATTAGCTTTTAGCGTAACCTTGGTTCATTTTGCGGTGTGTGCATGCGTTTGTGTTATCATCATTATTGAGCTACAGTTAACAACTAAGTTATTTCACTTCACCCTTTTCTGCGTTGAAGCGGCAAAAAAGGACATCATGTTAAATGAAGAGTTTCTGTCTCTGATAGTTGATATAATAATGTAAGTGAATTATAAAGCCTACATGAACTCCATGGTGTTCAGGGATGAATAGTCTCTCCTATTGCTATTGTACTATTTCTCCAGCTATAGTTACATTAATCATTAGTAATGTAGCAGCCTAGTTTTGAATGGCAGGGTCCCTGCTATCACATGTTGATATAAATATACCATTTACATAATTAGGGAAAAAATATGGAGATATATACCGTATATTGCCATTCAGCATACGGAGCGGAAAACACTTCACCACAGTCCGTAGTCTTTTGCCCCCCCCTTCCTTACACCCACCCAGCCCCTTCCCTGTCCGTCCGCCCACTTCCCCCTGGAGACACAACACCTTAACTCACAAGTATACCAAATACATACCAACTGGGGGTTATTATGTTGTTAGAGGCGCAGCCGGCGAACGAGCAGTGGGTCTGGGCACGGTGGAGCCCTGCCCAAGATGGCGGCAAGGAGGCGGAGAATGCGGCTGAGCGGAGAGGCGGGGCCTGCCGGGAGCGACGCCGCAATCTAATTCAGGTGCGTGGATTGCGCACCGGCACACAATTGACTTATCTCCTCACACTGTATAAAAGGGGAGAAGGAGGAGAGATCGAGGCAGAAGGAGGAGAAGCGAGAGCAACAGAGAGAAGAGCAAGTATGACGGAGACGCGGCCAACCGAGCGACACGGAGGAGCGAGCAGCAGGAGCGGCGACGACACAAAAGACTTCCTTGAAAGTAAAATAAACAAGAGTCAAACCTGCTCAAGCATGTCCTTCCTGAGTGGTCCATAGAACCCGAGCGACAGGGAAAGTCGTTCACACAGGTACACACACAAAAGTACGACACATTGGTACCCTTGAGTACTGGGGATTGGTACTGTGTCGGTTGAAAAGTCAAAAGGTACCCATCCCTATGCACAGTGTATTATTAGATATCGCAATAATTTGCTTCGGCACCTATGACCCAAAGCTAATATGTTTTAGCTTTGCATTTATTGACGTTCAAAAATGTGTCAACATGTCCTCCCAAGTTGGAAAAATCTTGGATAACAAATCCATAAACTTGAAGGACATTAAACTGATCGATTGTGGCGAAATGAAGAGCGCCCCCACCTGGTTGTTGATGTCATCGACGGGCTGGATCCCGGCGTACTAAAAGACAAGCAGGAAGTGAGCGGAGCTCCAGAGTACATTTTGAACTTTGACCCACCGAGCTCTCGTCCAACTGGAGTCTCAATCGTTGCTCCTCAAGGCCCCGCAGCAGCGTCTCCGTCAGGCCCTTGGAGGGGGGCGGGGCGTGGGAGGTGGTCAACGAGGACAGGGAGGAACAGGACCCTGGAATGACAGAGAGAAATGTTGACCCCTGACTTCCTTTTGTTACATTTTTTTCATCCATATAAAAATGAGATCACCATGTTTCAACATGAAGGACATAACGTGTCATCAACGTTGTACACATTCTTTCGCTCGGTTATTGATTAGCGCAGCTCGTTAAACTCATCCCAGCGGACTTTGGTCCTTCTGTGGTTACTGATTCCTCGACTCACTTCATTGTTCCAGCGAGCTGATTGTTTTAGCAACAAGTGGGTTGAACGTCGTGACGCCGACAGCGGGTCATATGCTTGTGTTATCTTCCGGGTTGTGTTGATAATAAGGGCTGAAGACAACTGATTAGAAATCAGGAAAAAACACTTTTTTCAACTGTCAAGAGTAACACACCTGAGTTTTTTGTCAGGTAAATCTGGTTGGAAGTCATCGTGGGGGCCTGCACCACCAGAGGGGCTGGAGAGAAGAGACAGGACCCTCCTGGCTCTCTGGGTGTTATTGACTCTTTGGACTCTCTAGACTCTCCTGGCACTCCGGACACTGTGGACTCTCCATTCTCGCTCGACTTTCCAAACACTCTGGACACTCCAGACTCTCGTAACTCTCCGGACTCTCCAAACTCTCCGTACACTCTGGGTACTCCGGACACTCTGGACTCTCCATTCCCTCTTGATTCTCCAGACACTCCAGACTCTGGGAACTCTCCAGACTCTCTGTACACTCTGGATACTCCGTAGACTCTGAATTGTCCATGCTTTCTCGACTCTCCAGACACTCCAGACTCTCGGAACTCTGCTGACTCTTCAGAGACTCTGGGTACCCCAGACACTCTGGACTCTCCATGCTCTCTCGACTCTCCAAACACTCTGGACACTCCAGACTCTCCGGACACTTTGGATACACCGGAGACTCTGAATTGTCCATGCTCTCTTGACTCTCCAGACACCCCAGACTCTTGGAACTCTCCGGATTCTTCAGACACTCTGGGTACTCCGGACACTCCGGACTCTCCATGCTCTCTCGACTCTCCAAACACTCTGGACACTCCGGAATCTCGGAACCCTTCGGATTCTCCAAACTCTCCGGACACTTTGGATACTCCGAACACTCTGGACTGTCCATGCTCTCTCGATTTTCCAAACACTCCGTATTCACCAGACTCACTATTGACTCTGTACTCTCCGAACTCTTTCGACTTTTTAGACTCTCTCAACTGGCGAAGCTCCTGCTCTCGTTGCAGAGCCTCTTGGATTTCCTTCTCAATAAAATTCTGGGCACCTTTTTTCCCACAATGTAGGCCAGTAGACTCCTGGTTGTCCCTCCAAGAATGAATTCTGGTCCAGGATGGACAGGTGTAAAATGTTTCATCAGGACAACAGGAGGACAGAGAGACTTCTGGGTCCTGCAAGTTCTGCACATCCTCCTTAGTGTCTGAAAATACCTTCGGTGGATCTCGGCCTTGCTGCTTATGGTTCTTCTTCGGGTTGTGTTCCTGAACAATGAAGCCCACGTGCTTCTTCTTTGTGGCCTTGACATAGGTTTGCGGTGATTGATGCTTGGCTCGTATCTCCACCAACTCTGAGCCTCCCTCACTATGCTTTAGGCCTCGCGTGTGTCGGAGGTTCTCCTCACGTTCCTGAACTAAGCGGATCTCCTGCTCAATCGGGGTCTCGAGGCGGAACTTAACTTTCCTTCTATCTTGTTGTATGCTTTCAGGAAACACCTCGTCCACCAGCGAGTCCTCCTTAAAGAAGTGTTCATCATTGAGGTCATTCTCAGTTGTTCTCCTGTCCACTGAGGTTTTTCCTTTACCGGATGGTTCTGACCTTTTTGCGTCATCTCCCTCCACCTTCCAGGACACACTTGACTTGGAAGGCAGGACGGGGGGATTCTGCATATTCTGCTCAAGCTTCAGGAACTGCTGTCGCGCTGCACCGAAGTTTATCTGCTCCCTGATGATTGTTTCGGGGTCGACAGGGCGGCAGGGTTCTAGCCCGACCGCACTGTAGCTCACACCGAAACTTTGCGTCGGCTTATTTGTAGATGTACTACAATCCTCCTCCTCCAGCAAGCTTAGCTTGGACATCGACTTCTTCTTTGGGGCTTGCGTCCGAATTATGTCCTTCCTCAGTTGCTTCTCTTCTTCCTCCCCAAATGCTCTACAGGGGTCTTCCGGCTGGAGTGTGTACTGAGACTCGGACTCTGAAAACATACTCTCCGGTTTCCTGCCGCTGTTGTACGTCTGCACTTTGAAGGCCTTGTCCTCCTTCAGGGTGGTGAGATGCACCTGCCGCTGAGGCGAGACCATCCACGCCTCGTTCAGCTCCGCTTCCGGGCTGGTCGGGTCTTCCACGAAGGAGTAGAATCCGCTGTGGGAGCCTGAGCTGCTGCCGGGACTGCCGGAGTACAAATCGCTGCTGTCGTCGCCATCCTGCGACGAGTGGACCAGGCAGGCCTGGACCACCATCTCCCTGAACTCATCCTCCTGCAGGGGGGAGTCAATCAGACTGTCGGTGGCCATTAAATGATCTTCCCCATTGCTTGGAGCCGCCAGGTTCCGTGGGTCGGACGGATGCAGCAGGGGGGACAAAGGCTTCAGCGCCCACCTCCTGGGAACGTTGTCCATGGCAGCAGGGGGCGATGTAGAGCAGATGACACCTTGGATGGACAAAACATCCAGACAGTCAACAATAGGAACAATTATCCATCCATTCCCTACTGCTTGTCCCTCTTGAGGTCGCGGGGGTGGCTGCAGCCTATCCCAGCTGCAATCGGGCGGAATGGGAATTAATATTTAGTTAATAATTCATTATTTTTTTTGTTGGGTATTTAAAGAAGTTCCCGCTTGGAGCTAACTTTGTCATTTTGTAAAACTGGTTCTGTGTTGGCCGGGTTTAGTTTTTCACACAAGTGTACATTTGTGGCGCCCCCTAGTGGCTGTGCTAAAACATACCTGCATAAATGAAATACATGTATTATTTAGTATAGTTAGTATTGATATCAAGGTGCGTTTTGGTATCAGACTGATACTAGAAGGAAAAACAAGGACTCGTATCCCTCTAATAATTTGAATACAAACTGAGCACACAGTGTGCAATTTTCAACAGGAAGTGAAGGCTGTGATCTACAAAAAAAAAAACATAAACAACTTCAAAAATGAAAGTGCACAAATAGTAGACAACATGGAACATTGTAGAAAAAAAAGCAGGGGTGTCAAACTCAAATACAGAGTGAGCCAAAATTTAAAACTGAACAAATGCAAATAAAAATTAGGGGAGCGGAGTTTGGTGGTAGTGGGGGTGTATATTGTATCGTCCCGGAAGAGTTAGTGCTGCAAGGAGTTCTGGGTATTTCTTCCGTTGAGTTTATGTTGTGCTACGGCGCTGATGTTCTCCCGAAATGTGTTTGTCATTCTTGTTTGGTGTGGCTTCACAGTGTGGCGCGTATTTGTAAAAGTGTTAAAGTTGTTTATGCGGCCACCCTCAGTGTGACCCTTATGGCTGTTGATCAAGTATGCATTGCATTCACTTGTTTGTGTTAAAGCAGCATATATTATGTGACTGGACCGGCACGAAAAAGCGGACGTGACGACAGGCTGTAGAAGACGCTAAAGGCAATGCCTTCAAGGCACGCCCCCGATATTGTTGTCCGGGTGGAAATCGGGAGAAATTCGGAAGAATGGTTGCCCCGGGAGATTTTCGGGAGGGGCACTGAACTTTGGGAGTCTCCCGGGAAAATCGTGAGGGTTGGCAAGTATAAGTATCAGCGGTGAATGCAGTGTTACAGAGGCATCGGCGCTGTATCTTAATTTGATATTACCTGAAGGGCCAAATGAAATTACATGGCGGGCCAAATTTGGTCCGCGGGCCAGAGTTTGGACACCCATGAAATAAAGCAAATACGGAGTTAACAAAAATAGGTAAATACAGTGTATAACAATACAGTATCGTATAAAATTAAATAAAGCGATAAAAAACATGTATTTTAATTTATCATAATGGTTGTCCACACTTTTTTTTAAATTGCTTTATTTAATTTCCTATGATGCTGTACCGAGTCTTTGATTCATTTTGTACAATTTTCCATCTTCTCTATTATTTCAGCACTTTCATTTTTAAAATTGTTCTTGTTTTATTTTTTTTATGTCAATTGATTGATGACATCTGAGACTATTTAAGGGCATCACTTCCTGTTGAAAATTGCTTTTTGTATCGCCTGTGCAGTTTGTATTAAAAATGATTAGAAGGACACGGGTGTTGCTTTTTCTTTAAGTGCACTTTTTGCCGTGTAACACTTTATTTATTTATTTTTAAATAAATAAATAAAGTGTATAAAGGGGCGGCACAGCTCGGTTGGTAGAGCGGCCGTGTCAGCAACTTGAGGGTTGCAGGTTCGATTCCCGCTTCCGCCATCCTGGTCACTGCCGTTGTGTCCTTGGGCAAGACACTTTACCCACCTGCTCCCAGTGCCACCCACACTGGTTTAAATCTAACTTAGACATTGGGTTTCGCTATGTAAAGCGCTTAGAGTCACTTGAGAAAAGCGCTATATAAATGTAATTCACTTCACTTTATTTATTTTTATGACCTTTTTTTTTGAAGACTGCCTGTATTTCCTGTATTTTCAGACCTATACCAGCCTAGTGGGATCCATACTTTTAGTGCAGATTCTTATCTGTAAATGAAAACGCCCCATTCTTTCACTATCACTTACACTTTCACTTATGGGTCACATTTTACTTAGGTTTGGGCCCCAAACTTAACTGGGGCCAAAGTAGAATTATATTTGGAGCCCCCCCTCATTATTCCCAGCATTAAGTATTTTTTTTCACACTTACTTTTGTATGTGAATAAATTGTTATACTTTTTTTTAATCAAACTTAAATTGAATTGGATGCATGTTTTGTACTAAATATATATATATATTTTTTTTAAATAATTTTTTTTGTTCATATATCACAAAATAAATTAATTATGGTCGGGATTTGAACTCAGCAACTCTGCCCTACCAAACACGACCTCATGCTGTGTGAGCTGAGCTGCTATCAGTGACGGAGCAGGAAGCTGCTAGGAATAAGTTATATAAAATGTTGTATGTAGCGCCCTGTCATAAAATTGACATTTTATTATTTAGTTGCACTCAACATGCCCCGAATGGTGACGAATGTGCAGTGATTGAGCCTGACTTGAGCACAGGTGTCCAACTACAGGCCCCCGGGGGCCAAATCTGGCCCGCCTTTTCATATAATGTGGCCCGCGAAAGCCCAGAGATAAAATGCGTTAATAAAATGCTTCATCTTTTCTTACTAAATATTCTTATTTCCCTTTTGACATAAAAAAAATCATGTACTGCATGTAATTGCATATCTTTTAAAATTAAATATTAAAAATTCAAATTTACATATTGTATTGTCATGTATTCCAAAAATATTTTTTGTTAAAATAAAGATAAATACTGTACTTACATATCTGCTTGACTTATGATTTAAAAAAAAAAATCATTAATCACATCGTAGACTGTAAAATTGACAATAGATTTCACGGTTAAATACCGCCGACTTGAGTTTTTTTTTTTTTTACAGTAAAATCAACTTTGGTACTGTTTTTTTCAACTGAAACATTAAAAAACTAACAAAATAAAAAACGTTGAAACAACAAGATTTTACGGTAAAAAACTAAACAAAAACGGCAGCTCAGTTGTTTGATTTTTACCACAAAAACAGCGGTTTTGTTTCTCCATTCCATTCTATTTATTCCATTTTTTTTATACGCAGTAAAAAAAAAATGTTACTAAAAATTCTTTTGACTGAGCTGCCAGTTTTTTAATGATTTTTTTTTTGCAGCTTATGAAAAAATATATATTGTTATTGTATTATATATATATATATATATATATATACACATATATATATATATATGTATATATATATATATATATATATATATATATATACATACATACATGTATATATTACTAGTATATATGTATATACATAAATATGTAAAAAAATATTGTTAATTATATATACATGTATATATTACTTTTATATATATATATATATACATACATATATACATACAAGTAATATATACATGTATATATATTTATATAATACATTAACAATATATTTTTTTACATAAGCTGCAAAAAAAAAGATCATTAAATTTTACTTTAAAAAATGGCAGCTCAGTTACCAAAATTTTACATAAAAAAAAAATTGATACAAAAAAAATATATATATATAAATTACTCATTGTTAAACGTGGCCCTCTGAGGGAAGCCATAACTGCAACGTGGCCCTCAATGAAAACAAGTTTGACACCCCTGTTCTAAGTGGACAATTTGGGGGAGAACCTCAGTCATCTACCCTAAACAAATCCAAAAAAGAATCTTGGAGCGTTCACTACTATGTTGGCTAGAAGACTTGTTGAATTATTTGTGCATGATAAGCAATTATTTTTTATTTTTTTTAAAGAGAAGAAAAAGAGGAAAGTGGTGAATATTATTTCATTTGCGTCAACATATCCTCATTTTTTATTGAAAGTGCACAACAACAGGATGTAAGTGTGCAGTGTGCACATGCAGTATACTTATTGCAGTGTACTGACAGAAGTATTCCATTTTGAGCCTTTTTTGGGCACCGAGAGGAGAGAATTGAGGGTTCAGACGGGAGGACACAGCCCAGCAAAAAAAAGATTTAGTTTTGACATGCAGGCATAAATAGACGAAAGTTGTTGGTCGATTTGCAGCCGAGGATGTTGGGCGCGAGATGGAACTCGCACTCGACTTATAAACGGAGACATTAGCTTTAGCATTAGCACACACGTGCGGCCCAGCTGATAAGGTGTGATGGGTAGCCCCTCCCCCACTGCTGCCGAATGATAACGCCGAGCGCCTGCTGGCTGTCAACTGGCAGCAGGTCAGAGGTCAACAGGTGGACCAAAGCAAAGCATACTTAGGGAAATGAACAACAGCAAAGTAAAACTATGTGGACTTTGCAGGCTGTAGGTGGCACTAACAGCTCATTGACCTTTGGTGATGCTGTATATTGCAAGTAGATACGGGAGCCAGCATGAACGATACCATGACATTTTACTTTTAAAGATCTTTAAATGATTTTGCCTTTGATTTGTCGATCATGATTATAGTCAGATTAGATCAATCAAAACACAACAGAATAAAAACATTATTTTCTTCCCTTAGTCTCAATAAATTTTTGTAGCAAAATAAAGTTGATAAATGACTAAAGTAATATTTGCGCAATCTTTTTTTGTCCCCCAAATTCCTACAAATGTATATATGGACACAACTGGATCAATACAGTGACTAACTACAGGGAACAACACAACAACAAGAAAATAAACATGATTCATGAAATTATTAAGAACTGAAAAATATCAATCACGTTGCCTTAAAGTGTTTTTTATAGTGATACCACCCATGGTATCAATACCAGTGATATTTAGATTAATGTACTGTTTGTCAACTGTACATGTAATACAATGGAATTGTATTATTTTGTTGATACACTATATACATATACACGCTATATAAATGCACTACATAAACACACACAATACATACACACATTTATACACACTAGGGTTAGGGTTAGTATATATACACATACACTAATATAAATATATACTATATATACACAAGTACACACTATATATACATACATATAAATATATACATATATATATATATATACACATTATATATACATATATTTTTACACTATATACACACTGTATTTATACACTAATACATACGAATGTATACATACATGTGTATCCATCCATCCATCCATTTCCTACCACTTATTCCCTTTTTTGTATATATATATATATATATATATATATATATATATATATATATAAACACACACACGTATATGTATACAGTACATATATATATACATATATACATACATGTATGTATATTTACATTTATACATATATAGATGTATATATTTACACACACACACATACATAGGAAATTAGTTATATTTTTTGTGAATACATTTTTTAAAATGTTTTTAACATGAATCTGTTTTAATAAACATTTATATATATATATATATATATATATACACACACATGTACATGGATAATTAGTTGTATTTTTTATTAATCACAGTTTTAAATATTTTAATCATCTATGTACGTGTGTGTGTGTGTATATATATATACATCCATCCATTTTCTACCGCTTATTCCCTTTTGGGGTTGCGGGGGGCGCTGGCGCCTATCTCAGCTACAATCGGGCGGAAGGCGGGGTACACCCTGGACAAGTCGCCACCTCATCGCAGGGCCAACACAGATAGACAGACAACATTCACACTCACATTCACACACTAGGGCTAATTTAGTGTATATATATATATATATATATATATATATACACACACACATGTACATAGAAAACAAGTTGTACATCTTTGTACATGTGTGTGCATATATATATATATATATGTATATATATATATATACACACACACGTACATCGATAATTAGTTATATTTTTTTTATCATTTATAACATTTTTAAATATTTTTATTATCTATGTACATGTGTGTATATGTATATATATATATATATATATATATATATATATATATATATACACACGTGTACATTGATAATTAGTTGTATATTTTAATAACATTTTTAAATATTTTAGAACATAAACCTGGTTTTGTCCTGTGTTTTACATTGTTCATGAATAACTTTTAAAAATATATATTTTTAACTGAAACCTGTTTTTCTCCTGTGTTTTATCAATCCGTTTCAAATAGTTAAAGGCAAAATCCCAAGTGTCGCTATGGGTACCACTGGCCCTGTGTTTACTTAGAATACAGATCTATGGTCTGCAGCACTGCTAATAAAAGAGTGTCAATAAGAATAAATGTCAGTGAGTCCAACAAATCATGAAGATCACATGACGCTTGCAACAATAACATTTGAACGCTACGGTTTAAAATGTAAAAGTCTTACCTGAGCTCAAGTTCAGCTTCTATAGCAGAGGCCACAAGTACACAAATAAGCAATGAGGCAAAGTTCATCACACTCATAGCACCCCCCCCCCCCCCCCCCCCCACCTTTCCCCACTCTGGTGCCACGCCCCCCACCTGTCATACTGTAATAACTTGACAGAAAGCTCTTAAGATGGAAACATATAAAGTCGTAATATAAATTATTAACATGAATGAAGTATAATCAAGTGCAGGTGTTTCAATGAGCGCCTCCTCTCCATGTCGCAGGTGTTTTTTGCCCTCTGCTGCCCCCTGCCGGTCACATGCCAGCACTCACTTTACCGTATGTGCCGGCGTTGAAAAGAGGGGCCAACAAATACTTTTTGCCACATCACATTTTTAATCGTTAAGACATTTGTTTGCAGAGCACCAGCACATTTTATTTGGTATTTGGTTAGTACAGTAACAATAGACACGTTTAAAAAGACCAGGGTTGTGTCTTAACTGGCGCATTTCCGTACTTTTGGGTATGGTTTTAAATTCGTCGACGCGTTCACACTGAGAAGTACGGTAAAATGCAGCGGGCAAGAAGTACCCGGATGTTAGGCTGAACTCGCTGTGTAGCGGAAGGGGCGGGTCTAATTTGGGAAATTGAACACAATAACTAAAAAATAAATTACTTTTAAGAACATTTCATAATCGAAAATCCAAAATAATGTAATGTAAAACCAAAATATGACGTTTTTTCCACAAAAAAAAGAAAATATATTTCACAAATGAAAAAAAACAGCGATTAAAACATCCCCATTCTAAAAATTATTCAAATAAAAAAACAAATTTGAAAAAAATATACATAATAATTATGTATAGTATATACATGTGCATCTATTTTTATTTTTTGTTTCATTCGTTTTTAATTGTTATCCCTCATGTTTTGTTTTCTCTATGCATTTTACTAGTAGTTGTTATGATATCTCGGATTTTGCGTCTGGCAACTAGTGAAAACTATTGTTAAATCCACAGGTTAAAAAAAATTACAGTATGTTTTGTTTATCTTTACGCATTACTCGCTGTGTAGAGGAAGGTTTGAGTGGTTGAACACAATAACTAAAAACAAATAAATTATGAACGTAAATAAACTTTTATGAAAGTTTCAAGTAATGTCATGTAAACAAAAAACAAAACAAAAAAGGCAAATGAAACGTCCCCATTCTAAAACACTATAAAACTATTTAAATAAATAATGTGAAAAAATACATGTTATATATATACACATATATATATATATATATATATATATATATATATATATATATATATATATATATATATATATATATATATATACATACATATATATATATATATATATATAAATATATATATACATATATATACACACATATACACACACACACATGTATATACACACACACACACACATATATATATACATATGTATATATACATACATACGTGTATATATACATACATATACATATTAACATACGTATAAATACACATTTATACATACATACATAGACACATATATATATATATATATATATATATATACATACA
>NC_084636.1:7178415-7188415 GCF_033978795.1 Nerophis ophidion | reverse complement strand
TCTCACAAAAACAACTGAAATGTTTTTCTCTCACACACACTACTGAAATCCTCTCATACACACTACTGAAATCCTCTTATGCACTACTGAAATTGTCTCATACACAATACCTAAATCCCCTCGTACACACTACTGAAATGCTCCCATACACACTCCTAAATGCTCTCATGCACACTCCTGAAATGCTCTCATACACACAACTGAAATCTTCTCTTACACACTGCGGAAATTCTCTCACTCACTACTGATTATTTTTTCCCTCATACGCATCACCGAAATCCTCTCATGTGCACTACTGAAATCATCCTACGAACACGACTAAAAGGCTCTCGTACACATGACTGAACGGCTCTCAAACACACTACTGAAATCCTCTCATAAATAATACTAAAACATTGTCATATTCACTGCCAAAATACTCTCATACACACTACTGAAATCCTCTCATAAACACAATTGAAATTCTCTCATACACTACTGAAATCCTCTCATACACAACTGAAATGCTCTCGCACACACTACTAAAATCCACTCATACACAGTACTGAAATCCTCTCACAAACACGACTGAAAGGCTCTCATACACACTATTAAAACACTTTCATACACACTACTGAAACACTCTCATACACACTATTGAAATTCTCTCATACACACTACCATAGGCGCCTATCATGTGGGTGCTTCGGGGCCCTAGCACCCACAGACAATGCTGAGCACCCACGTGGGATTGATGGCAAATTCTTTCTCACCACCAAGCAAGAACTGCGCATGCTCCGAAAAGTAGCGTCAGATTTACCTACTAGAGGAAATGTAGATTGGCGCCTATGCACACTACTGAATTCTTTTTTCTATCATACACATGACCGTAATTCTCTCAAACACACTACTGACATTTTTTTCTCTCATGTATTTTACCAAAATCCTCTCACAAACATGACTGAAAGGCTCTCATACACACAACTGAAAGGCTCTCATATACACTACTGAAATCTTCTAATGGGGAGGTTGCCCACATATGCGGTCCTCTCCAAGGTTTCTCATAGTCATCATTGTCACTGTCACCGACGTCCCACTGGGTGTGAGTTTTTCCTTGCCCTTATGTGGGCTCTACCGAGGATGTTGTTGTGGTTTGTGCAGCCCTTTGAGACACTTGTGATTTAGGGCTATATAAATAAAAATTGATTGATTGATTGATACACATTACTGAAATTCTCTCATACGCATTACTGAAATCCTCTCATACACACTACTGAAATGTTTTTCTCTCATACCAATTACCGAAACCCACTCATACACACTACTTAAATTATCTCATAGACTACTGAATTATTTCATACACACTACTGAAATCCTCTAATACACACTACTGAAATCCTCTAATACACACTACTGAATTTTTTCTCTCTGAAATGCGCTCATACCCACTACTGAAATACTCTTACGCACACTATTGAAATTTTCATACACACTACTGAAATTTTTTTCTCTCATAGACATTACCGAAATCCTCTCAAACACACTACTGGAATCCTCTCACAAACACGACGTTAAGGCTCTCATACACACGACTGAAAGGCTCTCATACACACTCCTGAAATCCTCTAATACACACTACTGAAATCCTCTAATACACACTACTGAATTTTTTCTCTCTGAAATGCGCTCATACCCACTACTGAAATACTCTTACGCACACTATTGAAATTTTCATACACACTACTGACATTTTTTTCTCTCATAGACATTACCGAAATCCTCTCAAACACACTACTGAAATCCTCTCACAAACGCGACTTTAAGGCTCTCATACACACGACTGAAAGGCTCTCATACACACTCCTGAAATCCTCTAATACACACTACTGAAATCCTCACATACACTTGACTGAAACACTCTCATACAAACTACTGAAATTCTTTCAGAGAAAAAAAAAATCAGTTTGTGTGAGAGAGTTTCACTCGTGTGTATGATAGAATTTCAGTAGTGTGCATAAGTGTTTCAGTAGTGTTTGTGAGAGAGAAAAACATTTCAGTTGTTTGTGCTAGAGCGTTTCAGTCGTGTATGTAAGAAGTATTTCTGAATAATGTCGCTAACAGCCACTAACACGTGCATGTGCGAGTGCGTATACTCACCGAGGTGTGAGTCACGCTCGTGCACGCCCCTGAGCTCTCCAGATTCATCAGCTCTTTTTCCAACCTGCAACACTAACAATGTTATTGATCAACACGTAGATAAATATTGATCGACGGATTGATAGATATAGATCAGGGGTGTCCAGATTTTTTCCACACACTGAAAAATTAAAGCCTACGGTTTTCATTTTGGTTTTATTTAATTGTAACATTTGTTTATTGAATTTTTGAGATATAAATGTATTGTATAAATAAATGTCAAATGCTAGTTTTCATTTTCAAAATCAATACAATATTTATTGTAACCATTAGGGATCCCCTCGATTTTTGTTAATGTTAAAGGTCCTGGGGACCCAAAAGGGTCCCTGTCATTTAAGTGTAAAAAATCACTCATATAATTAAAAAAAATATATATTTACACTTAAATAATGATGGATCAACTTTTGATCTATCTGTTAACAAAAGTTTGAAATTAAAATTTGATTTTTATTTACTGTTTTAATTGGTTTCACCCTTAAAATTGTTTTTAATCATTTTTATTTTATATTGTTTTATATGTATTTATTTTTATTTTTATTCAGTCATTGGTGGAGCTCAGGATGGTATTTGAATGTTGTTTTTGATGTTGTTGTGCAGCACTTTGGAAACATTTTGTTGTTTAAATGTTCTATATAAATAAAGTGGATTGGATTGATTGGATTAAATTTTTATTTAATGTATTATGCCCTTTATGTCAGTGGTCCCCAACATTTTTGTAGCTGCAGACCGGTCAACGCTTGATAATTTGTCCCGCGGCCCGGCGGAGGTGTTTTTCTGTGGGGGTTTTTTGTCATGAAAAAGGGAGTTTTTTGGGGTCGGTGCACTAATTTTAAGTGTATCTTGTGTTCTTCATGTTGATTTTAAAAAAAAAACATTTAAAAAATATAATAATAATGAAACATTTTCTGCGGCCTGGTACCAATCAAGCCGCGGCCCGGTGGTTGGGGACCACTGCTTTATGTAAAGAAAAAATCTGTTTTCATGTCAAAAACACAAATGATGCTATTTTTTTTTTAGCCTAAAATATTCCAAGTTAATAAATATGTAAATAGTTAATTACAACATTGCTTTTGATTCATTTTTTTGGGAACAGTTCAAAAAAAGAATCAGACTAAAGTTTTTAGAATCTAAAAGGCCCCCTCTCATAATCATTATATGTTATTTTTACTCTTAGCACTTAAATCTCCTGATTAACTTCAGATCTATCTATTGATCATACATTTGTATTATTTTTTGAGGAATGACAGTTTGTAAGGAAAAAACTGCTACTGTTAGTTCTTTTAATTTACTTTTTCATTACAGTGGTTTTTTTTAAACGTCAGAAAAATTAGCTGCGCGCCGTAATTGTTCCCTCGGGCCGCACTTTGGATACCCCTGATATAGACGGGTGGATCTTTTTCGTCATTTTTCCAAAATGGACCTGCTGACGGTGTCCTCCAGGTTCCTGGCGTGTTCTTCGTGCTGCTGCTTCTGGTCGTCTCCAACAGAGGGCGCTCCGTCCAGCAGCCAGCGCTCCCTCAGGGCCTTCGACTGTCAACACACAACAGGAAGCTCACGTTTCCTGTATGTCATTGAACGCAACAGTCACATGTTTCTACATGTTTTTTTTTTCGAAGTGGGGATTTTGTAAATATTAAAGATTTTTTTTCTATATTTAGAAGTAGTAAGTTATATATATTTTCATAAGACGACATAAATGTTCATAAAAATGTAAAGTTCAATTAAAGCTGCAGTCAGCGATGGACAGCACCGGCTTTTGCTGGTGTTTCCTGCCTTTACCCGTTCAACACATCTTTACCTGCACATTACCTACCTTCCCTGCATCCTGGGGTCACACTGGTGCTTCTTTCTTTCACCCATACATGCTGGTGCTTCCTGCCATCACCCAGACAACATATCTTTACCTGCACTTTACCTACCTTCCCTGCATCCTGGCGTCAAACTGGTGCCTCCTTCTTCCACCCAGTCAACATATCTTTACCCGCACAGTACCTACCTTCTCTGCATTGTGTGGTCACGCTGGTGCTTCCTGCTTTTAAGCGGCCATCTTGAGACGGCAGCAGTGCAGCAGCATCAGCGCAGAATTTCTTTGAAGGCTCGTAAAATCAAAACCGGAGCAGGTACAAAAACTCTTTCCGCAACTTTTATCAGAAGGGTTCAATCTCTTTCCTGTGCTAGTTTTAAGCCGACACGACAAACGCGCTCAGAGGAGATAATGTTTGGAAAAAGGTGACGGGTTTTTACAAAAGTTTTGTTTTGAAGGGGTGATTGCCAACTTCCTGATGATTTTTGCTGAAGGATATAAATCAGGGGTAGGGAACCTATGGCTCTAGAGCCAGATGTGGCTCTTTTGATGACTGCATCTGGCTCTCAGATAAATCTTAGCTGACATTGCTTAACACGATAAGTAACTCATAATTCCGCTGGTAATCGCAGTGTTAAAAATAACGTTCAAATTATAAAACATTCTCATGCATTTTAATCCAACCATCCGTTTTCTATCGCACATGTTAAAGAAGTCGCATTAAGGGTAAGAAGTATTATATTTATTACTGGTTAGCTTTAGAATAAAAATGTTATTAAAAAGAATAAAAGACTTACCAGGGTGTACCCCGCCTTCCGCCCGATTGTAGCTGATATAGGCGCTAGCGCCCCCCGCGACTCCAAAAGGGAATAAGCGGTAGAAAATGGATGGATAGAAAAGACTTATTATACTCTAAAAATGTTGGTCTTAAAAATGCACGCATTTAGTTGTATTCAGTGTTAAAAAATATTATTTGGCTCTCACGGAAATACATTTTGAAATATTTGGCCTTCATGGCTCTCTCAGCCAAAAAGGTTCCCGACCCCTGGTATAAATGAATGTAGGTCTCACTTAGACCTACATAGAGGTTTTTGTTTCATGTCTCTACGACATTCTTACCGGAAGTTACAAGCAGTTTTGTCTGCGTTTTATTCCTAGGGGGCGCTAGAGAGCAATTTTGAGTTTTGGGATTTGGTTTGTTTATTAGATCGCAATTTTCGCCAGTCCTGATGAGTGTGTCCAGTTTGGGGAGTTTTGAAGCATTTTAAGGGGGTTAAATTACAGCTCAAAGAGGCAAAAATGACATTTTATAGGACACTTTTGTTTTGAAGGGGTTTTTGCCAACTTCCTGTTGATTTTTGATGAAAGGTGTGAGTGTATCTAATGTAGGTCTACGTCAGACCTACATAGAGGTTTTTGTTTCATGTCTCTACGACAATCCTAACGGAAGTTACAAGCAGTTTTGTCTGTTTTTTCCTAGGGGGCGCTAGAGTGCAATTTGGAGTTTTGGGGTTTGTTTTTTGATTAGATCGCAATTTTTGCCGGTCCTGCTGTGTGTGTCAAATTTGGTGAGTTGTGAAACATGTTAAATTAAGGTCAAATTAAAGCTCAATAATAATAATAAAACCTTAGAAATACAATAGGGTCCTCTGTCCCAAGGGGACATTCGGTCCCTAATAATAAGTTTTTTTGATTCAAATCAAGAATGTCTAAGACTACCCGTCCGAATAATTGTATCTAAGTTATCACAAAACTTTGTGTAGCCATGAGTTCCCGGCGAGAGGACCAAAGCTGTCTTTGAGGCTTGTAAAAGTCCATTGTGTACGACAGGAAGCGACATAAAGGCGTCGGTTTCTTTCTTCTATTGTAACCCAGTGGAAGATTTTGTCTTGAACCAAGATCTACAAAGCGGAGAGGAAGCAGGGCCCGAACCCCCTCCAGGCACCTTTTCTTTGAACTATTTTATGACCGAGGGCAACGGCTGTTTACGACCTTTTCTTTGAACTGTTTTGAAACCAAAGGCGACGGCTGTTCACGACGCCCACCCCTTTAAAAACAGCTGTTGCCATATAATCAGGGAAAGTCCTAATAAAAGAGGAGGCGTACAATCGTTCGTCAGATTGCAGAGTAAAGTTTTAACTTGCCGGTTGCGGTTGCGTTTCTGGGTCTTGTTGATAAATGGCTTTCGCTTTGGAAAGTAGAGTTTTAACTTGCAAGTTGTCACAGTGGCATTTTCACCACTGTGTTACACGGCCTTCCCTTTTAATAAAGCTCAGTAAACGTTTGGAAACTGAGGACACCAATTTTTAAAGCCGGCTGCGTTTTTGGGTGTTGTTAAAAAATGGCTTTCGCTTTGCATAGAAGAGTTTTAACTTGCAAGTTGGCACGGGGGCATTTTTATCACTGTGTTACACGGCCTTTACTTTAAACAATACTCAGTAAACATTTGGGAACTGAGGAGACCAATTGTTGAAGCTGGCTGCGTTTCTGGGTGTTGTTGATAAATGGCTTTCGCTTTGCATAGTAGAGTTCTAACTTGCAAGTTGGCACAGGGGCATTTTTACCTCTGTGTTACACTGCCTTTCCTTTTAACAACACTCAGTAAACGTTTGGGAACGGATGAGACCAATTTTTGAAACTGGCTGCGTTTCTGGGTGTTGTTGATAAATGGCTTTCGCTTTGCAAAGTAGAGTTTTAACTTGCAAGTTGTCACAGTAGCATTTTCACCACTGTGTGACACGGCCTTTCCTTTTAACAACGCTCAGTAAACGTTTGGGGACTGAGGACACCAATTTTTGAAGCCGGCTGCGTTTCTGGGTGTTGTTAAAAAATGGCTTTCGCTTTGCATTGTAGAGTTTTAATTTTACCTTGCAAGTTGGCAGCGGGGCATTTTTACCACTGTGTTACACAGCCTTTCCTTTAAACAACACTCAGTAAACGTTTGGGAACTGAGGAGACCAATTTTTGAAGCCGGCTGCATTTTTAGGTGTTGTTGATAAATGGCTTTTGCTTTGCATAGTAGAGTTTTAACATGCAAGTTGGCACAGGGTCATTTATACCACTGTTTTACACGGCTTTTCTTTTAAAACAACACTCAGTAAATGTTTGAGAACTGAGGAGACCAATTTTTGAAGCCGGCTGCGTTTCTGGGTGTTGTTGATAAATGTCTTTTGCTTTGCATAGTAGAGTTTTAACATGCAAGTTGGCACAGGGGCATCTTTACCACTGTTTTACATGGCTTTTCCTTTAAACAACACTCAGTAGCGGCCGGCTGCGTTTCTGGGTGTTGTTGATAAATGGCTTTCGCTTTGCATAGTAGAGTTTTAACATGCAAGTTGCCAGAAGGGCATTTTTACCACTGTTTTACACGGCTTTAACACTCAGTAAACGTTTGGGAACTGAGGAGACCAATTTTTGAAGCCAGCTGCGTTTCTGGGTGTTGTTGATAAATGTCTTTTGCTTTGCATAGTAGAGTTTTAACATGCAAGTTGGCACAGGGGCATTTTTACCACTGTTTTACATGGCTTTTCCTTTAAACAACACTCAGTAGCGGCCGGCTGCGTTTCTGGGTGTTGTTGATAAATGGCTTTCGCTTTGCATAGTAGAGTTTTAACATGCAAGTTGCCAGAAGGGCATTTTTACCACTGTTTTACACGGCTTTAACACTCAGTAAACGTTTGGGAACTGAGGAGACCAATTTTTGAAGCTGGCCGCGTTTCTGGGTGTTGTTGATAAATGGCTTTCGCTTTGCATAGTAGTAATTTATTTTACCCCGCCCATAAATAGTTTGAGGCCGCTGATTGGCGGTCTCACCTTGGCGTGCTGCAGCGCTCGTCGGTCATCGTCCAGCTGACGCTTCTTCTGCTCCAGCTCGCTCTGCCACTTCCGGTCCTCCTGAGACATCATAGCTGCTGCGTGTGTGTGTGTGTGTGTATTCTGCTCACTTCTAGCAAACACAAAGAAAAGCATTATAGTTCTTGCCGCTAGATGGCGCCACATTAGCAACACAACATCCAATTCTGATTGACAGTTACCAGAAAGGTTACTATTGTTTATTTTCTCACATTAAACGTAGTATTTTATTAATGTGATATTATAAAATGTTATTATTTTTGTTTTCATTATATAGTCTTTCTTTACACAAATGACGTCATTTTAGTCACAGAATTAGTCAATGATTTGCTTAACAAAAGAAAAAAAAAAGGGAAATAAAAACAAACAAAAAAGATCAATAAAGCTGCGCCCAGTCGGCTTCCGGCGAGCACGCGCCGCGCTGCAGAGAAACGCGCGTGCTCGCGCGCCGGCCCGAGCGGTTACTCTCGCGGCCAATTAAGGCCTGGCGTGACGTCACACGGCGGCAACGTTGCGTCAACATGCACGAGGACAGACAAAAAAAAAAAAAAAAAATTTGTCTATACTTACTTCACGTGGGCGCGTGATGCATCAGCCGTGAGTTGACCCGCGCGTGCGCAGCGGCAAGTGTCGCCGTCCAGCCGCAGCCACGCCCACTCGATGACGCATTGCTGCTTCCGTTGACGAGAAGGTTGCAGGAAAAGGGGCGCCGGCGCTTTCAAAGTAAAAGTCACGTGTCGGTAAAACCAAGGAAAGTAACCGCATTTTTATTCACATTATTGTGTTTATGCCTATTAGATTCTACAGGGGTCACCAACGCGGTGCCCGCGGGCACCAGGTAGCCCATAAGGACCAGATGAGTCGCCCGCTGGCCTGTTCTAAAAATAGCTCAAATAGCAGCACTTACCAGTGAGCTGCCTCTATTTTTTAAATTGTATTTATTTACTAGCAAGCTGGTCTCGCTTTGCTCGACATTTTTAATTCTAAGAGAGACAAAACTCAAATAGAATTTGAAAATCCAAGAAAACATTTTAAAGACTTGGTCTTCACTTGTTTGAATAAATTCATAATTTTTTTTTACTTTGCGTCTTATAACTTTCAGAAAGACAATTTTAGAGAAAAAAACAACCTTAAAAATGATTTTAGGATTTTTAAACACATATACCTTTTTACCTTTTAAATTCCTTCCTCTTCTTTCCTGACAATTTAAATCAATGTTCAAGTAATTTTTTTTTAATTGTAAAGAATAATAAATACATTTAAATTTAATTCTTCATTTTAGCTTCTTTTTTTTGAATGAAGAATATTTGTGAAATATTTCTTCAAACTTATTATGATTCAAATTCAAAAAATTATTCTGGCAAATGTAGAAAATCTGTAGAATCAGATTTAAATCTTATTTCAAAGTCTTTTTAATTTCCTATAAAATTTTTGTTCTGGAAAGTCTAGAAGGAATAATGATTTGTCTTTGTTAGAAATATAGCATGGTCCAATTTGTTATATATTCTAACAAAGTGCAGATTGGATTTAAACCTATTTAAAACATGTCATCAAAATTCTAAAATTAATCTTAATCAGGAAAAAATACTAATGATGTTCCATAAATTATTTTTTTAATTTTTTCAAAAAGATTTGAACTAGCTAGTTTTTCTCTACTTTTTTTCGGTTGAATTTTGAATTTTAAAAGAGTCGAAATTGAAGATAAACTACCGGTATGTTTCAAAATTTTATTTTAATTTTTTCCCTATTTTCTCCTCTTTTAAAACGTTTGATTAAGTGTTTTTTCATCATTTATTCTCTACAAAAAAAGGAAAAAAAAATGTACGACGGAATGACAGACAGAAATACCCATTTATATATATATATATATTTAGTAAAGGTAAATTAAGCAAATTGGCTATTTCTGGCAATTTTTTAAAGTGTGTATCAAACTGGTAGCCCTTGGCATTAATCCGTACCAAAGAAGTAGCTCTTGGTTTTTAAAAAAGGTTGGTGACCCCTGTTCTACACCAAAAAAACAAATACATCATTATTCCGTCGCAAAATTTGGTGGCAACCATCCACCCACGCTCCTTTTCGTACAAATTACAAGTTCGAACATTAAATATCTTGTCTTTGCAGTCTATTAAATTGAATATAAGTTGAAAGCGATTTGCAAATCATTGTATT
>NC_084636.1:6880915-7173415 GCF_033978795.1 Nerophis ophidion | reverse complement strand
GGCTCCTCGCCGCTCACGACGTAATAGGAGGAGCGGAGCTGTCGGAAGAAATCAGAGTTGATGGTGGAGGAGGCCGATCCGGACGGCAGGTAGGCCAGGTCCACGTGGACAGCAGAGGCCTCGGACGTTTTGGACACTGATGAAGGAGACGAGGAGGAGTCATTGTTATGATTGACAAAAGTTGACGGTAATGTCAGACTTTCTTCAGATTGGCTTACCTGACACTGAAGGTTTAGCAGTTCCACTCCGGGAGCCACCCAGCGAAATTCGGCTTGAAGGTCTCGCGTCAATGGCGGGGGTCGTTTTAAGTGGCGCCGTGCTGCCGGTCTTGGACTTCAAGTTTTGACCGGAAGGAATTCCAGAGGTGCCCCTCTGCAATGTTTTTTTGGTCTTGCCGGCGGAAGTCTTTTGGTTCTTGTTTGACGCATCGACATCTGCCATGCACGCCTCCGGTTGGGCCGGTAAGGGCGGAAGGTCTCTAACCAGGGCCGGTGGCGGGTCAAGTGGGGGGAGGCCAGGATGTCCGGGGAAGAGGGGGCTACAGGAATCGTCCTCAGAGTCTGTGCAAAGGGACGGACAGTCCTCCATGGCGGGCGGGACATCAGACTCTGTTGCCGTCAGGAGGGACTCGCTGACTGATGCGGGCGGGGTTCCCTGGCTGCTCCGGTTCTCAGGAACCCTGTGGTGCTGGAATTCACACGGCGACACCAAGCACAGATCGACATCATGGGGAACGTCTGCGCTTAGCTCGGACATCCCGTGAATACCCTCCTGACGTTCAGTCCCCCAGCGACCATTCAGGGCTCGCTCAGAGTCAGTCAAATGTCCATTCGAGCAAAAATTGTCTTTTGCCATCTCTGACTGTGATTCCGCGGACAACATCAGCACTTGCTCAGCCGGCGTGGGGGAAGAGTCTGGAATGTCACCCACAGTAGAGTGATTGTCTTGAAACAAATCTTGTGTGGTTGAAGTCCTGAGAGAACATTCCTTACTTTTGTCATCATTTGGACTTAAAGAGGTGTGCAAATGAGAAACCGTCTCAGGACTTCCCTGGTTCTTCCCGCCCTGGTCGCCGTTTTGAAGTTCTGAGGTCTTTTTGGTAGGGTTCTTGTTGTCATCCACAGCTGTGTGCTCTTGCGCTGTAGAAACAGATTTACCTTTAGTCCCTTTGTTCAACATGTCCGTCTTTGGACTCTTGACCGAAGATTTTCTCACTTCTGAACTTGAAGCGCCAGCCACTTTCTTCACTGATGCAGCTACTTTCTTGTCTTCCCTCTTGATCTCTTTTTTGGCTTCAGGTTTATTTTCTTTTTTTGGTTTTGTATTTTCCTTTTTGACACTTTCTTTCTTTCTCTCATCTTTGGACGAGTCCTTCTTAGGAATGAGCTTCTCACCAAGCTTCACTGGCTTCGGTTTGGCTTCCAGGTCTTTGGACGCCACCTCAACTGCTGCCTTCGGCTTTAGTTTCACCTCCACTTTCTTGACAGGAACTCGAGCACTTTTGTCTTTCTGCAAGGCACTGCTGGTCCGCAGGTCTCTGGACTTAAGGCTTTCTCGACTTTCTGCGCGCTTTGGTAGTTTCTCTGCTTTAGACGTTTCTAGGTCCTTTGAAGTCACCACGGGAACACTGAGGAAATCCAGATGCTTGAGTCTTTCAAGTCCATCCAGAAGTTTGGGCTGCGGTGTGCATCCGGGGAAAAGGACCCGGACGATCTTGTCCTGATTGCTAGACGGATGCCACACCAGCAAAGCACAAATGGAAGTGAGGCACGATAGAGGAAGATCGGAGCTTTTTGACTTGGAACTTTTGGGCGAAGTCTTCAACAACTCTTCTAGTTCATTGCTGCCACTGACAGGATTCAGAGGGTACAACTCCAGACGGCCTACTCCCATCTTGTGGAACAAGACAAGGGGCTCGATAGAAGCTACATTGGACCGAGACAGAGGTTGTGCTTTGACAGAAAGTATTTGCAAGCGCTCCAGGATCAGTGCCCCCTGGTCTGTACTGCGAAGCTCGCTGGGATCTCCTTGAGTGGCCTTCAATCTGTCCGGAACATTGAGGAAAACTATTCCGATCTCCGGGGAGATGAGCTTTTTCATCCAGTCTTCTTCAGGCGTACTTGCAGCCAAGTCCTTGTCCTGCTCGGCTACTTTCCTCAGCAGCAAACTGTTCAACCCGGGCAAATTGTCCACGCCAATGTGAGTAAGAAGGACCGAGTCGATTCTGTCCAGATGTCGGACCAGCTTCCAGAAGCAGGAGCGGGGATCGGAGCCTCCGTTAACCAGGACGTTGAAACCATTCACAGCAAAGAATGCGGAGTCTCCCTGACCCCCGGGGAAGACGTAGCAGCACGGACGGGAGAGTTTCAGAAAGCCCACGGTCCCAGGGGGCTCCAGGAGCTCAAAGGGGGACTCGGGCTCCAGGCACTCAGAGAGGTACTCCGTGAACTCTTGCAGGCCTTCCATCTGTGGGAGGAGCGAGGGAGGGTTGATCTGGAGATTTAGGAGGTCCAAAAGGTTGGTTTTCTTCAACAAGTCATCCCTCCAAAGGCCCAGGTCTGGACAGCTGAGGGTAAGAGTCGCCTTCTCCACTGAGCTCAACAAGTGCGCAACCTGTAGCCAAAAGAGAAAAACTATGGCTGTGTATCAAATGGAATACTTCAATAAGTTCACAACAGTTTGGATCTTAAAATAGTTTTGTGACAGTGTTTTTCTGTTTAATACCCCAGAATTATGGAGCTATATTAAGGCCAAAAGCTTTCTACTAGAGATGTCCGATAACATCAGACTGACGATATTATCGGCCGATAAATGCTTTAAAATGTGATATCGGAAAATAACGGTATCGGTTTCACAAAGTAAAATATTTGACTTTTTAGAACGCCGCTGTGTACACGGACATAGGAAGAAGTACAGAGCGCCAATAAACCTTAAAGGTACCGCCTTTGCGTGTCGGACCAATTACATAAAATCTACGGCTTTCCACACACACAAGTGAATGCTTGCATACTTGGTCAACAGCCATACAGGTCACACTGAGGGTGGCCGTATAAAAAACTTAAACACTGTTACAAATATGCGCCACACTGTGAACCCACACCAAACAAGAATGACAAACACATTTTGGGAGAACATCCGCACCTTAACACAACACAAACACAACAGAACAAATACCCAGAACCCTTTGCAGCAATAACTCTTCCGGGACGCTACAATATACATCCTCCCCCCACCTCAACTTCCTCATGCTCTCTCAGAGAAAGCATTTCCCAAATTCCAAGCTGCTGTTTTAAGGCATGTTAAAAAAAATAATGCACTTTTTGACTTTAATAATAAATTTAGCAGAGTCATATTTGCATTTTTTTCCATAACTTGAGTTGATTTATTTTGGAAAACCTTGTTACATTGTTTAACGCATCCAGCGGGGCATCACAAAAAAATTAGGCATAATAAATGTGTTAATTCCACAACTGTATATATCTGTATCCGTAATTAAGAGTTGAACAATATCGGAATATGGGCAAAAAAGCCTTTATCGGACCCCTCTACTTATTACTTGAAAAAAAAATCACTTTTGAAACTGAAAAACTTGTATAGAATTTTGACAAATGCATCAATGTATTCTAAATAAAATAAGCGCATACATTTTTCAATGATAGCGATTAATAATCATGACTCACTCCAGTCATTATTTTGAAAAAATCTTTTGTTTTTCATTTCACTTCATATATTTTGATACTTAAGTTTCTGCTTTTTTCTAGATTCAACTCATATTTTTTTCCTAGTTTCAGGTCTCTCTTTTACAGGAAAAAAAAAAGGGGTCGTCCCATCAATGTTGACTTCGAGGAACGTAGAAACTAAAACTCCACATTCCATAAAATGAACACTTCACCCAGGTCCCCAACCAATGTTCCCTCTAATTTTTCATGTGTGTGAGCAAACGCAAAAACTCCTTGAGCAGTCAGTTGAGCACATGTGAGCAACATTAGACCTGCAGCACACCTGTCCCAAACCTGACTAAATAAGTTACATTTCTGATTATTATAATCAAATGACAGCAGTCACTTACATGTGATCATTTTCTAATATAAGCGTTTTGGCCCACTTACAATGACAAGAACAACAAATATTGTTTTTCATGAGCTGTGTCTAGTATTGTATGTCTGGGTGCGGTTCTGCTTTGGAAATCATTTGTACCCCTTTCAGATATCGCATTTAGTTCCCATTAAAACATTCACATGTTGCACAATGAGATGTAAGCACTGGACCATGTGTACATTCCTGTAACTTTCCGTTTGTAAAATATATATACTTGTATTAGTATTTCTTTAAAGGGGAACATTATCACCAAACCTATGCAAGCGTCAATATATACCTTGATGTTGCAGTATAAAGACCATATATTTTTTTAACCGATTTCCGAACTCTAAATGGGTGAATTTTGGCAAATTAAACGCATTTCTGTTTATCGGTCTTTTAGCGATGACGTCAGAACGTCACCCGCCATTTTCATTTTCACATTACAAACACCGGGTCTCAGCTCGGTTATTTTCCGTTTTTTCGACTATTTTTTGGAACCTTGGAGACATCATGCCTCGTCGGTGTGTTGTCGGAGGGTGTAACAACACTAACAGGGAGGGATTCAAGTTGTACCACTGGCCCGAAAGTGTCTGCCGCCAGACCCCCATTGAATGTGCCAAAGTGTCTTCACATTTGACCGGCGATGCTAAGACAGACATGGCACAGAGATGTATGGATAACCTGCAGATGCATTTGCAACGATTAAGTCAACGAAATGACAAAGGTGAGTTTTGTTGATGTTGTTGACTTATGTGCTAATCAGACATATTTGGTCAAGGCATGACTGCCAGCTAATCGATGCCAACATGCTACGCTAATCGATGCTAACATGCTATTTACGCTAGCTGTATGCACATTTGAAACCAGATACCCACATTTAATGCGAAACAAACACTTACCAATCGACGGGTTTAAGTTACTCCAGTGTCACAAGATGCGAAAGTCCTGATCGTTTGGCCCGCACATTTTACCGGCAATGCTAATAAGGCAGCCATGCTATGGGCCACTTCATTAGGTACACCCACGCTATGGCCGAATAGGGTCAATAGCTATTCGCTCAATAGCTTCAATTTCTTCTTCAATTTCGTTTTCGCTATCTGCCTCCATACCCCGACCATCTGTTTCAATACATGTGTAATCTGTTGAATCGCTTAAGCCGCTGAAATCTGAGTCTGAATCAGAGCTAATGTCGCTATATCTTGCTGTGGTAACCGCCATGTTGTTTGTATTGGCAGCCCTGTATGACGTCACAGGAAAATGGATAGTCGCATCGCAAATAGCGAAAATCAAGAACTTTGAAGCTTTTTTTTAGGGATATTCCGGGAGGTGTAAAATTTTTAAAAAAACTTCGAAAAATAAAACAAGCCACTGGGAACTGATTTTTATTGTTTTTCACCCTTTTGAAATTGTGATAATGTTCCCCTTTAATATAATAACAGCATTTCATGATTAATATTTATAAATGAAGATTCTTAATAAATGACAGTAGAATGAACACACATTTAATTGGTAAATCATAGTGTAACGACCTGGAATTACACATAATGTGAGGTGTTGGAAATGTCCGACTTTTTGTGTGGCTGTAAACGCATCACTGGCTCAGTGCCATATGTGCATGTGTTGGCACAAGTGAGAAAGAGCGGGTGGCTGCTGTTGATATGACAGATGGCAAAGTTGGTCTTGGTCTGCTTTGTACGGCAGAAAATGACCAGCTTTGCTAGATAGAAATTGTGTAGCGATGTTTTTGGTCATGTGTTTATAAAGAGTTTTGCTCAATAAAGTGATCGATGGAATTCTTGTCCTCCTTAAAGCGTCTCAACAGGCGTTACAATGATTGAACAGTGATAACGAAAACTGTTGTCTCTAGCCTCTTGTAGTCAGTTACTTTGAAAATTGCTCATTTTTTTTATTGGATTTTGTGCGCGGCATAGAATTACCGTGGGCAGAGGACGCATGAGCAGTGCACAATTGCACAGGCGCGCACCTTAAAGGGAACATTGTCCCCAACAACTGGACCATGGTCACAGTTGGTTTATTGGAAAAAAATAAATACACGGTCACAAAGCCCACAGTTTTTGCATGTGAATGTTGTTTTTATTTAATTTTGCTTTGCAGAACGTTCACTTTACCACCTCATTTAGCTGTCTATGAACGCACCATAGCTGTGTACGATGAGACCAACTGAAGCCATCCATCCATCCATTTCCTACCGCTTATTCCCTTTGGGGTGGCGGGGGGCGCTGGTGCCTATCTCAGCTACAATCGGGCGGAAGGCGGGGTACACCCAGGACAAGTCGCCCCTCATCGCAGCCAACTGAAACCAATGTTGTCAAGTTTGCCATTACAAGCGACTTTGGGCTTGTTTTGTGATGTGTAGCGTCTTATTTGTGTCTGCGAAAAATCCCCCCCATGGTCACCCAGCTCTCCACAATAAACAAAAACACAAGTTTGATAGTATTCAAAAGCAATACTTCAATAAGTGTACTACGTATACGGAGCACACAGCAGTGCAACGGCTCACAAAATCCGCATTTTAGATCTCAAAATGTTTTTTTTGTCGCAGTGTTTTTCTTTTTGACACCCCGGAATTATGGCGCTATATTAAGGCCAAACGGTGGCTATCACAGAAAAAGCCAGAGTCAGCTTGCAGCGCCAACGAGACTCCGGGGACTGAGCGAGAGAGAGAGTGGTAATAAGTGGATTAGATGTGAGAAAAATTAAATCAGGAATGGAGAAGAGATGCTCACCATGTAGATTTAATTTAGCATGCCAATACTGATTAGGCTAAAGGACATGGGACAACGATATAAGAGAAATGAATGAGATAAAATTGGTAGTCCGAGTTACATATCAATCCCAGTTTTAAAAATGAGGGTATTCTGTATTCATTATGCGTTTTAATTCCGTGTCGGTCTTGGTTTTAAATACACAATACCTAATAAATAACAGCACATCACATTACTACTCCCTATCCATTTTGCTAAGATGTCTGTCATTATGCTACTGCCACATGATAAATTTGGGCCAACAGTCGGATGGAAGCTGTGCGAATGAGATATTTTAAGTGTTCTTTTTTAATTTGTAGTCATGTTTAAAGCAGCTAGTAATTTCCCATGTAGTGTGTCTTCTTGTGACCTCCTTGTTTTTATCTTATGCCCGCTAGTTAACTCTTTGTTTTGTCTTAAGGGCTCCTGTTTGTGGAATCACATAGCCGTTTTGGTCAGTTCCTTATCCGTTTTGAAGAAGCAGCCGCGCTCCCTTCTGGGCGATAGGGACTGTTTTAGCTCTATATAAACTAACTCTTTGTGTTTTGATTTGGACCCCTTCTTACCGATGCTACTGTCACATTGTAAGGGCTGGTCTCCTATAGCTTTAGTAAAACTTGGCCAAGTACCATTCTGTCTCAGGGGTCCTTTTTACTCAACATATATGTAATACAAAAGAATTTGGGATTGACCAGTGTGTATTATTCCCTGGGCGGAAGACTGGTCGTTACGTGCAGGAATCAATGTGGAAAAACACAAAAATGACGAAAAAAATGACATTTAACAATACTTTTAAGTAGTGACGAGTAAGTGACGCCTAGGGGAGTGTGTAGCACACTCACGAGCTATGTTTTAAAATGTCATCCGCCATTTGCTGGATGTAAAAATCACTACATTTGACCTGCAAATAAAAATTATTTAAAAAACGTTTTTCAATTAAATACATTTAAATGCAAGAATCAATGCGGAAAAACATAAAAATGACAAATAAATTACATGAAGGAATCAATAAAGTACTATCTATCTATATATCTATTTAACGTCACTTTTAAGTAGTGAAAATTTTAACACACACACACACACACACACACACACACACACACACACACACACACACACACACACACACACACACACACACACACACACACACACACACACACACACACACACACACACACACACACACACACACACACACACACACACACACACACACACACACACACACACACACACAAACGTTTTGAAGAAGCAGCTGCGCTCCCTTCTGGGCGATAGGGACTGTTTTAGCTCTATATAAGCTAACTCTTTTTGTTTGGATTTAGACCCCTTCTTCCCGATGCTATTGTCACATTGTAAGGGCTGGTCTCCTATAGCTTTAGTAAAACTTGGCCAAGTACCATTCTGTCTCTGGGGTCCTTTGTACTCAACATATATGTAATACAAAAGAATTTGGGATTGACCAGTGTGTATTATTCCCTGGGCGGAAGACTGGTCGTTACGTGCTAGAGTCAATGTGGAAAAACACAAAAATGACATTTAACAATACTTTTAAGTAGTGACGAGTAAGTGACGCCTAGGGGAGTGTGTAGCACACTCTATCTATGTTTTAAAATGTCATCCGCCATCTGCTGGATGTAAAAATCACTACATTTGACCTGCAAATAATAATTATTTAAAAAAATGTTTTTAATTAAATACATTTAAATGCAAGAATCAATGTGGAAAAACATAAAAATGACAAATAAATTACATTTAACGTCACTTTTAAGTAGTGAAAATGTTAACACACACACACACGTAAAGCGGCCCTCTGAAGCATTGGGTTTCATAAATCGTTCCATTCCTGCTAAGTGCTTAGATCCTGAGGAAGTCTCCTTCGCCAGCAAGTGAGACATGTTCCCCCTCTGTGTAAGTGTGAAAGTATGCAAATTGACACATCACTCATGTGGTCTTATGTCCTGTCCTTGTCGGTCATCCTTTTCGTATTGGACACACCCAAATTAGCGGAACCAATTGAAAATCCTGACATCACCAGTTAGGACTGCGTGATTAATCTGCATCAAAGTTTTAAGTAGTGTGATGAATAACCGCAAGAGGAAAACGTTTTTCCCCCCGGCTTTTGAGTGACAGACGTGTTCGCCAATCAGAATTGTTGAGCCTTGCGTTTGTTCGTCCCTCATTTCAAACAGGGAGAAAGACGCCTCACTCTGTGCATCGCTCTCAACACCATAGCGCGTTTGTTTACCAGTAAAACTAACTGGACGCAGTGAGCCCTCTTTTCAGTCATTGACAATCTTTGTCCCAGACAGGAAGCACGTACAGCCTCCTTACATGCAAATAATTACAAAGTCAAATGTTCCATTGTGGTGCTATTTAAAGTACCAATGACTGTCACACACACACACACACACACACACACACACACACACACACACACACACACACTAGGTGTGGCAAAATTATTCTCTGCATTTGAACCCATCAGTCTTGATCACCCCCTGGGAGGTGAGGGGAGCAGTGAGCAGCAGCGGTGGCCGCGCCCGGGAATCATTTTTGGTGATTTAACCCCCAATTCCAACCCTTAATGCTGAGTGTCAAGCAGGGTCCCGTGTTTATAGTCTTTGGTATGACTCGGCCGGGGTTTGAACTCACGACCTACCAACCTCAGGGCGGACACTCTAACCACTAGGCCACGTCAAATCAGAAGGCAATATAAGCCCATCAACACGGACGAAAAAGCCTAAAATGTTGTCCGACCTCGTTTTTCCAAATGGGGGAAGAAAAATGCACTTTACGATAAATTCAATTTTTGCTTACTTTTTGTGTTTTATTTGTTTAGGTTTACAAAGTTATTTAGCTTCCAGTTACAATACAATTGTAATGAAGTCCGCAGTCACAATTTTTTTTTTTTTAAAGTTCGTCATTTGTCGGACTATAAATGTACACTTAAAATCCTTTCATTTTCTCAAAACTCAACAGAGCGCCTTATAACCTGGTGAGCCTAATGAATGGAATAATTCTCATTGTGCTTACAGACCTCGAGGCTATTTTATTTGGTACATGGCGAAATGCAACATTTGGACCAAAGAACCACCATTACATGTTATGTAGACCACAAGGAAGTATTTCACATTTACCAAAAAATAATATGACCCCTTTAATGCGCCTTATAATCCGGTGCGCTTTTTGTATGAAAATAGACCTGAATAGACCTGCTCATCGGCAGTGCGCCTTATACAAACCCTGTTTCCATATGAGTTGGGAAATTGTGTTAGATGTAAATATAAACGGAATACAATGATTTGCAAATCATTTTCAACCCATATTCAGTTGAATATGCTACAAAGACAACATATTTGATGTTCAAACTCATAAACATTTTTTTTTGTGTGCAAATAATCATTAACTTTAGAATTTGATGCCAGCAACACGTGACAAAGAAGTTGGGAAAGGTGGCAATAAATGCTGATAAAGTTGAGGAATGCTCATCAAACACTTATTTGGAACATCCCACAGGTGTGCAGGCTAATTGGGAACAGGTGGGTGCCATGATTGGGTATGAAAACAGCTTCCCAAAAAATGCTCAGTCTTTCACAAGAAAGGATGGGGCGAGGTACACCCCTTTGTCCACAACTGCGTGAGCAAATAAACAGTTTAAGAACAACGTTTCTCAAAGTGAAATTGCAAGAAATTTAGGGATTTCAACATCTACGGTCCATAATAATATCAAAAGGTTCAGAGAATCTGGAGAAATCACTACAGGTAAGCGGCATGGCCGGAAATCAATCAATCAATCAATCAATCAATGTTTATTTATATAGCCCCAAATCACAAATGTCTCAAAGGACTGCACAAATCATTACCGACTACAACATCCTCGGAAGAACCCACAAAAGGGCAAGGAAAATTCACACCCAGTGGGCAGGGAGACTTCACATCCAGTGGGACGCCAGTGACAATGCTGACTATGAGAAGCATTGTCATAGAAGCACTATGAGGAAACCAACATTGAATGAGCCTGACCTTCAATCCCTCAGACGGCACTGTATCAAAAACCGACATCAATCTCTAAAGGATATCACCACATGGGCTCAGGAACACTTCATAAAACCACTATCACTAAATACAGTTTGTCGCTACATCTGTAAGTACAAGTTAAAGCTCTACTATACAAAGTGAAAGCCATTTATCAACAACATCCAGAAACGCTGCCGGCTTCTCTGGGCCCAAGATCATCTAAGATGGACTGATGCAAAGTGGAAAAGTGTTCTGTGGTCTGACGAGTCCACATTTCAAATTGTTTATGGAAATATTCGACATCGTGTCATCCGGACCAAAGGGGAAGCGAACCACCCAGAATGTTATCGATGCAAAGTTCAAAAGCCAGCATCTGTGATGGTATGGGGGTGCATTAGTGCCCAAGGCATGGGTAACTTACACATCTGTGAAGGCACCATTAATGCTGAAAGGTACATACAAGTTTTGGAACAACATATGCTGCCATCTAAGCGCCGTCTTTTTCATGGACGCCCCTGCTTATTTCAGCAAGACAATGCCAAGCCACATTCAGCACGTGTTACAACAGTGTGGCTTTGTAAAAAAAGAGTGTGGGTACTTTCCTAGCCCGCCTGCAGTCCAGACCTGTCTCCCATCGAAAATGTGTGGCGCATTATGAAGTGTAAAATACGACAGCGGAGACCCCGGACTGTTGAACGACTGAAGCTCTACATAAAACAAGAATGGGAAAGAATTCCACTTTCAAAGCTTCAACAATTAGTTTCCTCAGTTCCAAAACGTTTATTGAGTGTTGTTAAAAGAAAAGGTGATGTAACACAGTGGTGAACATGCCCTTTCCCAACTAATTTGGCACGTGTTGCAGCCATGAAATTCTAAGTTAATTATTATTTGCAAAAAAAAAAAAAAGTTTATGAGTTTGAACATCAAATATGTTGTCTTTGTAGTGCATTCAATTGAATATGGGTTGAAAAGGATTTGCAAATCATTGTATTCCGTTTATATTTACATCTAACACAATTTCCCAACCGGTATAGCTCGGTTGGTAGAGCGGCCGTGCCAGCAACTTGAGGGTTGCAGGTTCGATTCCCGCTTCCGCCATCCTAGTCACTGCCGTTGTGTCCTTGGGCAAGACACTTTACCCACCTGATCCCAGTGCCACCCACACTGGTTTAAATGTAACTTAGATATTGGGTTTCACTATGCAAAGCGCTTTGAGTCACTAGAGAAAAGCGCTATATAAATATAATTCACATATGGAAACGGGGTTTGTAATCCAGTGCGCCCTATAATCCGGAAAATACGGTATGTTTTATCTCAAAATGGTGGAGGCTCTACAAACGCCGTGTGGTAGATGCAGGTGACAGGAAACGACAAGCGGACTCACCTCTTCATCAGCGCAGATCTGGATCAAGTCGTCCAAGGAGAAGCGGCCTTTCTGCAGCACGATGTCGCCGACGTCCTCCACGCACTGACCGGCCAGGACCAGCAGCTTGTGCCGGGAAGGCTCGCAGAGCAGCCGTCGCACCTCGGCGCGACAACGGCAAAGCACAGAATTACGCCGACGCCTCGGGCCAAACATGGTGCGTTTCGTGTCCACGCCGTCTCACCTCTGAGCAAACCAGGTCGTGAGCCGGATTCAGCACCACTTGCGTGTCCAGGACGTCCCCGCGGTGCTGCAGCGTCCGCTGACCTGCCGCCGGGAATAAAACAAAGCCGTCAGAACGCAGAGGAAGCAGACGCCACCATGTGATGTGAGGGTGAAAACGTGGCCATGGCAGGTGAGGCGAACAAGACCGGTCATTGATTTGCTGTTGTCAGGGAAATCAGGAATAAAAACATTAACACACGAGCATCCTTGTGACTTATTTTCCACGCACATGTGACTCAAAGCCGTTCAGCTCGGGTGAATATAAACTACTTTCATAGTTCATACACAAGGCGGTGCCTCGGAGTACATTCGCCTAAAGGCGAAATGTGGCCGCCGTTTTCATGTTGACACGCATTTGAGGAACATGCCTCTCACCTGGGACGTCCTCTGAAAGGAAGGCGGAGTGTCTGGACACGAAGAGCTTCAACTGCTGGTCCAAAACATCAACCTTCATTGGCACGGGCCAGCAGCGCAGGCCTGAAACACACGACAACATCAACTCACACTTTGTGTCCAGCATATTCCCATGATGCAACACCTGTCAAGTTAAAGGCCTACTGAAACCCACTACTACCGACCACGCAGTCTGATAGTTTATATATCGATGATGAAATAACATTGCAACACATGCTAATATGGACGGTTTAGTTTACTAAATTGCAATTTTAAATTTCCCGCGGAGTTTCTTGTTGAAAACGTCGCGGAATGATGACGTGTGGTTGGAGGGGACATATAAGCCCAGCACCACTTACGGCTAAAAGTCATCTCTTTTCTTTGCAGTATCAACACAGTATTTTGGACATCTGTGTTGCTGAATCTTTTGCATTTTGTTCAATTAATAATGGAGACGTCAAAGAAGAATGCTGTTGGTGGAAAGCAGTGTATTGCAGCTGCCTTTAGCAACGAGACACAGCCGGTGTTTCTTTGTTTGTTGTGAAGCTTTAACACAGAGCGGTCAAGCGAACATGTTTCTCTACGCCAACCGGCATGTTTTTGGATGGGAAAATTGTGAAATATATCTTACTGGAGACATCAGTGGATTATGCGTCCCCCTGCAGTAGCTGTCAAAAAAGGCATCTGTGATCTTGGCTCCTCTCTGAGACACTGGCGTGTTCACCGCAGCCATCAGACTTTGATGTATGTCTTTACAATCTCACTAAAACACTATTAAAACAATAAGCAGATAAGGGATCCTCCGGAATTATCCTAGTAAATGTGTCTAATTACATCTGAAACGCTCACACTGCCGGAGCCGTCGCTTTTTTTTTCTTTTTTTTAGTCCTTTACTATCAATATCCTCATCCACAAATCTTTCATCCTCGCTCAGATTAATAGGGAAATTGTCGCTTTCTCGGTCCGAAATGCTCTTACTCCTGGTGGCTCACATTATAAACAATGTGAGGAGCCCTCACAATGGTGACGTCACGCGCACATCGTCTGCTACTTCCGGTAAAGGCGAGGCTTTTTTATTAGCGACCTTAAGTTGCAAACTTTATCGTTGATGTTCTCTACTAAATCCTTTCAGCAAAAATATGGCAATATCGCAAAATGATCAAGTATGACACATAGAATGGACCTGCTATCCCCATTTAAATAAGAAAATCTCATTTCAGTAGGCCTTTAAATGGTAAATAGGTTATACTTGATTACTACCTTCAAGGTAGTCAAAGTGCTTTGACACTAGGGTTGTCCCGATCCGATATTTGGATCGGATGCCGATATTTGCCAAAAAATGCCGATCCAGATCCAGGTTTTTTAAAAACTCCGGTCGGTGTTTTCCAACACACCGATTTAAATAATACATTCGACTCTTCTGCTGCTCCCTAAACTCTGTTCCGCATTTTCGAGAACACCTTCAAAACATCCACAGGTCTGCGTTCTAACCGTTCAGACGGCCGCGTGAATTAAAAGTTACGGAAAAAATGTCAGCTGTGTGGGATTATTTTATCCCACAAAACGAAAAAGATGAAGAGGTGGAGTGCAAAACATGCCACAATAAAGTCAAGCGTGGTGGTAAAGTTGTAAGACATTTTAATGACTCTTGCGAGTGAGAGGCTTTTTAGCACTCATCATAGATGAACACAGGAGCAGGCTGACACCTGAGCATCTTGAAGTGCTCGTCTTTCTTAGAAAGAATCTCCCCATTATGCTTGGACTTTAATTGTTTGCTCCCCCTGACTGGGGCAAACAATTGAAGGGAGTGTGTAGATATATATATATATTTTTTTAAGTTTACACTTGTTCAAGAGCAAGTATTGATGCTGAGTTATAGACATTTTATCCCACTCAGGTTGTGTGTTTTGCTTTTTTTAAAAATGTTTACAGCATTATTTGCACTTTATACTGTTCACTTTTTTACTGTTTAATGATGCCATATCTGTTTGTGATGCATAATTTTTGATATTTTGTGTTTATCCTTGAATACCAACTATTGTGTATTATTCAAACTCACTCTAAAATCCTTTTCAGCATGAATCTGACAACTAAGTAGGCTAAATAACTTTAAACTTTAATACATGCTCGGATAGGCCAGTATCGTCCACTAACGAATCGGAAGTGCAAAAACAATATCGGTATCGGATCGGAAGTGCAAAAACTTGGATCGGGACATCCCTATTTGACACTATTTCCACATTTACCCGTTCACACACACATTCACTCACTGATGGCGGGAGCTGCCATGCAAGGCCCTAACCACCACCCATCAGGAGCAAGGGTGAAATGTCTTGCTCAATGACACAACGGACGTGACGAGGTTGGTAGAAGGTGGAGATTCAACCAGTTCCTCAAGTTCTCTAAAAACTAATTTATTTTTAGACTTGCTGCCCAGAAAAAAGTAAACAAGACCTGTTCCAACTTTTTTAAATAAGTCTGATGGCTTTTTTTGGTTGTTGTTGGATTTTAAAAACCTTTACTTATAATATTCAACATTTACATACAGGCAAATAAATAATACTAATCAAAACAAATACAGAAACAGTACAAAACAGCGCCAGGGAGTTGTAAACTCAATAGTGAAGTGAATTATATTTATATAGCGCTTTTCTCTAGTGACTCAAAGTGCTTTACATAGTTAAAACCCAATATCTAAGTTACATTTAAGCCAGTGTGGGTGGCACTGGGAGCAGGTGGGTAAAGTGTCTTGCCCAATGACACAACGGCAGTGACTAGGATGACGGAAGCGGGGATCGAACCTGGAACCCTCAAGTGGGTGGCATGGCCGCTCTACCAACCGACCTATACCCATCCATCCATCCATTTTCTACCGCTTATTCACTTTTGGGGTCGCGAGGGGCGCTGGCTCCTATCTCAGCTTCAATCGGGCGGAAGGCAGGGTACACCCTGGACAAGTCGCCACCTCATCGCAGGGCCAACACAGATAGACAGACAACATTCACACTCAAATTCACACACTAGGGCCAATTTAGTGTTGCCAATCAACCTATCCCCAGGTGCATGTCTTTGGAAGTGGGAGGAAGCCGGAGTACCCGGAGGGAACCCACGCATTCACGGGGAAAACATGCAAACTCAACACAGAAAGATCCCGAGCCTGGATTTGAACCCAGGACTGCAGGAACTTCGCCGAGCTATACCGTCCCCATAAATAAAGCAACTAAAAAAGAATGAAAAAAATAAAATAAAAAAATAAATAATAATCATAATAATAATACATATTCATATTATTATTTTCTATATATATATATATTCTTTTTTGCATTCGCATTCTAATTTAGTTGCTCTATGCACTATTATGTAAGATTCACTATTTACTGGACTCTCACACTATTAGGTTAGCTCCACAATGGACTGGACTCTCACACTATTATTTCAGATGCGCAATGGACTGGACTCTCACTATTACGTTAGATCCACTATGGACTGGACTCTCACACTATTATGTTAGATCCTCTATGGACTGGACTCTCACATTATTATGTTAGATCCACTATGAACTGGACTGTCACTATTATGTTAAATCCTCTATGGACTGGACTCTCACACTATTATGTTATATCCACTATGGACTGGACTCTCTCACTATTATGTTAGATCTACTATGGACTGGACTCTCTCACTATTATGTTAGATCCACTATGGACTGAACACTCACATTATTATGTTAGATCCACTACGGACTGGACTCTCACCATTATGTTAGATCCACTATGGACTGAACTCTCACACCATTATGTTAGATCCACTATGGACTAGACTCTCACATTTTTATGCTAGATCCACTATGGACTGGACTCTCACACTATTATGTTAGATCCTCTATGGACTGGACTCTCACACTATTATGATAGATCCTCTATGGACTGGACTCTCACACTATTATGTTAGATCCACTATGGACTGGACTCTCTCACTATTATGCTAGATCCACTATGGACTGGACACTCACTATATAATGTTAGATCCACTATGGACTGGACTGAACAATATTATATTAGATCCACTGTCGACCGGACTCTTACACTATTATGTTAGATCCACTATGGACTGGACTCTCACACTATTATGTTAGATCCACTATGGACTGGACTCTCTCACTATTATGCTAGATCCACTATGGACTGGACACTCACTATATAATGTTAGATCCACTATGGACTGGACTGAACAATATTATATTAGATCCACTGTCGACCGGACTCTTACACTATTATGTTAGATCCACTATGGACTGGACTCTCACTATTATGTTAGATCCACTATGGACTGGACTCTCACAATATTATGTTAGATCCACTCGACGTCCATTGGGGGGACCCCCAAATCTGCGATCCCCTCCAAGGTTTCTCATTGTCATCCCATTGGGTTTGAGTTTTTCCTTGCCCTGATGTGGGATCTGAGCAGAGGATGTCGTTGTGGCTTGTGCAGCCCTTTGAGACACTCGTGATTTAGGCCTATATATGTAAACATTGATTGACTGATAAATGATGGATATATGTAGCAATTTGTAAAGCCATATGCTCACACAAGTTCCGCAAATAATCCAAATTTGGAGCCCCACACTCGTAGTTTTCACAGCGTTTTGGTTGTCAATAAAACTTGTGGCATATTGTCTTACGCCAAATGGCACATGACGTCACAGATGTTAGCACCATATTTGGTTAGATCACGTGACCGCGGAAAGGAAGATCCGCTAGTCCGCGTGACCTCGCCATTAAATGTGAGCAATATTAATATTAACCACTTAAAATACATACAATTATCTCTACATTAAAACGAGACTTATTTCCCACGAGGCTGAACCGGAAGAGGAAGTCAAAAGTTGCCACTCACCTTCATCGTGTTGTCATAGGTCAACATTTTTGAATTGAAGAGAAAAGTAACTTTAATGGTTCGACTATACCTTACTATGAACAGCGTGTACTGTAATTATTAATAAAGAAAAACAATAAGTTAAGCTAAACTCCCGTTATTTGTTTTATTGTGAAAGGGCGCGCCAACTTCCTGTTTGCTGCTCCGGCGCTTGTGTATCGTCTGTGGGGGGCATGTTTAAAATAAAACTCACCTGATTCTATCTGCAGCAACACCCGCTCCAGCAGGCCGGCGGCTTGTAGAGCACCGACCACCACCAGCATCGAATAATCCGCGGCCACGCCGGGACCGCCGCCCCGTTCTGCCGCCATTATGGCATGGACGGTCCAGTGGGGACGTCACCACTCACACTACCAAGGCCCGCCCCTCCCGTTGTTGTCGGAGGCGGGAACACAAGACAGCCAATCAGCGACTAAGACACGAAACATTGACAAAGCATGACCAATTAGAAATGTGTGGTGAGTTCAAGGACACTTCGCTACAGGGTATTTAAAAAAAAAAGGAATTACAACTTTCTTCTCCTTTTTTGACGAATATTAAAACAATGTTCCCTCTGTAATAACCGAAGAAACAGGTTATAAATATTAAAACTCCATTATATACAACAGGAGTCACCAACGCCAGGTATCCCGTAAGGACCAGATGAGTCGCCCGTTGGCCTGTTCTAAAAATAGCTCCAATAGCAGCACTTACCAGTGAGCTGCCTCTATTTTTTACATTTTATTTTTTGTCCAGCAGGCCTTGCGATGAGGTGGCGACTTGTCCAGGGTATACTCTGCCTTCCGCCCGATTGTAGCTGAGATAGGCACCATGCGCCCCCTGCGACCACAAAGGGAATAAGCGGTAGAAAATGGATGGAAGGGATGGATGGATGGATATTTACTTGCAAGCTGGTCTCGCTTTGCTTGGCATTTTTAATTCTAAGAGTGACAAAACTCAAATAGAATTTGAAAATCCAAGAAAATATTTTAAAGACTTGGTCTTCACTTGTTTAAATAAATTCATTTATTTTTTGACTTTGCTTCTTATAACTTTCAGAAAGACAATTTTAAAGAAAAAAATACAACCTTAAAAATGATTTTAGGATTTTCAAACCTTTTAAAATTCCTTCCTCTTCTTTCCTGACAATTTAAATCAATGTTCAAGTATTTTTTTTTTTGTAAAGAATAATAAACACATTTTAACTTAATTCTTCATTTTAGCTTCTGTTTTTTCGACGAAGAATATTTGTGAAATATTTCTTCAAACTTATTATGACAGAAAGGGAAAAAAAAAATTCTGGCAAATCTAGAAAATCTGTAGAATCAAATGTAAATCTTTTTTCAAAGTGTTTTTAATTTCTTTTAAAATTTTTGTTCTGGAAAATCTAGAAGAAATAATGATTTGTCTCTGTTGGAAATATAGCTTGGTCCAATTTGTTATATATTCTAACAAAGTGCAGATTGGATTTTAACCTATTTAAAACATGTCATAAAAATTTTAAAATTAATCTTAATCAGGAAAAATTACTAATGATGTTCCATAAATTATTTTTTTTATTTTTTTTTTCAAAAAGATTCGAATTAGCTAGTTTTCCCTTCATTTTTTGGGGTAGAATTTTAAAGAGTCGAAATTGAAGATAAACTATGTTTCAAAATTCTATTTTTATTTTTTTGTATTTTGTCCTCTTTTAAACCGTTCAATTAAGTGTTTTTTTTTCATCATTTATTCTTTACAAAAAACCTTCCGTAAAAGGAAAAAAAATGTACAAGGTAAATTGAGCAAGTTGACTATTTCTGGCAATTTATTTAAGTGTGTATCAAACTGGTAGCCCTTCGCATTAATCAGTACCCAAGAAGTAGCTCTTGGTTTCAAAAAAGTTGGTGACCCCTGATATACAACAACAGGGGACCAACAAAATGAACCTTCCTTTTACGAGTTATCAGTGAGCACGTGAATGCAGCATATCGACTCGGCCAACATGGCGGCTATCGAAAGTGGCAAATGTGGCTTTTTCGTGGAGAAAAAGAAACGCTTTTGTAAAATGGTCGTTGCCAAAGGTAAAACGTTCTGTGGAGAACATGCGACCTTGGTGAGTTGTGTTGGGCTGGGTGACTTAAGGTTACGACGTAGAACAATTCGTTACAAATTTACCACCCAATTCAGAAAATTATCATTTTATTTGAAGGTGGCGCTGTTGAGCTGAAATATAATTAACAGTAAATATTCATCAAACCTGTTGGTGGAATAATGGAAACGACACAGAAAAAAATATATATTTGTGCCAGGAAGTGAAGATGTTTATAATGGCGGTGATCAGGTCACGTGTTTTCTGTTGCAGGAAGAAGGTGGCAGCAGCAGGAGGATTGTTTGCCCTCTGGACCCCAAACAGTGAGACATCAAGTTATTATTGACATATTCACACATGCATTGTTCAGATACACAAGGGTACGGTTGTATTTTTGCCTCATTCCTGTGAGAATCCTGCCTGTGACTAAAGCATTAAAGATATGGACTAGCAAGTTCTAGCTGCAGTGTGCTCAACACCTGTGAGAAATTAATATTGTAACATGATTTATCAATCAATCAATCAATGTTTATTTATATAGCCCTAAATCACAAGTGTCTCAAAGGGCTGCACAAGCCACGACGACATCCGCGGTACAGAGCCCACATAAGGGCAAGGAAAAACTCACCCCGGTGGGACGTCGATGTGAATGACTATGAGAAATCTTGGAGAGGACCGCATATGTGGGGAAACAGCAGATCAACTGGTCTAAAAAGGGGGTCTATTTAAAGGCTAGAGCAGGGGTGCCCATTACGTCAATCGCGAGCTACCAGTTGATTTAAAAATATAGACCTAAAAATTAGCGATCATCAATCTTCACCAAGACGTCACTTGATGGACATTCATGGCACTCGAGGGTCTTGTGAGATGACGCTGGCTGTTGCGAGATCATTATTAAGAAAAAATGACCAATAGGAAGGCGAGAAACACTTTTTATTTCAACAGACTCTTGTCAAAACTCTAAAGACCGACTGCACATTTCCTATCTTTTCTTTTGGGTACAAATCCAAGATGGGCTCCAGAGTGACTGTACATAAAGAAGCTAAAGGGGCGGTGTGGCTCGGTTGGTAGAGTGGCCGTGCCAGCAACTTGAGGGTTGCAGGTTCGATTCCCGCTTCCGCCATCCTAGTCACTGCCGTTGTGTCCTTGGGCAGGACACTTTACCCACCTGCTCCCAGTGCCACCCACACTGGTTTAAATGTAACTTAGATATTGGGTTTCACTATGTAAAGCGCTTTGAGTCACTAGAGAAAAGCGCTATATAAATATAATTCACTTCACTTCACTATCTTCACAATAAAAGCGCTGCTTCATGCTGCCTGCGCTAACAAAATAAGAGGTGCAGAAAGCCGGCGTGCGCAAGCGGGCAAACAAGTTTTCCGCCAATGATTTTCTTGTAAAGTGTATGGAAGCTGGATAAATAAGATGCCAAAAACCAACAACTTTCATGTGGTATTGGACAGAAAAGAGGACTTTTTTCTCCTCCATTCAAAAATGTGGATGTTATCATCACTACTGTCTGATTCCAATCAATGCAAGTCATCAGAATCAGGTAATACACCAACTTATATTCTTGTCTTCATGAAAGAAAGACATCTATATGTGTTACACATGCTTGTATTATCATTAAACACATTTAACTTGTTAACAAAAACGTCTCTTTCTTAAATAAATACATATAAATGATATATATGAATGAGGTAGAACCCCTCGATTTGGTCAATTGAAAAGTAGCTCGACTGCAGAAAAAGTGTGGGCACCCCTGGGCTAGAGCAGTGGTTCTCAAATGGGGGTACGCGTACCCCTGGGGGTACTTAAAGGTATGCCAAGGGGTACGTGAGATTTTTTTTTAATGTTCTAAAAATAGCAACATCTCAAAAATCCTTTATACATATATTTATTGAATAATACTTGAACAAAATATGAATGAGTTGAGTTGAGTTACCATGAATTTTAAACAAGTTGAAAAACGTATTCAGTTGTTACCATTTAGTGGTCAATTGTACGGAATATGTACTGAACTGTGCAATCTATTAATAAAAGTATCAAACAAAGTTTAAGTTTATTTGGAACATGCAAGCATACAACATGATACATCACAATTTCCAGTTTCTCTTTTCAACATGTTCGCAAAGGAGTAGGAAGAAGCAGAGCCTATTTAATCCTACCCCTTTTCTTTTACATCACAGTTGCTAAAACTTTTGTTCACTTCCTGCTCTCAATGTAATCACAATACACTCCATAAGTAATAACAATAAAAATAAATAATTGGTGAAGTAAGTTTTATTTCATACGATGAGATAAATAAGATTATTTTGAGAATGAAAGAAAGAATAAATTCAGAATGTTTATCTTGGTTCTTCTTTTTTGTACTTTGTAAACACTTCAAGTTTGAAGAGTTTCTTGAAGTGGGTCATATTAGAACATTGTTTGATTGCTTTTCTTAATCCATTCCATCATTTAATTCCACATACTGATATACTGAAGGTCTTAAGTGTTGTACGTGCATACAAATGTTTTAAATTGTAAGTTAAATGTAAGTTCATAAACTGTGAAAAGAAATGCAACAATGCAATATTCAGTGTTGACAGCAAGATTTTTTTGTGGACATGTTCCATAAATATTGATGTTAAATATTTATTTTTTTGTGAAGAAATGTTTATAATTAAGTTCATGAATCCAGATGGATCTCTATTACAATCTCCAAAAAGGGTAGAAAATCTGTATTTATAATTGAATCACTTGTTTATTTTTCAACAAGTTTTTAGTTAATTTTATGTCTTTTTTCCAAATAGTTCAAGAAAGACCACTACAAATGAGCACTAATTTTTTCTGTTATACAATTTAATAAATCAGAAACTGATGACATAGTGCTGTATTTTACTTCTATATCTCTTTTTTTCAACCAAAAATGCTTTGCTCTGATTAGGGGGTACTTGAATTAAAAAAATGTTCACAGGGGGTACATCACTGAAAAAAGGTTGAGAACCCCTGGGCCAGAGTATACAAATGAGTTTTAAGATGGGACTAAAATGCTTCTATTTATGTATTTCGGACTTATCAGGTCCATAGTGCATTTTTTTCGCACTCTTCATTCACGCCTAAAATGAAGGATAAGGTAGGTAAGTCTTTATTGTCATTGCACAAGTACAACAAAACTTTGTTTTCAGCACAAACCCGTTCAAGATTAGACAAACAAACAGTGTACAGGGTTACAGAACAGGAACGCTGATGGGTCGCCACAAGGCGCCCCGCCCTGTAAAAGTTGGGTGAAAAAGGGAAACACTGGGAAAAGATGAGTAAAAAAATACAATGTGGGAAAAAACCTCCATAACAAAGCACATACATATTACAATATACATCTCGAGACTTGCAACAGAGGGGAGAGAGGTGGGGGCCATGGTGGCAGTCTGCAGCTCTTGAGGCGCTGCCCATCCGTCCATCACCCCTAAGAAATTTGCGTGAAGGGCCTGGGGTATGTGTGTGTGGCGTATATTTTTTGTGGATGCATGTGTGTGTGTGTGTAAGCATGCCGCGTGTCTCTGTTTCGCGGCCCTCATGTCGGCAGCCGCCAGTCCGTCCAAAGTCAACAACAAGAAGTGCGTATGTCATTAAAGACAAGAAGTTAGTTGGTCGTGTCTGCGCCGCACTGTCCTTCAGGAGAGTTTCGAAGCCAGGGAAACAATCAAAGTTCGAGAGTGAACATTTTGCTTTTCACTCTAAATTGTCTATGACTGGTCCTCAAAATATTTAGACAAAAATACAACCTTACCTACTGCACCTTTGTAACACTACACTTTTAATATTTACTCATGTTTTGGTCTTTACTCTATAGTAGCGAAAACGTTCTCACCCAAGGTTTAATTCTACAAAGAACAACTTCCTGGTCAAATTGATTTTAATTCACTGCTATTTGTTCTTTCCAAGCAAGCTGAACAGTTTTTGCTCCCCAAAAAACAAACAATAAGCTACAAAAACTTTGAAACTCTCTCTGGGCCCGTCAGTCCAAAGTCAACAACAAGAAGTGCGTATGTCATTAAAGACAAGAAGTTAGTTTGTCGTGTCTGCGCCGCACTGTCCTTCAGGAGAGTTTCAAAGCCAGGGAAACAATCCAAGTTAGAGAGTGAACATTTTGCTTTTCACTCTAAATTGTCTATGACTGGTCCTCAAAATATTTAGACAAAAATACAACCTTACCTACTGCACCTTTGTAACACTACACTTTTAATATTTACTCATGTTTTGGTCTTTACTCTATAGTAGCGAAAACGTTCTCACCCCAAGGTTAAATTCTACAAAGAACAACTTTGTAACACTACACTTTTAATATTTACTCATGTTTTGGTCTTTACTCTATAGTAGCGAAAACGTTCTCACCCCAAGGTTTAATTCTACAAAGAACAACTTTCTGGTCAAATTGATTTTAATTCACTGCTATTTGTTCTTTCCGAGCAAGCTGGACAGTTTTTGCTCCCCAAAAAACAAACAATAAGCTACAAAAACTTTGAACTCTCCCTGGGCCGGTCAGTCCAAAGTCAACAACAAGAAGTGCGTATGTCATTAAAGACAAGAAGTTAGTTTGTCGTGTCTGCGCTGCACTGTCCTTCAGGAGAGTTTCGAAGCCAGGGAAACAATCCAAGTTACAATGTTTCGTATGCGAGTGAACATTTTGCTTTTCACTCTAAATTGTCTATGACTGGTCCTCAAAATATTTAGACAGAAATACAACCCTACCAACTGCACCTTTGTAACACTACACTTTTAATATTTACTCATGTTTTGGTCTTTACTCTGTAGTAGCGAAAACGTTCTCACCCAAGGTTTAATTCTACAAAGAACAACTTTCTGGTCAAATTGATTTTAATGCTCTGCTATTTGTTTATTCCGAGCAAGCTGAACAGTTTTTGCTCCCCAAAAAACAAACAATGAGCTACAAAAACTTTGAAACTCTCCCTGGGCCAGTCAGTCCAAAGTCAACAACAAGAAGTGCGTATGTCATTAAAGACAAGAAGTTAGTTTGTCGTGTCTGCGCCGCACTATCCTTCGGGAGAGTTTCAAAGCCAGGGAAACAATCCAAGTTAGAGAGTGAACATTTTGCTTTTCACTCTAAATTGTCTATGACTGGTCCTCAAAATATTTAGACAAAAATACAACCTTACCTACTGCACCTTTGTAACACTACACTTTTAATATTTACTCATGTTTTGGTCTTTACTCTGTAGCAGCGAAAACGTTCTCACCCAAAGTTTAATTCTACAAAGAACAACTTTCTGGTCAAATTGATTTCAATTCAATGCTATTTGTTCTTTCCAAGCAAGCTGAACAGTTTTTGCTCCCCAAAAAACAAACAATAAGCTACAAAAACTTTGAAACTCTCTCTGGGCCCGTCAGTCCAAAGTCAACAACAAGAAGTGCGTATGTCATTAAAGACAAGAAGTTAGTTTGTCGTGTCTGCGCCGCACTGTCCTTCAGGAGAGTTTCAAAGCCAGGGAAACAATCCAAGTTAGAGAGTGAACATTTTGCTTTTCACTCTAAATTGTCTATGACTGGTCCTCAAAATATTTAGACAAAAATACAACCTTACCTACTGCACCTTTGTAACACTACACTTTTAATATTTACTCATGTTTTGGTCTTTACTCTGTAGCACCGCAAACGTTCTCACTCAAAGTTTAATTATACAAAGAACAACTTTCTGGTCAAATTGATTTCAATTCAATGCTATTCGTTCTTTCTAAGCAAGCTGAACAGTTTTTGCTCCCCAAAAAACAAACAATAAGCTACAAAAAACTTTGAAACCCTCCCTGGGCCAGTCAGTCCAAAGTCAACAACAAGAAGTGTGTATGTCATTAAAGACAAGAAGTTAGTTTGTTGTGTCTGCGCCGCACTGTCCTTCAGGAGAGTTTCGAAGCCAGGGAAACAATCCAAGTTAGAATGTTTTGTATGCGAGTGGGAAACATCTCAGCGGAAACATTTCTATTGATTCTCGAAAAGCTAAAAGGGATTCAGAAGGGAAACGTCACTTTACTCAGAAGTAGCAATCCATGTGAGATGGTTGGTAAGACCCCATTAACGTGTGTGTGTGTGTGTGTGTGTGTCACTTTATGTCACCGTTTTTTCTCAGCACGGTCAGTGAAGACAAACTGGACAAACACTTGAAGAAATGTAACTCCAGAGTCAAGCCAAAACCCGTAAGCGAATGACTTTCTGTATCTTCCCGTTTGTGCTTTGGTACGCTAACCTTGTTTGTTTCTGTTGTCAGCAATATTATGTGGAGAACATCAACGCTGGCTCAGCTAACCAAGACCACGACGGCGCTCAAGGGGTAACACTCCACATCTGTTTGATTTAGTTACTATGGTAACATTTGAATTGTTTTATTGTTACAATGGTATCTTTTGTTTTGTAACACCTACTTTCATTATAATGTTACCCTTGAATCATGGTAGAGTTACTTTGGTAACATCTACATCTCTTCTAATGTTACCATTGTAATATTACTGTGGTAATATTCACCTCTATGGTATTTTTACCATTGTAGCGTTACTATGGTAGCAGCCACTTTATTTGTAATGTTTTTACTAATGTTAGGATTAGGGCTGTGAATCTTTGGGTGCCCCACGATTCGATTCAATATCGATTCTTGGGGTCGCGATTTGATTATATATCGATTTTTTTTTTCCCCGATTCAACGCAATTCTCGATTAAAAAACGATATTTTTTCGATTCAAAAGGATTCTGTATTCATTCAATACATAGGATTTCAGCAGGATCCACCCCAGTCTGCTGACATGCAAGCAGAGTAGTAGATTTTTAAAAAAAAAGGCTTTTATAATTGTAAAGGACAATGTTTTATCAACTGATTGCAATAATGTAAATTTGTTTGAACTATTAAACGAAGCAAAAATATTACTTATTTTATCTTTGTGAAAATATTGGACACAGTGTGTTGTCAAGCTTATGAGATGCGATGCAAGTGTAAGCCACTGTGACACTTTTCTTCTTTTTTATTATTTTTTACAAATGTCTAATGATAATGTCAATGAGGGATTTTTAATCATTGCTATGCTGAAATTATAACTAATATTGATACTGTTGTTGATAATATTCATTCTTGTTTCACTACTTTTGGTTTGTTCTGTGTCGTGTTTGTGTCTCCTCAATTGCTCTGTTTATTGCAGTTCTGAGTGTTGCTGGGTCAGGTATGGTTCTGGAATTGGATGGCATTGTTATGGTATTGCTCTGTAGTGGTTTGTTGAATTGATAAAAAAAATCGATTTAAAAAAAAAAAAGAGAATTGAGTCTGAATCGCACAACGTGAGAATGGCGATTCGTATTCGAATCGGATTTTTCCCACACCCCAAGTTACGATGGTAGCGTTACTATATGAACCTCCACTTTTATTGTAGTGTTACGATAGTAGCATTGCTATGGTAATATCCCCTTATGTTACAGTGTCACTATGGTAGCATTACTATGGTAATATCCGGTGTAATTGTATTGTTACATTGGTATTATATTGGTACCACTTTTATAGTAAATTTACTGTGATAGTGTTCCCATGGTATCGTTCACTTTTATTCTAACGTTACCATTGTAGCAGTACTCTGGTAACATCCACTTTAATTGTAATGTTCCTGTGGTAGCATTACTATGGTAACCTCCACTATGTTTTAATGTTACCATGGTAACGTCTGTGTGTGGGTCCTCGTGTGGGTTGCGGGGACACTTGACACATGACGCATCATAGCAGCATTGATTTATTGTTTCAACATTTCTGTTGTCACTTGGGCCTTTTGTCGAGTCACTTTTCAGTGCGCTTCTTTGGCTTGTCTGCTGCCGCTGCACGCCTTTCGGCGTCCGGGGCTTGCGTCCGCTGCGGGGGTGCGTCATCGCTCTAGTAGTTTGGTTCGTCGTGCTTCTGGTCTGCTGGCCGATGTTTCTTCCTCCGTGCTGCTTCCCTGGTCGCTCCTCCCTCGCCCTTTTTATATTCTGCCAGCAGATGGACAGATCGTGAGCCGGTGTGTCGTATACGCACCTGCATTAGATTGCCGCTGCAGCGTCGCTCCGCGTGCGTCACGCCTCCTCTTGCCGCCGCATGCCCCGCCTCCCAGCCTCCAGGTGGGCCCGTGCTGCTGCTTTCTGCCTGTTGTCGGCCCGTCGGCGGTGTTTCTCCACAGTCTGCTTTTGTGGTAGCGTTACTGTGGTACATTTACTTTTATTATGTTGTTATGGTAATGTTACTATGGTAACATATACTACGTTGTAATGTTACATGGTAGCGTCGATATGGTAGCCTAACATGTACTTTTATTGTAATGTTACCATTGTAGCATTACTATGGCAACATGGACTTTTGTTGTAATGTTACATGGTAGGGTTACTATGGGAGCCTGACATCTACATTTATTGTAATGTTGCCATGGTACATTACTATGGTAACACCCTCTTTTATTGTAATGCTACCATTGTAGCATTGCCATGGTAACATCCACTTCTATTGTATTGTTACCTGTGTAGCATCACTACGATGGTAACATCCATATTTATTGTAATGTTACATGGTAGCGATACGATGATAGCCTAACATATACTTTTATTGTAATTTTACCATTGTAGCATTACTATGGTAACATCCTCTCTTATTGTAATGTTGCCATTGTACCATTACTATAATAATAATAATGATAATAACTTAGATTTATATTGCGCTCTTCTAATAACTTAGATTTATATCGCGCTTTTCTAAACACTCAAAGCGCTCACAGAGAAGTGGGATTCAATATTCATTCACATCTGGTGGTGGTAAGCTACATCTGTAGCCACAGCTGCCAGATTGTGTCTACGGCCCCTCCGACCACCACCTATCATTCATTCATCATTCATTCACCAGTGTGAGCGGCACCGGGGGCAAAGGTTGAAGTGTCCTGCCCAGGGACACAACGGCAGCGATTTTTTTGGATGTCAATAGGTGGGAAGCGAACCTGCAACCCTCAGGTTTCTGGCCGGCCGCTCTACCCACTACGCCATGCCACTCCATGGTAGCATCCACCTTTATTGTAATGTTAAAATGGGAGTGTTACTATGGTAACATACACGACTGTAATGGTACAGGGTAGCCCAACATTTACTTTTATTCTAATGTTACCATCGTAGCATTAGTATGATAACACCCTCTTTTATTGTAATGTTCCCATTGTAACATTACTATGGTAACCTCAACATGTATTGTAATATGTTACAATGGTAGCCTTACTATGGTAACATACACTGCTTTAATGTTACAGTGGTAGTGTTACTATGGTAACGCACACTGCTGTAGTAACATACATTGTTGTAATGTTACATGGTAGCGTTACGATGGTAGCCCAACATTTACTTCTATTGTAGTGTTGCCATTGTAGCATTACTATGGTAACATCCTCTTTTATTGTAATGTTACCATTGTAGCATTACTATGGTAACATCCTCTTTTATTGTAATGTTACCATTGTAGCATCACTATGGTAACATCCTCTTTTATTGTAATATTACCATTGTAGCATTACTATGGTAACATCCTCTTTTATTGTAATGTTACCATTGTAGCATTACTATGGTAACATCCTCTTTTATTGTAATGTTGCCATTGTAGCATTACTATGGTAACATCCTCTTTTATTGTAATGTTACCATTGTAGCATTACTATGGTAACATCCACCTTTATTGTAATGTTACAATGGTAACATTTACCTTAAAGGGGAACATTATCACCAAACCTATGCAAGCGTCAATATATACCTTCATGTTGCAGAAAAAAGACCATGTATTTTTTTACCGATTTCCGAACTCTAAATGGGTGAATTTTGGCAAATTAAACGTCTTTCTGTTTATCGGTCTTTTAGCGATGACGTCAGAATGTGACGTCATCGAGGTAACACACCCGCCATATTCATTTTCACATTACAAACACCGAGACTCGGCTCTGTTATTTTCAGTTTTTTCGACTATTTTTCGGAACCTTGGAGACATCATGCTACCATAGTAGCGTACTAGCGTTACTATGGCAACATCTACTTTGGTTGTAATGCTGTGATGGTGAAATACTTCTATTTCCATCCATTTTCTACCGCTTGTCCCTTTCGGGGTCGCGTGGTGTCGATGGAGCTCAGCTGCGTTTACTTGTCCTAATAAAATACTAACGGTCATGTCCCTATGGTAACATGCAATTTGTGTGTACGTGTAGGTGAGTCTGTGTGATCAAACCACGACTCAGTTACGACACCTGCTGGACAAATTGAAGACTGCTACAAAAGGTGAGCGTTCCCAAGTCTGCCACATGTCTGTCTGTCTTTCGGATTGTCTCCCTGACTGCGTCCGTGTGCTTGATGAAGCTCTGGACTGTCAGCTGGAGGAGAGCTTCCTGTCTCATCCCGTCTTTCAAGAGGAACTTAATAACCCCAAAAATGGAGACTCCGCCCACAAGCACCTGAAGCAGCAGGTAAGTGAAGAAACCCGGTTGTTTAGGGGCCTGTCAGGTTCAAATACCAAACTATTTATTAAACAAGACAAGAAGCAAGGTGTAGCGGTAAAGTCCGATACTATTACTGCTACTGGTTGCCGAATATATAAATGGAGCTAGTTCAGACGTGTGCAGCTGGTTAATAATCGATGTCCAGAATTGTGTGCATGTTTAACCAAAATGTTTATTAACATACAGTCACGTAAATCAAACTCACTTTGTAAAAAAAAAAAACGGAAAATAAACGGGAGCAAACAAATACTAGCAACGGCCTTTAAGCATAAGAGTTGTGTGATAACTTCTACATAATTATTCTAACAGGGCCACAAGCAGTCTGACAATCGCTCCTGTTCCCCCCCCACACCCCAGGCTTCCATCGTTGCACACCTGGAGACGCTGGGCTTGCTGGGACGCGGGCGGTGCTTCGTGGAGTTCGGAGCAGGTCGTGGGAAACTCTCCCACTGGATCCACGAAGCCCTGAAGACCACAGAGCAGCCGGCAGACTTGGACGACCTGCAGATGCTTCTGGTGGAAAGAAGCAGCACCCGCTTTAAGGTGAGACCCCCAATCCGGTCAAGTCGTTTAGGGCAGCGCTCCCCAGCCACCGGTCCGTGACGCATTTGCTACGGGGCCGCACAGAAACATTTTCATCAACTTAACTTTGGCCTGTCCCACTAAACACAGCAATAACTTGTTTTTAGATGTATATCACAACTCCTGATAGTAAGTCGCCTGTTGTTATAGTACATTATATAAAATGTTAAAGTGCCATATTGTAGCCAAAGGCTAATTTCCATCTGCAGGATCATTGTATGGAGCAGGGGTAGGGAACCTGTGGCTCTTTTGATGACTGCATCTGGCTCTCAGATAAATCTTTGCTGACATTGTTTAACACGATAATTATTAATAATTTCGCTAGGGATGCACCGAAATGAAAATTTGTGGCCGAAGCCGAATAAAATTCAAACGCTTGGCCGAAGGCCGAATACCGAATAATGAATGCAGTTTTTCACAATTTTTTTTATATTGCATAAATGGCCTAGAAAAATATTTTGACATGCTTTTCAAATAAAGTATTTTTTTATTGAATATTGACATTTTTTAAATATTCCAGTAGCCTTTGCTTTTCAAAAAAAGCACAAAGTTTTTCATTCACATTAGGCCTTCAAACAAAACATGCATTCCAAAAAAAAATAAAGTGCATTAAAGTGGATAAACCCACAACAAATGAATTATTGTCCTTTTGGCAAAAGTCTGCTTAGCCACAGTAGATATGCTAATAATGTAAACAGAAGGCTCAAGTAAATTTCAATTAAGTGTGTGCTTGTAACCTCTTACACTTATACAGGTAGCCTACACAACAGGCTAATAATGTAAACAGAGGCCCCACTAAATCTCAATAAGTGTGTGGTTGTAACCTCATACACTTATACAGGTAGCCTACACAACAGGCTAATAATGTAAACAGAGGCCCAACTAAATCTCATTAAGTGTGTGCTTGTAACCTCATACACTTATACAGGTACACAACATATCCCAACGTCACCGCGTCACTGCACGTTGGTTGATTGCGTCACCGCGTCCAAAAATTGCGTCACACGCCACTATTCGGCCTTGTTTTTAACTCATTCCACCGAAGGCCGAATGTGGCTTGTTTTGCCATATTCGGCCGAATATATTCGGTTACCGATTAATCGGTGCGTCCCTAAATTTCGCTGGTAATCACAGCGCTGAAAATGACGTGCAAAATTTAAAACATTCTGATGCATTTAAATCCATCCATCCGTTTTCTACCGCACCTGTTCAAGAAGTCGCATTAATGGTAAGAAGTATTTTATATCACGATGGGGGAGGTCGCAGCTTGCTGCTGGGTCGTTCCCCCAGGAAGGCAGACGGACTACTCTGGGACATGGCATTTAGGTAAAAACATGATTTAATTTAAACTAAAAAAAGATACAAACAAAAATCGCTCACAGTGGAGGCACAACTTGGGCTAAGGAACAAAGCTAAGGCATAAACAGACTATGAACATAAATCAAACAAAACTTACTTGGCATGGCATGAAGCACGAAACTATGGCAAGGCATGAAACAAGTCAGCACAAAGCGAGAAAAGATCACATTGACGCCAGGGCGACTGACTGGCAAAGACAAGCTTAAATACTGCCTCTGATTAGAGTTTGGGAAGCAGGTGAGCGGGCACTTTGTCCACCAGAGACAGGTGGACAAAATGAGTAACCAAGGAAACCAGACAAGGGAGTGGAAAAACACAGGAACTTAAAGAGTCCAAAGGACAAACAGCACATGGCCAAACAAAAACATGATCAACAGACATGACATTTTATTTAATATTGGTTAGCTTCAGAATAACAATGTTATGAAAAAGAACAAGAGTCTTATACTCTAAAATGTTGGTCTTACTTAAAAATGCACGCATTTAGTTGTATTCAGTGTTAAAAAATATGATATGGCTCTCACTGAAATACATTTTGAAATATTTGGCTTTATTGGCTCTCTCAGCCAAAAAGGTTCCCGACCCCTGGTATAGAGCATGGGTTCTTAATCTGTTTGACCTTAAGACCAAACTTTTCAACTAGAGACCCAGGGACCACTCTAATATTAACACTGAATTGGTCCTTGACGGGGCTTCACGATGGCAGAGGGGTTAGTGCGTCTGCCTCACAATACGAAGGTCCTGCAGTTCTGGGTTCAATCCCAGACTCGGGATCTTTCTGTGTGGAGTTTGCATGTTCTCCCCGTGAATGCGTGGGTTCCCTCCGGGTACTCCGGCTTCCTCCCACTTCCAAAGACATGCACCTGGGGATAGGTTGATTGGCAACACTAAATTGGCCCTAGTGTGTGAATGTGAGTGTGAATGTTGTCCGTCTATCTGTGTTGGCCCTGCGATGAGCTGGCGACTTGTCCAGGGTGTACGCCGCCTTCCGCCCAATTGTAGCTGAGATGGGCGCCAGCGCCCCCCGCGACCATAAAAGGGAATAAGCGGTAGAAAATGGATGGATGGATAGTCCATGACGGTCCTTCTAGATTGGGCGCCAAATGCGACAGACTTCTCAAGCCATCGTGTGGGTTCCAAGGACCGTCAAGAAAGGACATAGTAGCGAACACGTTTAGACTTCTTTCTTTCTTCAATAAAGACTGCATTTCAGCTGCTCCATCTTCCGCTTTCCTTTCTTCTTCTGGCGCCGTCGCCTCTCTCGCGCTCTCAGTGCCTCTCTCTCTCAGCGTCAGCTTCCACCTGGCTCCTTCTCGTCTCCCCGCCTCTCTCTCTCTGACGTTCACGGGTGTCGCCCTTTTATAGTGCGAGAGGATTACCTAATTGTCCCCAGCTGCGCGATCCACACACCTGATCTTGATTGCGGTGCGCCCTGCCTCGCCGCTCGCTCACCGTGCACGCCTCCTCGCCGCCATCTTGGGCGTGCCCTGCCTTGCTGTCGGACTGCCGGCCCCGCCTCTCCACAATAGTATATGCCAGGAGTCACCAACACGGTGCCCGCGGGCACCAGGTCGCCCGTAAGGACCAGATGAGTCGCCCGCTAGCCTGTTCTACAAATAGCTCAAATAGCAGCACTTACCAGTGAACTGCCTCTATTTTTTAAAATTGTATTTATTTACTAGCAAGCTGGTTTCGCTTTGCTCAACATTTTTAATTCTAAGAGAGACAAAACTCAAATAGAATTTGAAAATCCAAGAAAATATTTTAAAGACTTGGTCTTCACTTGTTTAAATAAATTCATTTATTTTTCTACTTTGCTTCTTATAACTTTCAGAAAGACAATTTTAGAGAAAAAATACAACCTTAAAAATTATTTTAGGATTTTTAAACACATATACCTTTTTACCTTTTAGATTCCTTCCTCTTCTTTCCTGACAATTTAAATCAATGTTTAAATTTTTTTTTTTTTTTTATTGTAAAGAATAATAAATACATTTTAATTTATATCTTCATTTTAGCTTCTGTTTTTTTGACAAAGAATATTTGTGAAATATTTCTTCAAACTTATTATGATTAAAATTCAAAAAAATTATTCTGGCAAATCTAGAAAATCTGTAGAATCAAATTTAAATCTTATTTCAAAGTCTTTTGAATTTCTTTTAAAATTTTTGTTCTGGAAAATCTAGAAGAAATAATGATTTGTCTTTGTTAGAAATATAGCTTGGTCCAATTTGTTATATATTCTAACAAAGTGCAGATTGGATTTTAACCTATTTAAAACATGTCATCAAAATTTTAAAATTAATCTTAATCAGGAAAAATTACTTATGATGTTCCATAAATTATTTTTTTTATTTTTTTCAATAAGATTCAAATTAGCTAGTTTTTCTATTCATTTTTGTCGGTTGAATTTTGAATTTTAAAGAGTCGAAATTGAAGATAAACTATGTTTCAAAATTGTATTTTAATTTTTTTCCTGTTTTCTCCTCTTTTAAAACGTTCAATTAAGTGTTTTTTTCATCATTTATTCTCTACAAAAAAACTTTCCGTAAAAGGAAAAAAAATGTACGACGGAATGACAGACAGAAATACCCATTCATTCATTCATTCATTTTCTACCGCTTATTCCCTTTCGGGGTCACGGGGGGCGCTGGCGCCTATCTCAGCTACAATCGGGCGGAAGGCAGGGTACACCCTGGACAAGTCGCCACCTTATCGCAGGGCCAACATAGATAGACAAACAACATTCACACTCATATTCACACACTAGGGCCAATTTAGTGTTGCCAATCAACCTATCCCCAGGTGCATGTCTTTGCAGTTTGACAGAAATACCCATTTTTTATATATATAGATTTATTTATTAAAGGTAAATTGAGCAAATTGGCTATTTCTGGCAATTTATTTAAATGTGTATCAAACTGGTAGCCCTTCGCATTAATCAGTACCCAATAAGTAGCTCTTGGTTTCAAAAAGGTTGGTGACCCCTGCTTTATCCCATCTCTTTGCAAATGAACACTCCCATGGCTACCACTACTTCAGCCTTATGAGTTGATTTTCATGCTCTTTTTTTTTTTTGCTCTTTTATACTGCCACACGTGCAAAGCCGGTCCGTGAAAATAATGCATACATTAAACCGGTCCCTGGTGGAAAAAAGGTTGGGGACCTCTGGTTTAGGGAACCAAACGTATATTATCTGAGCCATATTTTTTTGTCAGCGTTGATGTCGGTTTGTCTTGGTCCAGGTGGACGGGAAGCATCAGGACGGCGGCGTAGAGTTTGCCAGGCTGCAGATCGACATCCAGCACCTGGATCTGAGTAAGAGACCAGCGTGGCCCTCTACTGTTTCTCCCCATGTGACTCTGGTTATGTGACTGATCGCAGGTAAAGTTCCGCTGCTGGAACGCCGGTTGCCGCTCGTCGGAGTGGGGAAACATTTATGTGGCGCGGCGACAGGTGAGAGCCGCACTCACCTTCGCTGCGGCGATGCCGACTCAGCAGAATGTTGTCGTGTCAGATCTCGCTCTTCGCTGCTTGCTGGAAACATCGGCGCCTCAACGCGGACCGCCAAGGAAGCGCCTCAAAACGTCAGACGAGAGCCCCGGTCCTGCCGCGGTGCTGGGCCTGGCGGTGGCGCTGTGCTGTCACCACCGCTGCGAGTGGCGCCACTACGTGGGTCAGCAGTTCTTTTCGGACCTGGGCCTGGGTCCCGCCGAGTTTTCCGGGTTCTGCCGCATGTCCAGCTGGGCCACCTGCGGCCTTCGAACCGCCGATCGGAGCACGGACGAAGAACACGAGCCGATAGAAGAGACGGACGAGGCGCTCGGGTAAAGATGTCAGATTTTAATCGACAACACATTTATTCGTTTGCTGGTCATGTGACGTTCGGTAAGCAGGCTCATTTGCATATCATCACCTTGTCATTGACTCACCGGCAGGTTTCTGTCGCCGGCCGAGCGCGAGCAGGTGGGACGCCGCTGCAAACTTCTGATCGACAGCGGGAGAATCCACTTCCTGCGCAGCCGAGGATTCCACGGTCGACTCACTTGTTACGTCGGCAGTCACCTGACGCTGGAGAATGTCCTGCTGACGGCCACGCCCTCCCACGTTTGACTCATTTTGACGCCACTCAGCAGGCGACTCTGTGCACGTTGAGTGCGGCGTGCGCTCTTTTCCGGGCCTCACGTATGTACGACAGCATGAAGTCTCGCCCAAACATCTCACGGTCGTCGTCGTCCTCCTGCTCCTCCTCCTCAGGCGCCGTTGTCACGGATATATTGACTTCCAGCGTCAGCGGGTTGTCCCGGAAGTTGACAAACCTGCAAGAAGATCCACTTAAGGGGCATCCTTGTTGTTGTCCACACGCGGACAGGAAGTACAAACCCCGTTTCCATATGAGTTGGGAAATTGTGTTAGATGTAAATATAAACGGAATACAATGATTGGAAAATCCTTTTCAACCCATATTCAGTTGAATATGCTACAAAGACAACATATTTGATGTTCAAACTGATAAACATTTTTTTTTTTATTTTGCAAATAATCATTAACTTTAGAATTTGATGCCAGCAAAACGTGACAAAGAAGTTGGGAAAGGTGGCAATAAATATTGATAAAGTTGAGAAATGCTCATCAAACACTTATTTGGAACATCCCACAGGTGTGCAGGCTAATTGGGAACAGGTGGGTGCCATGATTGGGTATAAAAACAGCTTCCCAAAAAATGCTCAGGCTTTCACAAGAAAGGATGGGGCGAGGTACACCCCTTTGTCCACAACTGTGTAAGCAAATCGTCAGACAGTTTAAGAACAATGTTTTTCAAAGTGCAATTGCAAGAAATTTAGGGATTTCAACATCTACGCTCCATAATATCATCAAAAGGTTCAGAGAATCTTGAGAAATCACTCCACGTAAGCGGCATGGCCGGAAACCAACATTGGATGGGCGTGACCTTCGATCCCTCAGAGGGCACTGTATCAAAAACCGACATCAATCTCTAAAGGACATCAAATGGGCTCAGGAACACTTTAGAAAACCACTGTGACTAAATACAGTTTGTCGCTACATCTGTAACTGCAAGTTAAAGTTCTACTATGCAAAGCGAAAGCCATTTATCAACAACATCCAGAAATGCCGCCGGCTTCTCTGGGCCCCGAGATCATCTAAGATGGACTGATGTAAAGTGGAAAAGTGTTCTGCGGTCTGACGAGTCCACATTTTGAATTGTTTTTGGAAATATTCGACATTGTGTCATCCGGACCAAAGGGGAAGCGAACCATCCAGACTGTTATCGACGTAAAGTTCAAAAGCCAGCATCTGTGATGGTATGGGGGTGCATTAGTGCCCAAGGCATGGGTAACTTACACATCTGTGAAGGCACCATTAATGCTGAAAGGTACATACAGGTTTTGGAACAACATATGTTGCCATCTAAGCGCCGTCTTTTTCATGGACGCCCCTGCTTATTTCAGCAAGACAATGCCAAGCCACATTCAGCACGTGTTACAACAGCGTGGCTTCGTAAAAAAAGAGTGCGGGTACTTTCCTGGCCCGCCTGCAGTCCAGACCTGTCTCCCATCGAAAATGTGTGGCGCATTATGAAGCGTAAAATACGACAGCGGTTGAACGACTAAAGGTCTACATAAAACAAGAATGGGAAAGAATTCCACTTTCAAAGCTTCAACAATTAGTTTCCTCAGTTCCCAATTGTTTGAGTGTTGTTAAAAGAAAAGGTGATGTAACACAGTGGTGAACATGCCCTTTCCCAACTAATTTGGCACGTGTGTCAGCCATGAAATTCTAAGTAAATTATTATTTGCAAAAAAAAAAAAAAAAAAATGAGTTTGAACATCAAATATGTTGTCTTTGTAGCATATTCAACTGAATATGGGTTGAAAAGGATTTGCAAATCATTGTATTTTGTTTATATTTACATCTAACACAATTTCCCAACTCATATGGAAACGGGGTTTGTACTTACCTGAGGTTGGACATGTCCTCCATCATGGCAGGGATGTCGCTCAGTCTGTTGCTGCTCAGAACCAGCGTGTCCAAACTGGGCATCCTGCTGATGTTCTCCGGAAGTTTCTCCAGCTGGTTTCGCTGCAGCCACAAGGCGTGCAGGTTCTCCATCCTGACCACAAGCCAGCGCTGCGTTTTGACTGGCGGCCGGGGGGAAGAGGAGGCGGGGCCTTTTACCTACCTGTTGATGTCTTCGGGTAAGGAGGTCAGGCAGTTTCCCGCCATGTCAAGCCACTCCAGTGCCGGCATGCTGAGCAAGCATGGCGGCACCAGGCTGAAGAGGTTCATGGACAAGTCCAGATGCTGCAGACACCTCAGCTTGCTCAACTGGAAACAAGACAAGAAACAGAAACAAATTCCGGTTCTGGTCAAGCATCCTTAAGGGATTGGATTATACAAACCCTGTTTCCATATGAGTTGGGAAATTGTGTTAGATGTAAATATAAACGGAATACAATGATTTGCGAATCCTTTTCAACCCATATTCAGTTGAATATGCTACAAAGACAACATATTTAATGTTCAAATTGATAAACTTAATTTTTTTTTTGCAACTAATAATTAACTTTGAATTTCATGGCTGCAACACGTGCCAAAGTAGTTGGGAAAGGGCATGTTCACCACTGTGTTACATCACCTTTTCTTTTAACAACACGCAATAAACGTTTGGGAACTGAGGAAACTAATTGTTGAAGCTTTGAAAGTGGAATTCTTTCCCATTCTTGTTTTATGTAGAGCTTCAGTCCTTAAACAGTCCGGGGTCTCCGCTGTCGTATTTTACGCTTCAAAATGCGCCACACATTTTCGACGAGAGACAGGTCTGGACTGCAGGCGGGCCAGGAAAGTACCCCCACTCTTTTTTTACAAAGCCACGCTGTTGTAACACAGGCTGAATGTGGCTTGGCATTGTCTTGCTGAAATAAGCAGGGGCGTCCATGAAAAAGACGGCGCTTAGATGGCAGCATATGTTTTTCCAAAACCTTTATGTACCTTTCAGCATTAACGGTGCCTTCACAGATGTGTAAGTTACCCATGCCTTGGGCACTAATGCACCCCCATACCATCACAGATGCTGGCTTTTGAACTTTGCGTCGATAACAATCTGGATGGTTCGTTTCCCCTTTGGTCCGGATGACACGATGTCAAATATTTCCAAAAACAATTTGAAATGTGGACTCGTCAGACCACAGAACACTTTTCCACTTTACATCAGTCCATCTTAGATTATCTCGGGCCCAAAGAAGCCGGCGACGTTTCTGGATGTTGTTGATAAATGGCTTTCTCTTTGCATAGTAGAACTTTAACTTGCATTTACAGATGTAGCGACAAACTGTATTTAGTCACAGTGGTTTTTTGAAGTGTTCCTGAGCCCATGTGGTGATATCCTTTAGAGATTGATGTCTGTTTTGGATACAGTGCCGTCTAAGGGATCGAAGGTCACGGTCATTCATTGTTGGTTTCCGGCCATGTCGCTTACGTGGAGTGATTTCTCCAGATTCTCTGAATCTTTTGAGGATATCATGTACCCTAGATGTTAAAATCCCTAAATTTCTTGCAATTGCACTTTGAGAAACGTTGTTCTTAAACTGTTTGACTATTTGCTCACGCAGTTGTGGACAAAGTGGTGTACCTCGCCCCATCCTTTCTTGTGAAAAACTGAGCATTTTTTGGGAAGCTGTTTTTATACCCAATCATGGCACCCACCTGTTCCCAATTAGCCTTCACACCTGTGGGATGTTCCAAATAAGTGTTTGATGAGCATTCCTCAACTTTATTAGTATTTATTGCCACCTTTCCCAACTTCTTTGTCACGTGTTGCTGGCATCAAATTTTAAAGTTAATGATTTATCAGTTTGAACATCAAATATGTTGTCTTTGTAGCATATTCAACTGAATATGGGTTGAAAATAATTTGCAAATCATTGTATTCCGTTTATATTTACATCCAACACAATTTCCCAACTCATATGGAAACGGGGTTTGCACCTGGTCCGGAAGCTGGTGGAGGTCTCGGTTCATCGCCAGTTCCAGCCTCTCCAGACTCTCACAGTTGCCGAGCTCCTCCGGAACAAACTGGACTCGGTTGTAGCTGAGCAGCAGTTCTTTGAGCCGGGTCAGTCTGCCTGATGGCATCACAACACAATCCAGTTTCTCTTATTATTCCCTCCTTTATACAGCAGGGGTGCCCAAAGTGCGGCACGCGGGCCAAATTTAGCCTGTCACATCTTTTTGTTTGGCCCGCAAATGTAATACATATTATATTGACCTCTTTCAAGCTGTACAATAAGTCGCCAGAAATCTAGTGTAAATAATCAGCGGTGCTATTTTTCCATTTACTGTAATGCACTGTACAAACAGGAAACTTAGATTTTTACAGTAAATAAAAGTAGCAGCTCAGTCGCCAGAATCTTCTGCTAAAAATAAGTGGTACGGTTTTTCTATTTATAGTAAAAAAAAGCCCATTTATTTTTTCTGTTGAAAAAAATGGTAGCTTAGTCGCCAGAATTCTGCAGTGGAAATGTCCATAGATTTTACTGTAAAAACCTGGCTGCTCAGTCGCCAGAAATTGACCGTAAATCATCAGAGATAGTATTTTTCCATGTGCAGTAATGCACTGTACAAACAGGAAACAGATTTTTACTGTAAAATAAAGTAGCAGCTCAATCGGCATAATTTTGTGGTAAAAATAACAGTGGTACGTTTTTCCCATTTACAGTAATGCGCTGTATAAACTTAAACATTGTAATTTAGTAAAATAAACCGGCCGTATCGGCATGTGAAGTAAATTATATTTATATAGAGTTTTTCTCAAAGTGCTTTACATAGTGAAACCCAATATCTAATTTTTACTTTTAAACCAGTGTGGGTGGCACTGGGAGCAGGTGGGTAAATTGTCTTGCCCAAGGACACAACGGCAGTGACTAGGATGGCAGAAGCGGGGATTGAACCTGCAACCCTCAAGTTGCTGGCACGGCCGCTCTACCAACCGAGCTATACCGCCCCGTGTTGCAATGTTAATATTTCATCATTGATATATAAACTATCAGACTGCGTGGTCGGTAGTAGTGGCTTTCAGTAGGCCTTTAACCTTTTAAGGCCCAAGCTGTTTGTGTACATCCTTTTTTTTATTTCTCTTTGCTAGTTGGGCTTATTGGACCCTAATAAGAATAAAAACTAAGAATCATCTTTTGATATGATGTACTTAGTCCATAAGTACACAAACGTGTACTCATGTTAAGTGACATGCTAATTCTTATTTTTACACTTTTTTTTCCCAAATTCTATTGTATGTTATACTCTTCTGACACCACCAGATGGCAGTATAAGTGTCCACATAAGTGGCCATAAGACCCCAAATCAGAAGTGTGCACACTTTGAAATAAGCCAGGCAAAAGGTTTGGGCACCGCTGCTCTAAGGGACTGACCGATCTGTTTTGGAATCTCCGTGACCCCATTCCGAGACAGATCCAGGACCAGAAGGTTCTGGAAGGACGAGATGAAGCCTGGGATCTTCTGCAGCCCGCAGCGGTGAACGTGCCACTCCTGCACCTGACTCAGCTGGACCAGGCAGCCCGGCAGCGACTGGACCACAACATTGCAACGTCAGCCGCGCGCTCAGCGGGTCAAGGGTGGGGTGGCCGCGATGTCACCTTCCGCTCCTCGTGCTCGATGCGCAAAACCAGTCGGCCATCTTCAGTCGTCAGTTTCTGCTTGAGCTGAGCCAGAGTCTCCCGCTCCTCCCAAACGCCGATGCTCAACCTGGATGGGAGCCAGGAAGCGTGTTGGTCAGTACTACGGACCGCTGGGTTAACGTAATTTTTTGTGGTCAAGTGAAGATGTAGTCCAGGGGTCACCAACGCGGTGCCCGCGGGCACCAGGTCGCCCGTAAGGACCAGATGAGTCGCCCGCTGGCCTGTTCTAAAAATAGCTCAAATAGCAGCACTTACCAGTGAGCTGCCTCTATTTTTTAAAAATTGTATTTAGTTACAAGCAAGCTGGTTTTGCTTTGCTCGACATTTTAAATTCTAAGAGAGACAAAACTCAAATAGAATTTGAAAATCCAAGAAAATATTTTAAAGATTTGGTCTTCACTTGTTTAAATAAATAAATTTATTTTTTTACTTTGCTGCTTATAACTTTCAGAAAGACAATTTCAGAGAAAAAATACAACCTTAAAAATGATTTCAGGATTTTTAAACTCATATACTTTTTTACCTTTTAAATTCCTTCCTCTTCTTTCCTGACAATTTAAATCAATGTTCAAGAAAATTTATTTTTTTTATTGTAAAGAATAATAAATACATTTTAATTAAATTCTTCATTTTAGCTTCTGTTTTTTCGTTGAAGAATATTTGTGAAATATTTCTTCAAATTTATGATTAGAATTCAAAAAAACTATTCTGGCAAATCTAGAAAATCTATAGAATCAAATTTAAATCTTATTTCAAAGTCTTTTGAATTTCTTTTAACATTTTATTTCTGGAAAATCTAAAAAAAATAATGATTTGTCTTTGTTTGAAAAATAGCTTGGTCCAATTTGTTATATATTCTAACAAAGTGCAGATTGGATTTTAACCTATTTAAAACATGTCATCAAAATTCTAAAATTAAACTTAATCAGGAAAAAATACTAATGATGTTCCTTAAAATTATTTTTTTTTAATTTTTTCAAAAAGATTCGAATTAGCTAGTTTTTCTCTTCTTTTTTTCGGTTGAATTTTAAAGAGTGGAAATTGAAGATAAACTATGTTTCAAAATTAAATTTTCATTTTTTTTACTGTTTTCTCCTCTTTTAAACCATTCAATTAAGTGTTTTATTCATCATTTATTCTCTACAAAAAAACCTTCCGTAGAAGGAAAAAAATACCCTTTTTTTTTCAAATATTTATCTGTTTCTATATATATTTATCGTGAGAAATCATTAAGATGATCAGTGTTTCCACAAAGAGAAATAGCATTAATTATTAATAACAGAGTTAAAGGTAAATTGAGCAAATTGGCTATTTCTGGCAATTTATTTAAGTGTGTATCAAACTGGTAGCCCTTCGCATTAATCAGTACCCAAGAAGTAGCTTTTGGTTTCAAAAATGTTGGTAACCCCTGATGTAGTCCAACCTGCTGCTGCTGTGCATCTTCCTGCTCTGCTTCTCCCGCGTCTCCCGGACGTTCTGGATCTTGGTCTCCCACAACGCTTTCATGGAGCTGACCGAGCCGCATACCACCATGGCCGCCATGACGAGTGTCTACCTTGTGATGTCACAGCGTACAGGACGACCCCTGACCTCCCGGGCTCCTGTCATCAGGCGTCTGGTCCCATCGTCAAAGGCCAGCTGGTGAGTGATGTCGGCAACCTCAGAAACTCGAGAGTTAGCCAATACTTTGATTAGATGAATAGAAATAAGGTGTTGAGGTAGCAGTTAGAGCGTAAGTATGTAGTGCTTAGCACAGCAGCACTTTAGTAAGGTTGTGACAATTGTAATATTTATTAGTAGTAGTGTGAATGATTCTTTACCAGCATAGCGATCCTCACCTCGTGTTGTTCCTCAGTTGAAATCTGACCTCAGACCTGCTGGGTAAATTTAGCTCCGAGGTCACGTGGCCTTTGATAGACTTGTTGTCTCAAAGTTCCAGCAGATGGAGACAGAGCGCACTTTAGTACACTTCAGTCTATCCATCTATCCATCTTCTTCCGTTTATCCAAGGTCGGGTCGCGGGGGCAGCACCCTAAGCAGGGAAGCCCAGACTTCCCTCTCCCCGGCCGCTTCGTCCAGCTCTTCCCGGGGGATCCCGAGGCGTTCCCAGGCCAGCCGGGAGACATAGTCTTCCCAACGTGTCCTGGGTCTTCCCCGTGGCTTCCTACCGGTCGGACGTGCCCTAAACACCTCCCTAGGGAGGCGTTCGCGTGGCATCCTGACCAAGACGTCCGAACCACCTCATGTGGCTCCTCTCCATGTGGAGGACCAGCGGCTTTACTATGAGCTCCCTCCGGATGGCAGAAATTCTCACCCTATCTCTAAGGGAGAGTGTCAGGTTCAAACATTGATGACATCTATTAAACAAGACAAAAGGCAAAGAATCAAACAGAGACAGAATTAAATTTGGACTCAGGTCTGAGGAGAGACATGGTCCCTGTACTGTCTGTACAGTCCTGCACCAAGCTCTGCCCCAAGATCGTACTCTTCCTTCTTTATTTGACTTTCCCCCCCTCCTTCCCACAGCTGCTTCCTCTGGGAAGTGGGTCGTGAACAGCGTTGCCTTCGGTTCCCGAACCGTTCAAAGAGGGTTCCATGAAATTGTTCAAAGAGGGTCCCATAAAATAGATAAAAAAAAGAGTTTGTAAAAATACTTAAAAGAGTTCCTCTGGAAGTTGGGCAGATCCTGCCATCTGTCCGCTTGGAAGTTCGAGTGGAGTTTTACGAGCATTCTTCTTGGAAGGTTTAAGCCTTTTGTCTTCTTGTCCGGAACACCATGTAATACAAAGTTTTATTTGATAATTTACACACAATTTTTTCTGACAGAGAGCCCCGCCACCCGGCGGAGGAAACTCATTTCGGCCGCTTGTAGCCGTGATCGTGTCCTTTCGGTCATAACCCAAAGTTAATGACCATAGGTGAGGATGGGAACGGTAAATTGAGAGCTTTGCCTTCCGGGTCAGCTCCTTCTTCACCACAATGGATCGATACAACGTCCGCATTACTGAAGACGCCGCACCGTTCCGCCTGTTGATCTCACGATCCACTCTTCCCTCACTCGTGAATAAGACTCCGAGGTACTTGAACTCCTCCGCTTGGGGCAGGGTCTCCTCCCCAACCCGGAGATGGCACTCTACCCTTTTCCGGGCGAGAACCATGGACACGGACTTGGAGGTACTGATTCTCATCCCAGTCGCTTCACGCTCGGCTGCGACATACTTGCCAACCCTTCCGATTTTTCCGGGAGATTGACGAATTTTAGTGCCCCACCCGAAAATCTCCTGGGGCAACCATTCTCCCGAATTTCCACCCGGACAACAATATTGGGGGTGTGCCTTAAAGGCACTGCCCTTTAGCGTCCTCTACAACCTGTCGCCACGTCTGCTTTTCCTGCATACAAACAGCGTGTCGGCCCAGTCACATAATATTTACAGCAGGGGTCTCAGACACGCGGGCCAATTGCGGCCTGCGAGACGTTATTTTGCGGCTTCCACCTTAATATGAAAGTTTAATGTTAATGCGGCCCGCGAGTTTTATATGAATGCCGCTTGACAGCGTTTTGTTATTTGGGTCTAAAATGGCTCTTTCAACGTTCTGCGTTGCCTACCCCTGCGTTAGTGGAAAAGCGGCAAATGAGTGAAAGCGACTGAGACATTGCCATGGAGACGAGGGTTTTCTTAGGTGCCTGGCTGCAGTCACACTGCAACACCTGTCCGTCAGTAATAACAGTAATAACCAGGACTAATTCAAACTGTTATTTATTTATTTTTTTTATTTGCATTGCCTCACATTTCTTGATTCTCATTTTTTTCATTTATATTTTGATTTTATTTTGTGTTAAAGACATTTAAAAATGTTTTTTTTAAGAAATCTTTTCTTGCGGCCCAGCCTTACCCAGACTCTGCATTCAGTGGCCCCCAGGCAAATTGAGTTTGAGACCCCTGATTTACGGCTTTCACACACACATAGGTGAATGCAATCCATACTTGGTCAACAGCCATACAGGTCACACTGAGGGTGGCCGTATAAACAACTTTAACACTTTTACAAATATGCGCCACACTGTGGACCCGCACCAAACAAGAATGACAAACACATTTCGGGAGAACATACGCACCGTAACACAAGATAAACACAACAGAACAAATACCCAGAACCCCTTGCAGCACTAACTCTTGCGGGACACTACAATATACACCCAAACCCAAATCTCCTGAATTCAGAGGTCTCAAGGTTGGCAAGTATGGGCTGCGAACCGATCCAGTGAGTACACTTCAGTGATAAGACAAAATCGATTAGTTCAGTTCATAGTTTTATTTTCCCCCTAAAGACGCAAACACAACATTTAAAAAAAAAAAATACAGAGAAGGACACACGTGGAAGACGTCAAGCACCTCTGATAGATTTGTAGTTTTTGCCGTGTTCCAGCAGATGGAGACAAAGCACACACTACACAAGTGTTACTATGACATGGCGTGAGTAATAAACAAATTGATTAAGTAAATTTTTCCCCTAACACGCCAACTTTAATCGAATACAATGAAGAGCACAGACTCCAAACGCCACTGAAAACTGTTCAAAAAGACAGAATAAATGTGACCAGCAGGGGGCAGAAGACCACCGGCTTGATGACGAAGACGAGGCTGTAACAGTATAATAAAGTTTTATCTTTAAAAAGTTTGAATAGGGAACCTCTTCATTATTATCTATTAAAAAGGTACTAAACCTCCGAAAGTGGCAATGTCCTTGTTTCCCGTTGGGTCACGTGATCCCAGTCTTAAGTTCCGCACTCGGGGTCATGTGAGACCACCTCAAACCAGAACCAGCCTCTTTCACTCAGCACCCCACTCAAAGGCCACGGCGTGTGAGAACAGAGAACTGCACAGCTTTATTTGAGGTCCAGTAGCATGCTGGCCGGGTTCTGCAGATAGTCTCTCCACATGTTGGAGAAGCGACACATGGTGGCGCCGTCGATGATACGATGGTCGGCCGACCAGCTGACATTCATGATGTGAGCGCGGACCACGTTGCCGGCGCTGTCGAAGCGCGGGAGAATCTGAAGGAAAACCACGAGGAAATTACGCACCTCAAAGCGGGAAGCAGACCATGCGTCCGACCCACCTGAATTTTCCCCAGAGCTCCGATGGCGACCTCTGGGGGAAGAATCACCGGTTTGGCGTACGTCCCTCCGATCTACCCCCCCAAACACACGTCAGCACGTGAACATCTTCGACGTCCCGCGCGTTGTCGGCGAAACTCACCGATCCGATGTTGGACAAGCTGAAGGTTCCTCCGGTCAGGTCGGCCGTTCCCAACTGACCGGCGGTGCCGAGCCCCTGGAGGCGGTTGACTTCCTGTGCCACGTCAAAGACGCTGAGGAGCTGCACGTTCTTCACGTTGGGAACCAGCAGCCCCAGGCTGGTGTCCATGGCGACGCCGATGTTATGGGATGCCTGCCGCACCAAACACAAGGTTCTAACAACATGATAGATACAATGGGGCAAAAAAGTATTTAGTCAGCCAGCGATTGTGCAAGTTCTCCCACTTAAAATGATGACAGAGGTCTGTAATTTTCATCATAGGTACTCTTCAACTGTGAGAGACAGAATGTGAAAAAAAATCCAGGAATTCACATTGTAGGAATTTTAAAGAATTTATTTGTAAATTATGGTGGAAAATAAGTATTTGGTCAACCATTCAAAGCTCTCACTGACGGAAGGAGGTTTTGGCTCAAAATCTCACGATACATGGCCCCATTCATTCTTTCCTTAACACGGATCAATCGTCCTGTCCCCTTAGCAGAAAAACAGCCCCAAAGCATGATGTTTCCACCCCCATGCTTCACAGTAGGTGTGGTGTTCTTGGGATGCAACTCAGTATTCTTCCTCCTCCAAACACGGCGAGTTGAGTTTCTACCAAAATGGATACATGGATGATACAGCAGAGGATTGGGACAATGTCATGTGGTCAGATGAAACCAAAATATAACTTTTTGGTATAAACTCAACTCGTCGTGTTTGGAGGAAGAAGAATACTGCGTTGCATCCCAAGAACACCATGCCTACTGTGAAGCATGGGGGTGGAAACATCACGCTTTGGGGCTGTTTTTCTGCTAAAGGGACAGGACGATTGACCCGTGTTAAGGAAAGAATGAATGGGGCCATGTATCGTGAGATTTTGAGCCAAAACCTCCTTCCATCAGTGAGAGCTTTGAATGGTTGACCAAATACTTATTTTCCACCATAATTTACAAATAAATTGAATTTCCGTAATTTCATAATATATTTTCACGTGGCTTTTTATTTTTAGAAAAAAACATTTATATTTCGCAAAGCAATAATTGTTTAATATTTAAAACAAACATGCCTGGGGATGGATTGATTGGCAACACTAAATTGGCCCTAGTGTGTGAATGTGAGTGTTGTCTATCTGTGTTGGCCCTGCAATGAGATGGCGACTTGTCCAGGGTGTACTCCGCCTTCCGCCCGATTGTAGCTGAGATAGGCGCCAGGGCCCCCCGCGCCCCCAAAAGGGAATAAGCGGTAGAAAATGGATGGATGGATGCGTATTTCGCAAGCAACGATTTTTTTTAGCTTACCTCATTATTAACTACCCTGTCTGCAACTGAAGTGGGTTGTTTGGGTGGATCTTTCCTCTCGATGTCTATGGCAGTTGTCGATGTAAACAAAGGATGAAGTCCATAAGGTTTGCTCACTTTCGGTTGACATCCAAAAGTACCAGCTCGTGAAAAGTTTGTTTTCCTTGCTTCAAGTTGCTTCATATGTTTTTGGCGTTTCGCATGTACTTCCAAAGCCTTGAAACCTTGTGATCCATAGTCAATATTATCATGACACCACGTGCACAAAACTTATCCTGGACGATCGATTTTCCGAATAAAATCGCCGGACAAAGTCGTAACTTCCTTCTTCCCAACAGTATCAGTGATTTCCCTTTTTATTCAGTCCCATTAAAACAAATTTTTGACATGTTTATCAATTTCTTTTACTCGTGAAGCGTCCTTTCTCTAGAGAGCTGACATCGTTTACATTTGGAAAATGGCGGTAATAACGTCATCATTCATAACAGATGTCCTGATTGGTCACAAGGAACATATCGACCAATCAACTACGGCGTAATATATGCTACGTCTCGATTACAAAAGACGAATCGGCAAGTAAACGAATCTTGACTTAGGGTCGGAAAAAAAAACGGAAAAACGGAAGATAATTATTTTTTTCCCCCGAGATGAAAAAAGATGGAATTCCGACTTTAGACGGGAAAATCAAATGCCTGTTGTATTACTGTCCCTAAAAATTGATATACCGGCCCCCAGACACATTTTTTTCTCTAAATGTGGCCCCCAAGTCAAAATAATTTCCCAGGCCTGCTCTAGAAATGTGATACTTATAATATCGCAGCCAGTTTCGGCTCACCTTATACGTGATGTTCTGACAGCTCTCGTCCAATGAGGCGTTGAGGATGGGAAAGTGGGCGAGGCTGAGGGAGGCGGCCTGAGCCAATCAGAGTTCAAGCTTAATCAAGGTCAAGCCACGCATCAGATTCAAGAAAGACGGCGCTACCTTGATGAAAAAGGGCATGAAGCTCAGTTTGACGCCTCGACCTTCGGCGAGAGACTTGAGCTCGGCCCTGAGAGCCGAAAGGCGGCTCAGGTCCACCTCGTCACAGTAACCGAAATGAGGAATCTTGAGAGCCGCCGTCATGGTTTTCATCATGGCTTTGTGGAAGCCTGCAGAGCAAAAAGACTCATGAGCTATGCTAATATTAGAAGCGTATCCCAGGTTTGTCCTTCTGCGGTCAGGCTGACCTTTGAGGGGCTCCGTGACATCTTTGCCGGTGAAGACTGGTTTGGGCATGGTGGGCGGAGCTTTAAGGCCTGATAAGGTCGTCGCGGGCCGGGCAGCTGCGATGGGAGGGGGAGGAGGCGGAGTCTGGATTTCCTGAAACGGGGTCGGAGGCAAGATGGCTCCCGTCTGCTTGGCCAGGAAGTTCAGGATGTCTTCCTTCAGGATGCGTCCGTCTCTGCCCGTCCCCACCACCTCGCTGAGCTTTATCTGAGAGGTCAAAGGTCAGACGTGGGACCACTGGAAACACTTGGAGAGGACTCGTAAAGACTTACATTGTTCTCCATGGCGAGGCGTCTGACCGCAGGTGTGGCCTGGGTCTTGTGACCTTTGATCTCCTGGTGGGTGTGTTCCTCCCGAGCCATGGCGGGCGTCTCCACCACATCCTCTTCCTGGATCAGGTCTGGACAAGCACAGGCGTTCAGAAACGCTTCGGGGACCACGTGCCGTGTTCTGATCTTGCACCTGAGCTGGACTCGGTCTCGATGTCCACCAGAGGCTTGCCCACCAGAGCGATGGCGTCCGTGTCGTAGTAGAGCTTTCGAATGACGCCGTCGTAACGACTGGTGATGGTGACGGACGCCTTGTCGCTCTGAACCTCGCAGATGCTGTCGAACTGAGACACTTTGTCCCCCTCCTTGACGTACCTGCAGGCACGCCCGGCACGTTTGAGGAACCGCAGGAGAAAAAGATGCCAGGAAGCGGCTCCAAAGACGACATACCATTCCTTCACCGTCACCTCCATGATTCCCTCGCCGATGTCCGACAGCTTAAACTGGACGATGGGTCCTCTTGCCCCTGCACAACACATCAGTGACATCATAATCAACATCATGGGCTTCGCCGGCACAAGATCCAATGTGAAAATGGGACTGACGACCAATTGACGCTCCCCTTTCCTCTCCTGCTTGCTTCTTTGTCTTGTCTTAAATGCCTACTGAAAAGAAATGTTCTTATTTAAACGGGGATAGCAGGTCCATTCTATGTGTCATACTTGATCATTTCGCGATATTGCCATATTTTTGCTGAAAGGATTTAGTAGAGAACATCGACGATGAAGTTTGCAACTTTTGGTCGCTAATAATAAAGCCTTGCCTGTACCGGAAGTAGCAGACAATATGCGCGTGACGTCACGGGTTGTGGAGCTCCTCACATCTGAACATTGTTTACAATCATGGCCACCAGCAGCGAGAGCGATTCGGATCGAGAAAGCGACAATTTCCCCATTAATTTGAGCGAGGATGAAAGATTTGTGGATGAGGAAAGTGAGAGTGAAGGACTAAAATAAAAAAAAGACAAGGGCAGTGGGAGTGATTCAGATGTTATTAGACACATTTACTAGGATAATTATGGAAAATCCCTTATCTGCTTATTGTGTTACTAGTGTTTTAGTGAGATTATATGGTCGTACCTGTACAACCTAAAGGTCGGCCCCGCACTTTTCTTTACCACCAGTTGACAGGTGGTGGCAATGCCCATCTCTGCCCTTCGCAAGGGACCCTCTTCGAAACAAGATCTTTCGAAATGATCGCGGCATAATACATTGTACTTTGTGTGTGTGGTCCAATCCAACTGTGTTTGCTTGACATCTCTGTTCCATCTTCTTTTGGGAATGTAAACAATGAAACACCGGCTGTGTGTGACAATCATTGATACTTTAACTTTAACTTTAAACACCTACTGACCTGCTGACATGTGTAGGGTCCGGCTCCACATCTGGAAGCTTCTGTTCTGGAACTTCCTGTCGACTCTGGCGGGGAGCGAGCCGAGACACGTGTGGACTTTCATTTGGTGCAGACGTAAACATCGGTGGCGGTACTGCTGGATCAGCTGACAGGACACCACACACATAATTCAAAACAATGATGACGCTTAGTAGGGCTGGGCGATGTGTGGGCTTTTATTGATATCTCGATATTTTTAGGCCATATCGCGATACACGATGTATATCTCGATGTTTGCCTTAGTTTTGAATGAACACTTGATGCATATAATCACAGCAGTATGACGATTCTATTTGTCTACATTAAAACATTCTTGTTCATACTGCATTAATATATGCTACTTTTAAACTTTCATGCAGAGAAAGGAAACCACAATTAAGTAAATTGACCAAAACTGTATTTATTAAACAGTTATTAAGCAGTGGCAAAAACATTCATGTTGTTTCCAAAACAGAAAGTGGAAGATTGTCATTGACATTTAAAAACAAGCTATTAGTGCACTTTTGTGCATGATGTCACTAAGATGACATATCAAAACAACACTAAATTAAAGTGCACTTTTTGTACAGAACGCCACTATAATAGTTTAAAACAAATAAAGTGAACTTTTGTGCATGATTTCACACAAGATATTTCAATAACTGTCAAAAAATAGCTGCATAATAGGAAATCTAATAGTGTTGTCCTTCACTATGTGGTAGTTTACTGCGGACATTATTTCCTTCTGTTGTTGACTATTTGTTTCATACGGTGTTGATCTGGACATTGTTGCTTCGACATTTTGTTGGTGTGGCACCGAACGGAGATGTTGACATGCAGAGTTTCAAGCACTCTTCATTCTCTAGCGGTTGACCTTTCAAATGATGGTACAAATTAGTAGTGCTGCTACTTTTTGTAGCAACGCTTTTGCCGCATACTTTACATATTACGGTTGTCTGTCTAACATCTTCCCGCTTGAAGCCAAACCACTGCCAGACGTGCTGAATTAATTCTTCCTTCATTTGTTACCAGATTGGCACCTTCTCTCTCTCGTACAACGCGCGCTTGTTTTACGTCTCTGTGAGAAGGAGAGACAGGAATAAGTGAGAGGAGCCTGTAGTGTAATGGCCGCAGCTAAAAGCAACTGTGTGAGGACATATACTCGAATATCACGATATAGTAGGGCGGGGCGATATATCCATATACTCAATATATCGCGGGTTTGTCTCTGTGCGATATAGAAAATGACTATACCGTGATATTCGAGTATACGTTCTCACGCAGTTGCTTTTAGCTGCAGGCATTACACTACAGGTTCTTCCCACTCCTTCTTGTGTCTCCTTCTCACAGACAGCAAGCGCACCTTCTTACATAAGTCACATACGTATACGCCCTTGCGGAGCAGAGAGGTAGCCGCATGGGTAACGTTAGCTGTGATGCTAGCGAAGCCGTGCGAGTGATAATACGAGAGAAAGAAGGTACGAATCTGGTAACAAATGAAGGAATAATTAATTCCCAAGAAAAACAACAGGGGGTCAATCGTCTGGTGGTGGTTTGGCTTTGTCGAACAGACAACTGTAATTCGTCAAGAGTGGGGCAAAAGTGTTGCTACAAAAATTAGCATTACTGCTAATATGTAGCATCATATGAAAAGGCACCTGCTAGAGCAGGGGTCGGGAACCTTTTTGGCTGAGAGAGCCAAAAATCCAAATATTTTTAAAATGTATTTCAGTAAGAGCCATATAATATTTTTTTCAACACTGAACACAACTAAACGCGTGCATTTTTAAGTAAGACCAACATTTGTAGAGTATAACAGGTCTCTTATTTTTTGTAATAACATTGTTATTCTGAAGCTAATTGTGGAGGGGGCGTGGCATGCGGGCCTGCAGCGAAGCAGGGTGTGCCAGGACCGTAGATGGCCCACCTGGGCCTTGTTATCTAATCACCTGTCGCTCTGTTATACGGAGCAGCCAGGAAGAGAGATGGGGTTGGGGCTGGAGCCAGAGCGCGAGCGAGAAGGAAAGAGAAAAAGACAATTGCTGGAAAGCAACTGAGAGTCTTATGTAAAAATAAAACAATATTTAAACCCTGAAACAGGCTCTCATGTCGGTGCTTAGTGGTCTGAACAACCCCCAGGATTGCAAGCCCCACATTAACCAATAATAAATAAATAACTTCTTACCATTATGCAACCTCTTCAACAGGTGCAGTAGAAAATGAATGGATGGATTAAAAATGAATGTTTTATATTTTGAACGTTATTTTTAACACTGTGATTAAAAGTGGAATTATTCATTACTTATCGTGTTAAGCAATGTCAGCTCAGATTTATCCGAGAGCCAGATGCAGTCATCAAAAGAGCCGCATCTGGCTCTAGAGCCATTGGTTCCCTACCCCTGTGCTAGAGAATGAAGAGTGCTTACTCCGCATATCAACATCTCCGTTCGGTGCACACGTCCACACCAACAAAATGCCGAGGCAAACATTTCCAGATCAACACATTAGAAAGAAACTAGTCGGGGGGGGTGCGTGTATGCCCAATTGTCTTGGGTGTGATTATCTAATGTTTTTTAGACTGAGGCCGATCTGCAAAAGTTCGACTCCAGGTGTCGTTGAGGAGGGAGGGAGGTCAAAAGCGTCTATCATTGAGGTGTCCTCGGGGGTGTTTTCGGAACAGCCTGGTCCTGTTTCCACAGCTTCAAGACAGTTCGAGGGAGTCAAATCGTAGATTAGTTTGTTTTCCGCGAGCAGACAAAATGAACCGTGCATGAACATCATCTTGTTCAAAGAACAAAAATCACGACAAATGACACACCTGCGAATCAGATGGAAAATTAGAGGGAACATTGTTTGGGGGTATCCATAATACGGAGATAGGGAAAAGTTTCTATTTACACGATGAGTCGGGTGTGTCTTGACCTCCGCCGAACCCCTGAGGAAGACTCTCCGAACCCTTGGGGTTCGATCGAACCCAGGATAAGAACCACTGATTTAGGGCTATATAAGTAAAGATTGATTGATTGAATTGTTGTCATGTTTTATAAATGCACAGCAAGTCCTTCATGACTGAACCTCTTTTGGAGCGTTCAATTTGCCTGGTTGCCATGGTAATATCACGTTTTTAATTGAGCTGGCTATTCGGTGAACCGTGAGGATTTATGAGTCAAAGCTGACATTGAGCGGTTGTCGCCTGACTTTCCTCCGATGGGCAACTTCCCAACGTGCAAGTGCTAACCTCCCTGGGAATGTATCGTTGTTTTGCTGCTAGCCTGTTAGCATCCACCTAGCAGAGGCGCCACTGCAGCCAACAACTTCCAATAAGCCGTGACGTAAGAGGACGCCGTGACGCCGACCACCGCGTCCTGAGACATGTTAGAGAGTTGCGGAGGTTGTCTGTTAAAAGTTGACTTTTCTCACCAGTCTGAACACCGCAGAGGAGCCTCTTGTCATAGCAGCCATCTTTTTACTGTGACGTCAGAGCCGCACGCCCCGCCAGCAGCCAATCAGCCCGCAGTGACGTCATCGCTGACAACGGAGCAGAAGGGAAGTTGATATAATTTGAATTTATTTTGATTATTATTGTTTGTAAATGTTGCAGTTTATAAATAAAGTTTTATAAAATAAAATAAATAAATAAATGAATTAAGAAAAAGGGTGGGGTGCCATCTCCGGGTTGGGGAGGAGACCCTGCCCCAAGTGGAAGAGTTCCAGTACCTAGGAGACTTGTTCACGAGTGAGGGAAGAGTGGATGGTGAGATCGACAGGCGGATCTGTGCCGCGTCTTCAGTAATGCGGACGTTGTACCGATCCGTTGTGGTGAAGAAGGAGCTGAGCCGGAAGTAAAAGCTCTCAATTTACCGGTCGATCTACGTTCCCATCCTCACCTATGGTCATGAGCTTTGGGTCACGACCGAAAGGATAAGATCACGAGTACAAGCGGCCGAAAAAGTAAATAATGGGGGTTTAAATGGAAACAAAATAGTGAAATATTACAATAAGAATAAAAAGCAACAATGGGAAAAAATATATAACAGTAAAATAAGAATATAACAAGAGAAAGTAGGCAGTAGTGACCATGTTATGAAAACGTATTGCACTGTTATCGTTTTGCATCCCCTGTCATCCTAGTACCCCCCGTCCCCCGTCCCAAAGAGGAGTTGTACAGTCTAATGGCGTGTGGGACAAAGGAGTTCTTGAGTCTATTAGTCCTGCACTTGGGATGAAGCAGTCTAGCACTGAACAGGCTCCTCTGGCTACTGATAACACTATGCAGAGGGTGACTGGCATCATCCAGGATGCTTACTAGTTTGTCAACAGTCCTCTTCTCTGCCACCGTCACCAGTGTGTCCAGTTTCATTCCGATTGTAGAACCGGCCCGCCTGATCAGTTTCTCAAGTCTGGAACCGTCCTTCTTAGATGTACTGCCCCCCTCCCCCCTCAATAAAGTAAGTAAAATAGAATGCAAAAATATATATATGTATGTATATATATATATATATATATATATATATATATGTATATATATATATATATATATATATATATACTTATACATATATATATATATATATACTTATACATATATATATATGTATAAGTATATATATATATACATACATATATGTATTTTTGCATTCTATTTTACTTACTTTATTGAGTTTAAAAATTCCCAGGCGCTGATCTGTACTGTTTTTTTTTTGCTTATTTTGATTATTATTGTTTCTAATTGTTTGTAAATGTTGCAGTTTATAAAAAAGGTTTATAAAATACATTAAAAAATACATAAAAAAATGGAAAGTTGATTTAATTTACACAGAAATTTGAAAGGGAATTTTACCTTTGCAACCACATTAAACTATTGGCTAATTTTTATATTCATAAATGTAAGTTTCTCAATACCCGACCTGTTTTTTTTGTGCCTTTAAAAAAGAATTTGAACTTTACTTTAAAACGCTTTTCACCCCTAACAAACAAAAAGCTGTGAAAACTATGATACTGTGCTCCAAATTTGGATTTGTGCGGAACTTCTATGTAATAGTTGCATATTGTAAATAAAGGTTGATACAAATATGTATTTAAAAAAAGTTGATTTGAAATAAAAAACTGTAACATAAAATAAAATAAAATAAAATAAAGTAAGCCATTTTTAATTTTGCTAGCGCACTTTTAAACTTCATGATGTACATTCAATATATTTTGCTAAGTCATAATATGTGTTTTTTTCTCTTTCTGTTATGGCCAAATTATGGCTCGTAAATATGTTGTGACCTGTAGTAGGAATGCTTTAGTTGTCTACTTTAATTTGAAGGTCATCGGAAAAGCTTTTATTCGTTCCACTTCCGTTGATACCAGGAAGTTGTAGACGAAGAAGAGTTAAAAACAGAAAATTGATCGCCGCACTATATTGTGGCTACTAGCCAGGAGAATAGTCCAAGCTAATAATAATATTACAAAAAAAGTGTCGAATATGGAGTCGTCAGTAATGGAACTGGATGGCAGTGTAATGGAGGGAGTGAGTAGCGCATAATTTTTTTTAAAACTTGCATGTATGTTGGTGCTGCCGTGACAATGCTAGCAGCCGGCCGGCTCAAGGCTCACCGGGTGTCCCTTCTCTGTCTCCCCGGGGTTGGGTCTTCGTAGGGCGGACAGATCCTGAGAGTGTCAGCGGCCCTCAGCTGCATCACCGGATCTTCCATTAAAGTGTCGAAAATCCGAGCCGGGAGAAGCACACCCGGACTCAGGTGAGCCAACATCGCAGGATAGCAGGCTAACTCTAGCCTAGTCATCGTAAATGTTTTACATTTAGTTTACAGCAGGGGTGTCCAAAGTGCGGCCCGGGGGCCTTTTGCGGCCCGCAGATAATTGTTTAACGGCCCGCCACACATTCTGGAAATGCTATTGCTAAAATTAAAAAGAACATTAAAAACATTGGAATGAGGTGAAATCCAACAAGAAAAAGTTGCAATGTTGACACAGGCTGTTTTTTTCTTCCCTTTTGTCTTTATTTTACCATGTAAAAACCATCTTTACCATGAATTGATTAACGTGGACCCCGATTTAAACAAGTTGAAAAACTTATTCGGGTATTACCATTTAGTGGTCAATTGTACGGAATATGTACTGCACTGTGCAATCTACTAATTACAAGTTTCAATCAATCAATTGCTCATGGCGTAGTGCAGGGGTGTCAAACTCAAATACAGAGTGGGCCAAAATTTAAAACTAAACAAAGCCACGGGCCGAGGTTGAACAAATTAACCTTTTAATAGGGACCCAAACAAGTTTTGCATTAAATATTGAACAAGCAAGGCTTATATAACTTTATAGGGACATGTAAAATCGAGTTTCAAATAATAATGATAATTAAAAAATATCAAGGGCATATTAAATACATTTTAAATATAAATTGAATGCCTCTTTTTGGCGGTGGGGTTGAGGTGGACGGGGTTTGGTGATAGCGGGGGGGGGTGTATATTTTAGCGTCCCGGAAGAGTTCGTGCTGCAAGGCGTTCTGGGTGTTTGTTCTGTTGTGTTTATGTTGTGTTACGGTGCAGATGTTCTCCCGAAATGTGTCATTCTTGTTTGGTGTGGGTTCACAGTGTGGCGCATATTTGTAACAGTGTTCAATCAATCAATCAATGTTTATTTATATAGCCCCAAATCACAAATGTCTCAAAGGACTGCACAAATCATTACGACTACAACATTATCGGAAGAACCCACAAAAGGGCAAGGAAAACTCACACCCAGTGGGCAGAGAGAATTCACACCCAGTGGGACGCCAGTGACAATGCTGACTATGAGAAACCTTGGAGAGGACCTCAGATGTGGGCAACCCCCCCTCTCTAGGGGACCGAAAGCAATGGATGTCGAGCGGGTCTAACATGATACTGTGAAAGTTCAATCCATAGTGGCTCCAACACAGCCGCGAGAGTTCAGTTCAAGCGGATCCAAGACAGCAGCGAGAGTCCCGTCCACAGGAAACCATCTCAAGCGGATCAGCAGCGTAGAGATTTCCCCAACCGATACAGGCGAGCGGTCCATCCTGGGTCCCGACGAGCGGTCCATCCTGGGTCTCGACTCTGAACAGCCAGTACTTCATCCATGGTCATCGGACCGGACCCCCTCCACAAGGGAGGGGGGGACATAGGAGAAAGAAAAGAAGCGGCAGATCAACTGGTCTGAAAAGGAGGTCTATTTAAAGGCTAGAGTATACAGATGAGTTTTAAGGTGAGACTTAAATGCTTCTACTGAGGTAGCATCTCGAACTGTTACCGGGAGGGCATTCCAGAGTACTGGAGCCCGAACGGAAAACGCTCTATAGCCCGCAGACTTTTTTGGGGCTCTAGGAATCACTAATAAGCCGGAGTCTTTTGAACGCAGATTTCTTGCCGAGACATACGGTACAATACAATCGGCAAGATAGGCTGGAGCTAGACCGTGTAGTATTTTATACGTAAGTAGTAAAACCTTAAAGTCACATCTTAAGTGCACAGGAAGCCAGTGCAGGTGAGCCAGTACAGGCGTAATGTGATCAAACTTTCTTGTTCTTGTCAAAAGTCTAGCAGCCGCATTTTGTACCAACTGTAATCTTTTAATGCTAGACATGGGGAGACCCGAAAATAATACGTTACAGTAATCGAGACGAGACGTAACAAACGCATGGATAATGATCTCGGCGTCTTTAGTGGACAAAATGGAGCGAATTTTAGCGATATTACGGAGATGAAAGAAGGCCGTTTTAGTAACGCTTTTAATGTGTGACTCAAAGGAGAGAGTTGGGTCGAAGATAATACCCAGATTTTTTACAGAGTCACCTTGTTTTATTATTTGGTTGTCAAATGTTAAAGTTGTATTATTAAATAGAGGTCGGTGTCTAGCAGGACCGATAATCAGCATTTCCGTTTTTTTGGCATTAAGTTGCAAAAAGTTAGCGGACACCCATTGTTTAATTTCATTAAGACACGCTTCCAACTGACTACAGTCCGGCGTGTTGGTCAGCTTTAGGGGCATGTAGAGTTGGGTGTCATCAGCATAACAGTGAAAGCTAATACCGTATTTGCGTATGACGTCACCCAGCGGCAGCATGTAGATGCTGAAGAGTACAGGGCCAAGGACCGAACCCTGGGGAACTCCACACGTTACCTTAACATAGTCCGAGGTCACACTGTTATGGGAGACGCACTGCATCCTATCAGTAAGATAAGAGTTAAACCATGAGAGGGCTGAGTCTGACATACCAATTCGTGTTCTGATACGCTCTAATAAAATATTATGATCGACGGTATCGAAAGCAGCGCTAAGATCGAGGAGCAGCAACATAGATGACGCATCAGAGTCCATCGTTAGCAATAGATCATTAGTCAATTTTGCGAGGGCTGTCTCAGTCGAGTGATTTGCCCTGAAACCGGATTGAAAGGTTTCACATAGATTGTTAAACGCTAAGTGTTCATTTAGCTGCTCTGCAACAATTTTTTCGAGGATTTTCGAAATAAAGGGAAGGTGAGACACCGGTCGGTAGTTTACCATGAGGTCAGGATCGAGGTTAGGTCTTTTAAGGAGAGGATGAATAACCGCTTTTTTGAATGCAAGGGGAACAGTGCCCGAGGAAAGTGATAAGTTTATAATATTTAGCACTGATGGACCTAATAATACAAAAAGCTCCTTAATAAGTTTCCCAGGAAGTGGGTCAAGTAAACATGTTGTTTGTTTTATTCCATTTACACGTTGTAACAATCCTTCTAATGTTATTTCCTCAAAACGAGAGAAACTATTTTGGATATTTGCAGTATCCGCCGTATATACCATCGTATCTGTGTTACTATAACCCAGTTGTAGCTGGGACGCATTGTCTTTAATCTCCTTTTTAATAAGTTCAATTTTCTTATTAAAGAACTTCATAAAGTCATCTGCCGAATGGGTGGAGCTACTGGAAGGAGTCCCTTGTTGGGTTAGCAATGCTACTGTACTAAACAAAAATTTTGGATCGTTTTTATTAATGCGGATGAGATTTGAGTAATAATTAGTTTTAGCTAAGGTAAGCATGCGTTTATAAGTTTTTAAACCATCACTCCATGCTTGATGGTGCACCTCAAGTTTAGTCGTGCGCCATTTGCGTTCCAGCTTTCTACATAATAATTTCTGAGCTCTAGTTTCTTCAGTAAACCATGGCATACGCCTTTTTGGAGCCTTTTTTAACTTCAGCGGTGCTATATTATCAATGGTTTCGCGCAGGTCGTTGTTAAAGTTGTTAGTGAGGTTATCAATAGAGCCCACATACATTGGGAACGGTGCCATTACCGAGGGCAGTAGGTCCGCAAGAGTCGTCGTTATGGCAGCATTAATGTTGCGGCTGCTATAGCAGTTATTATTATTATTAGTTTGACGAACATGCGTCTGAACTTCGAATTTTATAAGGTAATGATCGGACAATACTTTAGTATACGGGAGTATCGTAACTTTGGAAACGGTGATACCTCTGACAAGCACTAGGTCTATCGTATTACCGCTGCGATGCGTCGGTTCATTTATTATTTGTGTAAGACCACAGCTATCAATTATAGTCTGGAGCGCCACGCACCGTGGGTCCAATGGGGTATTCATATGGATATTAAAGTCCCCCATTATAATTATATTATCGGCGTGCGTCACTAGATCAGCAACAAACTCTGAGAATTCACTTATAAAGTCCGAATAGGGCCCTGGGGGGCGGTAGATAACGGCCAGGCACAGAGGCAGAGGTGTGGCAGACTTCATAGAAAGCACCTCAAACGATTTATATTTATTATTTAAGTTAGGACTAAAGTTAAAGTTTTTGTTGTATATTAGTGTGACACCCCCTCCCCTTTTGAGGTGACGGGCTATATGCGCATTCGTATAGTTAGGAGGGGATGCCTCATTTATCGCAAAAAAGTCGTCTGGTTTAAGCCAGGTTTCGCTAAGACCGATGACGTTAAGGTTGTTGTCTCTAATGACCACATTGACTAATAACGTTTTGGGAGACAAAGATCTGATGTTTAGAAAGCCCATATTATAGGTAGTGGGCTGTTTTAAGGAGTTGTTGATAAAATTATCCGTAGTAGCAATATTAATAATGTTGCGTTTATTATGCGCGGTGTACTTAAAATAATTACGACCATATCTAGGAATTGATATGACGGGAATTTTCAGATTGTCTACTTGGCGCTGCGATAAACTGAACGCATCAAAATTTGCCACCTCAGTAGAACGCATGTCTAACTCTGACGTAGTCATAGACACAGTAGAAAAAACATTTTGTGAGTTGTGTATTATTCTACGAAAATTGCTATGTGTACAGGGATCGTCCAGCCTGGCGCTGGCTAGTTGTAGCTTAACTGACTCCATACCCAGGCTAGCAGGCTCTGTAATTGCCTGTGACCGGGCTTGCTCTAGTGCAGTTAGTCAAATGTGGCTCAATGCAAAGTCTATGTTCCGAGAAAAGTTTTTTATACGGCCACCCTCAGTGTGACCTGTATGACTGTTGACCAAGTATGCCTTGCATTCACTTGTGTGTATAAGCCGCATATATTATGTGACTGGGCCGGCACGCTGTTTGTATGGAGGAAAAGCGGACGTGGAGACAGGTTGTAGAGAACGCCAAAGGCAATGCCTTTAAAGCCCACCTCAAATATTGTTGTCCCGGATGAACTTCGGGAGTCTCCCGGAAAAATCGGGAGGGTTGGCAAGTAAGAGTATTAACGGTGAATGCGGTGTTACAGCGGCGGGCCAGCTCTACTGTTAATTTGATATTGCCTCGAGGGCCAAGTGAAATTGCATGGCGGGCCAGAGTTTGACACCCATGGCGTAGTGGGTAGAGCGGCCATGCCAGAAACTTGAGGGTTGCAGGTTCGCTCCCCGCCTATTGACATCCAAATCGCTGCCGTTGTGTCCTTGGGCAGGACACCTCACCCTTTGCCCCCGGTGCCGCTCACACTGGTGAATGAATGATGAATGAATGGTGGTGGTCAGTCTACCCCAGGGCAGCTGTGGCTACAGATGTAGCTTACCACCACCAGGTGCGAATGAATGATGGGTTCCCACTTCTCTGTGAGCGCTTTGAGTATCTAATATAGAAAAGCGCGATATGAATCTAATCCATTATTATTATTATTAAAAAAATAATGACAAACAAATCCATGTTATAATGAATTCTTTTCAAAGCTCCAATTAGTTAAAAAATTTCACTTAAAAATGTTTTATGTGGTAAATATTGCATATAATGTGCAGTTTCCATATAAAGTTTTCTTTGACAAAAGAGCATAAAACAAACAAAATAATAGTTAAAAAGTCAAATCGACAGATATATCTGAAGTTGATCTCGTAACGTAAAGGCCGACTGAAATGAGATGTTCTTATTTAAACGGGGATAGCAGGTCCATTCTATGTGTCATACATGATAATTTTGCGATGTTGCCATATTTTTGCTGAAAGGATTTAGTAGAGAACATCGACGATGAAGTTCGCAACTTTTGGTCGCTAATAGAAAAGCCTTGCCTTTATCGGAAGTCGCAGACGATGACGTCACCCGTTGATGGCTCCTCACATTGTTTTTAATGTGAGCCTCCAACAAAAAGAGCTATTCGGACCGAGAAAACGACAATTTCCCCATTAATTTGAGTGAGGATGAAAGATTCGTGTTTTAGGATATTGATAGCGACGGACTAGAAAAAAAAAAAACCTGATTGCATTGGGACGAATTCAGATGTTTTTAGAAACATTTACTAGGATAATTCTGGGAAATCCCTTATCTTTCTATTGTGTTGCTAGTGTTTTAGTGAGTTTAATAGTATCTGATAGTCGGAAGGGTGTGTCCACGGGTGTCTTGAGGCCAGTGTCTGATGGAAGTCGACGGCAGCTGTATTGACGACACAAGCTCAGCTGATCTCCGGTAAGCGGCGACTTTTTACCACAATTTTCTCACGGAAAACTGCTGGTTGACCTTTGGTTGGGATCAATGTTCGCTATGATCCATAGGAAAGCTTCACCTCCAGGAATTTTAAACAAGGAATCACCGTGTGTTTGTGTGGCTAAAGGGTAAAGCTTCCCAACTCCATCTTTCTACTTTGACTTCTCCATTATTAATTGAACAAATTGCAAAAGATTCGGCAACACAGATGTCCAGAATAATGTGTAATTATGCGGTTAAAGCAGACTACTTTTAGCTGTGTGTGTGTGCAGCGCTAATATTTCCTTATAGTCTGTGACGTCACGCGTACACGTCATCATTCCGCGACATTTTCTACAAGAAACTCACGTGAAATTTAAAATTGCAATTTAGTAAACTAAAAAGGCCGTATTGGCATGTGTTGCAATGTTAATATTTCATCATTGATATATAAACTATCAGACTGCGTGGTCGGTAGTAGTGGCTTTCAGTAGGCCTTTAAGTGTTGAAAGTTAAAAAAAAACCCTAATAAAAATGTATCACTTTCTGAGTGGGGCACCTTTTGGATCCCAAATATTTCCAGTGGTATTTTATTTATCTTTTCACTGTGATTACTCAAAAATAATAAAGAATTCAAATCAATGGTGTCCTACATTATTGATCTTTTAGGGCTCTAACTACTAAATACTACAAATTTCAGTTTTACTATTAAAAAAACAAAGATATTTTTAACAGAAAAGCCATAAAACCTTTTTTTTTTTTTTTTTTACTGTAGGCGTTAAATAAAAAATAATACAAATTTGACTTATTTTTAACATTTTAATAACTGAGACCCTTTATGGTCCCCGGGACCCCTAAAGGTAAAATACATTTTAAAAATCCATTTAATTTGTTATGGTTTGAAAATGAAAAATATCAAAACTGCCCCCCGCATGCTTTATTTTTCTGTGTGCGGCCCTCAGTGGAAAAAGTTTGGACACCCCTGGTTTACACGAAACCAGAATTACCAGACGTGTCTCGAAAATACGATTCTGGTAATATAAGTCATATTTTCCTGTGATAAATATTAAGAGAGTTATGGACTTTTAAAACCGATGAAAATGCACTAGTTTCTTGTTAACTACTTCAATGTTGTTTTTGTGACATTTCTTTTAAAAATGTCTTTCTTAATATATATCCGATTATGAAAATATTACTGTCATTAGAAAGCTTGCTTAAGAAAGAAACACAGTTACAGTGCATTTTTAATTGCTTAAATTCATGAAATTGGCGTTAGAAATGATGGAAAATATGAGTAAACATGGCTGATTGGAAGGGCAGCACGGTGATAGAGGGGTTAGTGAGTCTGCCTCACAGTACGAAGGTCCTGGGTTCGATCCTGTGCTCTGAATCTTTCTGTGTGGAGTTGGCATGTTCTCCACTAAATTGGCCCTAGAGCATAGGTGTCAAACTATTTGGCCCGCCGTGTAATTTTATTTGGCCCTTGAGGCAAAATCAAGTTAACATTAGAGCGTTACCGCTGTATAACACCGCATTCACCGATTTCCCGGGAGACTCTCGAATTTCAGCGCCCCTCCCGAAAATCTCCCGGTGCAACCATTCTCTCGAATGCCACCCGGACAACAATATTGGGGGTAAGCCTTAAAGGCACTGCCTTTAGTGTCCCCTACAACCTGTTGTCAAGTCTGTTTTTCCTCCTCACAAACAGCGTGCCGGCCCAGTCACGTAATATATGTGGCTTCTACACACATGTAAGTAAATGCAAGGCATACTTGATCAACAGCATACAGGTCACACTGAGGGTGGCCATATAAACAACTTTAACAGTGTTATAAATATGCGCCACACTGTGAACCCACACCAAACAAGAATGACCAACACATTTCGGGAGAACATCCGCACCGTAACACAACATAAACGCAACAGAACAAATACCTGGAACCCCTTTTAGCGGTCTTCCGGACCCCTAAAATATACACCCCCTCCCCGCTACCAACAAACCCCGCCCACCTGAGCCCCGACATTAACTGAGCAGTAAAAAGCCCTGAATGGTTGATTCATTCATTATTTTATTTTCAAATGTATTAGCCTCTGGAAAAAGTTAATGTTAATATTTACCTCAGAAGGCTGCAAATACAAAATAGGCATTCCATTTTTATTTAAATTTGAATTGATATGCCATTAATATTTTTTTATTATTATTTTGCATGTCACTATAAAGTTATATAAGCCTTGCTTGTTCAATATTCAATAAAAAACTTGTTTTGGTCCCTATTAAAAGGTTAATTCATTCTACCTCGGCCCACGGCTTTGTTCAGTTTTAAATTTTGGCCCACTTTGTATTTGAGTTTGACACCCCTGCTCTAGAGTGTGAATGTTGTCTTGTCTATCTGTGTTGGCCCTAGGATGAGGTCGCGACTTGTCCAGGGTGTACCCGCCTTCTGCCCGAATTAAGCTGAGGTAGGCTCCAATGACCCCAAATGGGACAAATGGTAGAAAATGGATGGATGGATGGATGGGACTTTTAAAACCGTTGAAAATTCACTAATTTCTGGCTAACTTCTTCAATACACAAATCAGTGGGGCTAAAGGTTGTATTCGTGACCCTTATGTTGAAAATGTATTTCTTTATTTATACTTAATTTTGAAAATGTTGGTATCATTGGAAAGCTTGCTAAACAAAGAAACACTAAGAGGTTTCACAGCTAGAGTGCATTTTTAATTGCTGAAATGAATGATTTTGGCATTAGAAATCAATCATTCAATGTTCATTTATATAGCCCTAAATCACAAATTTCTCAAAGGACTGTACAAACCACTACGACTACGACATCCTCGGAAGAACCCACATAAGGGCAAGGAAAACTCACACCCAGTGGGACGCCAGTGACAATGATGACTATGAGAAACTTTGGAGAGGACCTCAAATGTGGGCAACACCCCTCCACCTCTAGGGGATCAAAAGCAATGGATGTCGAGCGGGTCTAACATGATACTGTGAAAGTTCAATCCATAGTGGCTCCAACACACCCGCGAGAGTTCAGTTCAAAGCGGATCCAAGACAGCAGCGAGAGTCCTGTCCACAGGAAACCATCCCAAGCGGAGTCGGATCAGCATTGTAGAGGTGTCCCCAAGCGATACACAGGCGAGCGGTCCATCCTGGGTCCCGACGAGCGGCCCATTCTGGGTCTCTACTCTGGACAGCCAGTACTTCATCTATGGTCATCGGACCGGACCCCCTCCACAAGGGAAGGGGGACATAGGAGAAAAAAGAAAAGAAGCGGCAGATCAACTGGTCTAAAAAGGAGGTATATTTAAAGGCTAGAGTATACAAATGAGTTTTAAGGTGAGACTTAAATGCTTCTACTGATGATGATTAAAGTCATCTTACCTGCTCATCCTCCTCCTAGTTCTTGCATCTTGGGGTAACAAAACAGCAGCCATGCATTTTCCTAACACTTATGAAGCCAGAACCCCGCCCACTTTAACTTCTTCATGCTCTCTCAGGGAGAGCATGTCCCAAATTCCAAGCTGCTGTTTTAAGGCATGTTAAAAAAAATGTTTTAATAATGCACTTTGCGACTTGTCGAGGGTGTACCCCGCCTCCCGCCCGATTGTAGCTGAGATAGGCACCAGCGCCCCCCGCGACCCCAGAGGGAATAAGCGGTAGAAAACGGATGTATGGATGGGCACTTTGTGACTTCAATAATAAATATGGCAGTGCCATGTTGGCATTTTTTTCCATAACTTGAGTTGATTTATTCTGGAAAACCTTGTTACATGGTTTAATGCATGTGTGTCAAACTCTGGCCCGTGGGCCAAATTTGGCCTGCCGTGTGATTTCATTTGGCCCTTGAGGTAATATCAAATTAAGATTAGAGCTGGCCCGCCGGTATTATACAGGGGCGGTGCAGCTGTAACAACGCATTTGCCAACCCTCCCAAATTTCACTGCCCCTCCCTGCCTTTAGCGTCCTCTACAACCTGTTGTCACGTCCGCTTTTTCCGCCATAGAAACAATGCGCCGGCCCAGTCACATAATCTCTGCGGCTTTAACACACACGAATGAATGCAAGGCATACTTGGTCAACAGCCATACAGGTCACATTGGGGGTGGCTGTATAAACAACTTTAACACTGTTACAAATATGCGCCACACTGTGAAGCCACACCAAACAAGAATGACAAACACATTTCCGGAGAACATCTGCACCGTAACACACGTAATACCCAGAACCCCTTGCAGCACTAACTCTTCCGGGATGCTATAATACAGTGGTCCCCAACCTTTTTGTATCCGCGGACCGGCCAACGCTTAATAATTTGTCCCGCGGCCCGGTGTCCTTTTTTTTTTTTTTTTTTGTCATGAAAAAGGGACGTTTTTGTCATGAAAAAGGGAGGTTTTTGTGGTTGGTGCACTAATTGTAAATGTGTATTGTGTTTTTTATGTTGATTTAATAAAACAAATAAAAATAAACATTTATAAAAAATTCTTCTGCGGCCCGGTACCAATCGGGACCACTGCTATAATATACACCCCCGCTACCACCAAACCTGCCCCCCCCCCCCTCCAATTTTTATTTACATTTTATTTGCTATGCCATTGATATTTTCAAATCATTATTGATAGGTTGATTGGAAACACTAAATTGGCCCTAGTGCGCATGTTGTCTCTCTATCTGTGTTGGCCCCGTGATGAAGTGGCGACTTGTCCAGGGTGTACGCTGCCTTCCGCCCGAATGCAGCTGAAATAGGCTGCTTCGACCCCAGAAGGGACAAGCGGTAGAAAATGGATGGTCTGGATGGATCATTTGAAACTCGACTTTGCATGTCACTATAAAGTTATATAAGCCTTGCTTGGGGCTTCACGGTGGCAGAGGGGTTAGTGCGTCTGCCTCACAATACGAAGTTCCTGCAGTCCTGGGTTCAAATCCAGGCTCAGGATCTTTCTGTGTGGAGTTTGCATGTTCTCCCCGTGAATGCGTGGATTCCCTCCGGGTACTCCGGCTTCCTCCCACTTCCAAAGACATGCACCTGGGGATAGGTTGATTGGCAACACTAAATTGGCCCTAGTGTGTGAATGTGAGTGTGAATGTTGTCTGTCTATCTGTGTTGGCCCTGCGATGAGGTGGCGACTTGTCCAGGGTGTACCCTGCCTTCCGCCCGATTGTAGCTGAGATAGGCGCCAGCGCCCCCCGCGACCCCGAAAGGGAATAAGCGGTAGAAAATGGATGGATGGATGGAAGCCTTGCTTGTTCAATATTCAATGCAAAACTTTTTGGGGTCCCTATTAAAAGGTTCATTTGTTCCATTTTAAATTTTGGCCCACTCTGTATTTGAGTTTGACACCCCTGGTTTAATGCATCCAGCGGGGCATCAAAACTAAATTAGGCATAATAATGTGTTAATTCCACGACTGTATATATCGGTATCGATATTTAAGAGTTGGACAATTTCGGCTATCGGCAAAAAAGCCATTATCGGACTTCTCTAGTTGAAATTAATCGAAGTTGTTACCCACAGGCTAACTCATCCATCCATCGACGGCGTGGCGCAATGGGAGAGTGGCCGTGCGCAACCCGAGGGTCCCTGGTTCAAATCCCACCTAGTACCAACTTGGTCACGTCCGTTGTGTCCTGAGCAAGACACTTCACCCTTGCTCCTGATGGGTGCTGGTTGGCGCCTTGCATGGCAGCTCCCTCCGTCAGTGTGTGAATGTGTGTGTGAATTGGTAAATGTGGAAGTAGTGTCAAAGCGCTTTGAGTACCTTGAAGGTAGAAAAGCGCTATACAAGTACAGCCCATTTATTTATTTATCCATTTTCTACCGCTTATTCTCTTTTGGGGTCGCGGGGGGCGCTGGCGCCTATCTCAGCTACAATCGGGCGGAAGGCGGTGTACACCCTGGACAAGTCGCCACCTCATCACAGAGCCAACACAGATAGACAGACAACATTCACACTCACATTCAAACATTAGGGCCAATTTAGTGTTGCCAATCAACCTATCCCCAGGTGCATGTCTTTGGAAGTGGGAGGAAGCCGGAGTACCCGGAGGGAACCCACGCATTCACGGGGAGAACATGCAAACTGTACACAGAAAGATCCCGAGCCTGGGATTGAACCCAAGACTGCAGGACCTTTGTATTGTGAGGCAGACGCACTAACCCCTCTGCCACCGTGAAGCTCGGCTAACTCATTATTTGTTTTAAAAACACTGTCACCACTCAATATGTTGTAGCAATTTTTACTATGGTGTCTTCACATTTTCACCTATTCAGACTGCCCCCATCAAAAATGAAGACGACGTCACTGACGAGCGCGTGTGTGTGTGTTTGCGTTCAGGCCTCAGCATCTGAGTGGACTGCAGCTTGTCTCAGACATGTGTTCTGGCGTCCTGCAGGGCGGCACTATCGGCTCCACGGACATCAGTCTGACACCGGGAAAGATTCTTTCCGGGAGCTACACGGCAGACCCGCACACAGCAGGGTGACTCTCGCCATCATGGCCGCCAATGTACTAGAAAGTGTTGTGTACTCATTCGTGTGTGTGTGTGTGGCAGGAGTGTGTGTCTGTTGTTGCAGGTCGGCCTGCCGTGCGCTCTCTACACTGACGCCGCGTCACACTTTTGCCTCAGAGGAGGAACCAATGCCGAGATGGCCCCACAGATAGACTACACTGTCAAGGTACTCGTTGTCATTTCGAGTCAAATACACTCGCGATTTAATGGTGACCATTTTTCTCTTCAGGTCTTCAAACCCATCGTGGAAAAGTTTGGTGCTCATTTTGACTGCGACATCAGAATGAGGTACGTGTGTGCAATGTTGGCGTTAATGCACTTGTTGTATGTTTTTACGCACTGAAGTCACAAAGTACGCGCAATTCCGGCACTGGGACACAGTTTTATTTTATTTTTTACCAACCATTTTTTTTTATTGAATATCGCTTTCCGCCTGTGTTATTTTATTTTTTATATTAGCTGATGTGTTGCCAAAATTTTGCCTGCTTAAAATTGATTTCCTTCACGGGAACTCGCACCGCTCGCTAAACCTGCATTGCTTGGCTTGGTCTGTCCACAGCGGATTACCAGGTGTAACACTTTACCGTATTTTTCGGACTATAAGTCACAGTTTTTTTCATAGTTTGGCCGTGGGTGCGACTTATACTCAGGAGCGACTTATGTGTAAAATTATTAACATATTACCATCAAATATCAAATAATATTATTTAGCTCATTCACGTAAGAGACTAGACCAGGGGTAGGGAACTTATGGCTCGCGAGCCAGATGTGGCTCTTTTGATGACTGCATCTGGCTCTCGGATAAATCTGAGCTGAGACTGTTAAAAATAATGTTGAAAATATAAAACATGCTCATGCATTTGAATCCTTCCATCCTTTTTTCTACCGCACTTGTTCAAGAAGTTGCAATAATGGTAAGAAGTGATTTATTTATTATCGGTTAGTTTAGGGTTTGCCCTCCTGGGGGTTCTTCAGACCACCAAGCACCGACATGAGAGCCTGTTTCAGTGCTACAATATTTTTTTATTTTTCAATAAGTCTCTCTGTTGCTTTCCAGCAATTGTCTTTTTCCTCTTTCGTTTTCGCTCGCACTCTGGCTCCAGCCCCAATTCTGTCTCTCTTCCTGGCTGCTGCTTATAAATTAGATAAAAAGGACCAGGTGGGCCTTCTATGCACCTGTTGCTGATTTCGAGGCCGGTCCTGGCAACAACCCGCTTTGCTGCAGTCCCGCAGGCCACACCCCCTCCACAGTTAGCTTCAGAATAACAATGTTATTACAAAGAATAAGAGACATATTATAATCTAGGAATGTTGGTCTTACTTAAAAATCCACGCGTTCAGTTGTGTTCAGTGTTGAAAAAAATATTATACGGCTCTCACGGAAATACATTTTAATATATTTGGATTCTTGGCTCAGCCAAAAAGGTTCCCGACCCCTGGACTAGACGAATAAGATTTCATGGGATTTAGCGATTAGGAGTGACAGATTGTTTGGTAAACGTATAGCATGACACCCGTTGGGAGTTCTACTGTCTTCCACTTCTTGGGTGTTGTGGGAAATTTGGAGCACAGGGAGGTTGCGGAATAATTATTTTAGGAGCTTGATGGCCCACCTGTTCTGAACAATCCACACGTTAAGATTTTAGTTTTTTACCCCAAATTTCCTTCCTTCCGAGGAGGACATCATTCATTTAGAGCAGGGGTCGGGAATCTTTTTGTCTGAGAGAGCCAAAAAGCCAAATATTTTAAAATGTATTGACGTAAGAGCCATATAATATTTTTTTTAACACTGAACACAAATAAACGCGTGCATTTTTAAGTAAGACAACATTTCTAGAGTATAATAAGTCTCTTATTCTTTGTAATAACATTGTTATTCTGAAGCTAACTGTGGAGGGGGCGTGGCCTGTGAGCCTGCAGTGAACTGGGGTGTGCCACGACCGGCCTCTAAATCAGCGACAGGTGCGTAAATGTTATCTAATAACCTGTCACTCTGTTATAAGCAGCAGTCAGGAGGAGAGACGGGGTTGGGACTGGAGCCAGAGCGCGAGCGAAAACGAAAGAGAAAAATACAATTGCTGGAAAGCAACTGAGAGACTTACTGAAAAATAAAACAATATTGTAACCCTGAAACAGGCTCTCATGTGGCTGCTTGGTGGTCTGAAGAATCCCCAGGAGGGCAAGCCCCACACTAACCGATACTAAATAAATAACTTCTTACCATTAACGCAACTTCTTGAACAGGTGTGGTAGAAACGGATGGATGGATTAAAAATGCATGAGAATGTTTTATATTTTGAACATTATTTTTAACAGTGTGATTACAAGTGGAATTATTCATTAGTTATCGTGTTAAGCAATGCCAGCTCAGATTTATCCGAGAGCCAGAAGCAGTCATCAAAAGAGCCGCATCTGGCTCCCGAGCCATAGGTTCCCTACCCCTGATTTAGAGCTTCCTCTACTCCACACCTGGGCAAATTAAGGCCCCGGGGGCGTTTCAATCTGTCCTGCCGGACATTCCCCATAATATTGTTTAGATCTTTAAGATGGAAAGTGTCACTGCCTTTATGATGTGCAGTGATGTTTTAAATTGACCGTAAATCTTGAACTATACAGAGTATTTCAATGGTTGGAATCTGCGCTTTTGCATGATATACTAGTTACTACGGTAAATGTGTTATACCTGTATAGCGCTTTTCTACCTTCTCGGTACTCAAAGCGTTTTGACACCATTTCCACATTCACACACACATTCACACACTGATGGCGGGAGCTGCCATGCAAGGCTCTAACTGCGATCCATCAGGAGCAAGGGTGACGTGTCTTGCTCAAGGACACAACAAAGTTGGTAGAAGGTGGGGATTGAACCAGGAACCCTCAGTTTGCTGGCACGGCTACTCTTCCAACCACGACACGCCGTCCCCCAGTTACTAGGGTCGTATGTTATACCGCTATTGGTGTAGTAGTATACCGTATTTTTGGAAATATAAGTCGCAGTTTTTTTCATAGTTTGGCCGGGGCCGACTTATGTGTGAAGTTATTCACATGTTACCGTAAAATATCAAATAATATTATTTAGCTCATTCACGTAAGAGACTAGACATATAATATTTCATGGCATTTATGGGTTAGGAGTGACAAATTGTTTGGTAAAGGTATAGCATGTTCTATATGTTATAGTTATTTGAATGACTCTTACCATAATATGTTACGTTAACATACCAGGCACCTTCTCAGTTGGTTATTTATGCCTCATATAACGTACACTTATTCAGCCTGTTGTTCACTATTCTTTATTTTTTTTAAATTGCCTTTCAAATGTCTATTCTCGGTGTTGGGTTTTATCAAATAAATTTCCCCCAAAAATGCGACTTATACTCCAGTGCGACTTATATGTTTTTTTCCTTCTTTATTGCGCATTTTCGGCAGGTGCGACTTATACTCCGGAAAATACGGTATCTTCACGGTTATTGTAACGCTATATGTTTGACATTATTTAAAGGGGAACATTATCATAATTTCAAAAGGGTTAAAAACAATAAAAATCAGTTCCCAGTGGCTTGTTGTTTTTTTTCAAAATTTTACCGGTCCTGGAATATCCCTAAATAAAGCTTTAAAGTGCCTTATTTTCGCTATCTTCGAAACCACTATCCATTTCCCTGTGACGTCATACAGGGCTGCCAATACAAACAACATGGCGGTTACCACAGCAAGATATAGCGACATTAGCTCGGATTCAGACTCTGATTTCAGCGGTTTAAGCGATTCAACAGATTACGCATGTATTGAAACAGATGGTCGGAGTATGGAGGCAGATAGCGAAAACGAAATTGAAGAAGAAATTGAAGCTATTGAGCGAATAGCTATTGACGCTATTCGGCCATAGCATGGGTGTACCTAATGAAGTGGCCCATAGCTTTGCTGCCTTATTAGCATCGCCAGTAAAATGTGCGGACCAAACGATCAGGACTTTCGCATCTTGTGACAATGGAGCAACTTAAATCCGTCGATTGGTGAGTGTTTGTTTCACATTATATGTGGGTATCTAGTTTCAAATGTACATGCAGCTAGCGTAAATAGCATGTTAGCATCGATTAGCTGGCAGTCATGCCGTGACCAAATATGTCTGATTAGCACATAAGTCAACAACATCAACAAAACTCACCTTTGTGATTTTGTTGACTTAATTGTTGTAAATGCATCTGCAGGTTATCCATACATCTCTGTGCCATGTCTGTCTTAGCATCGCCGGTCAAATGTGAAGACACTGGTACATTGAATGGGGGTCTAGCGGCAGGATTTCTTGCCAGTGTTGCAACTTGAATCCCTCCCTGTTAGTGTTGTTACACTCTCCGACTACACACCGACAAGGCATGATGTCTCCAAGGTTCCAAAAAATAGTCGAAAAAACGGAAAATAACATAGCTGAGACCCGGTGTTTGTAATGTGAAAATGAATATGGCGGGTGTGTTACCTCGGTGACGTCACGTTCTGACGTCATCGCTAAAAGACCGATAAACAGAAAGGCGTTTAATTTGCCAAAATTCACCCATTTAGAGTTCGGAAAACGGTTAAAAAAATACATGGTCTTTTTTCTGCAACACCAAGGTATATATTGACGCTTGCGTAGGTTTGGTGATAATGTTCCCCTTTAAAACTTTATCGTGTCCTGAAAATGACAGTTTGTCTTGTCTGTGGTATTAATGAGATTTAATCTCTCAAGGCCCAAGCTGTGTGTTTACATGATTTTTTTTTTTAATTTCTCTTTGCTATTTTGGCTAATTGGACCCTAATTAGAATAAAAACTAAGAATCATCTTTTGATGTAATGTACTTAGTCCATAAGTACACAAATGTGTACTTCATGTTTAGTGACATGGTAATTGTTATTTTTACACTTTAAAAAAAAAAAAAAATTCCATTGTATGTTATACTCTTCCGACACCACCAGATGGCAGTATAAGTGTCCACATAAGTGGCCATAAGACCCCAATTCAGTAGTGTGCACCATTTTGGAAATAAGAGCTAAAAGGTGCTGTCCACGCATGTGGCCACTAAGCCTTTAGAGTTAAAGGACTGTTGTTGGTCCCATGTTGACGTGATAAAACCTTTTTCTTCTTTGTAGATATACATACAATTGTAACGCTTATTTCTTCCTGCACATAATCAATTTTTATAAAGTGGTTGGATGTATTAATTCATGTAAAATTTTCATTAAATGTATTATTCTCTGACAAAAATTGATTCAACATAATATTTATTATTTACACACGCATATTTTACTAGAATACCCTCATGGTCATTACATACATTAAAATCAATACCGTACTGTTTGCTTGTTGAAATACCCTTTAAATCAATTGGCAGCAGTAAAGTGGTCGTTTGGGTAGATATTTGCTCTAAAAGGGGTATTTCAACAAGTAAACAGTACAGTAGGTACTTGATTATGATATATGTAATGCCCATAACAGTATTTTAGTAAAATATGCAGAGATGAGATGTGTCAATTGTCCTCGTCAGCCAGAGAACTTTGATTTTGGGGCGGCAGCGGTAAAGTTTAGATCCATGAAGGAAATAAGAAAGTGAATGAATGTTTATAACTGAACACATTTACATATGTGTCAGGTTCAAACACTGATGACATCTATTAAACAGACAAAGAAGCAAGGAATCAAACAGAGACAGAATTAAATCTGGCTCAATTGAGGAGAAAGGTCTGTGCTGTACTCTTGTACGCCTCCTCTTTTTTTATTGGACTTTCCCTGGTCATAAACAGCTGCTGCCTTTGGTCACAAAACAGTTCAAAGAAAAGGTGCCTGGAGGGTGGTGAGGTCCTTCTTCCTCTCCGCTTTGTAGTTTTCTGGTCAAGACAAAATCTACCTGTGGATTGCAATACATCAAAGAAACCCACCCCTTCATGTCGCTTCCCATCCTACACAGTGGAGATTTACAAGCCTTTTGCTTAGTAGGATCAAAGACAGCTTTGGTGACTCTCACCGGGAACGTGTGGCAACACAAAGTTTTGTGATAACTTGGATACAAACATTCTGACAATATGCATAGAAATTTGTTTTCTTTTGTATTATTTTTTCAATGAATTAAGTAACGTTTATGACATCCTTTTTCCAAGACTACCGTATTACCTTGAATTGCCGCCGGGTGTATAGTATGCGCCTGCCTAGAATTAATGCCGGGTCAAACTCGTTTCGCAAAATAATTAGTGCATGCTTAGCATTACTGCCGGCTCAGGATTAACGCCGGGTCAAACTCGTTTCGCAAAATATTATTTTTATTAGCGCATGTCTAGAATTTCCGCCGGGTCAAACTCGTTTAGCAAAATAATTAGCATATGCCTAGAATTTCCGCCGGGGCAAACTCGTCACGTCACAAGTGACACTTCACCTGTCATCATTTTCAAAATGGAGGAGGCTGATTTCAATAATTTGAAATCGCATAAAGGGAAGAAGATTAAGAGCTTTTCAGTAGGATTTAAGGTCCAAGCTATTGAATATGTTAAAAAGAACAGTAAGCAGCTATGTTTTATTAATATACCGTAGCTGCGTGTGTCAAATATGAGTCATGTAAAGACTCCCGCCTCCTGGTGGTAGAGGGCGCTAGTGATCTTTCTTGCGACTACTCGGCTGCAGAAGAAGTGACAACAGGCAGCAAGAGTGAGCGGCGATCGTTTATTTTTTCCTCTCACTTGCACTTTTAACATGGAGGATTACATATCTAAAATAAAACAGTTTTCTAAACTGGACTTTTAAACGAAGCAGAAGACAGAGAGACTTTTAAAACCGAAGAAAGATAAGGAAGACTTCTATAAACAAGTTATCGATGCTTTTGATCAGAAGGAGCTGCGCATGGACTTCATTTAAAAGTAAAGGTAAGACCATAATAACGTTTTTTTTTATTAAATGTGCTTTTCACGATGGTATCCTTACACTCAAATTTATAAGCGCAGGCCTAAATTTACTGCATGCCTTTGGTAAGCGCCAGAGTGGGAAGAGGTTTTAAAATAATTAGCGCATGCTTGCCTTTACCGCATGCCTTTGGTAAACGCCGGAGTGAGAAGAGGTTTTAAATTAATTAGCGCCCTGGCGGCAATTCAAGGAAGTACGGTATATAGAATGTGAGATAACAGGATAATGAATACATTTATCATTGGGTTTCAAAACAGTTACAAAAAAGTGGGAACCCCAAAATTTACTGTGGGACCCCATTTTTATGACTTCATGGGGTGGTCGGGACCCCGTTTTGAAACTTCCTAGCGCCAACACTGTGTGTGTGAATGATTATTTCTTACCTCGTGTGTGTGTGTTTCAGAGGCTTCTACCCAAAAGGCGGGGGAGAGGTGGCCGTCTCTGTGAGTCCCGTCAAAGAGTTGCAGGCCGTCACCATGTTGGACAGAGGAACCATCACCAAGATTCACGGCAGAGCGTATGTCGCCGGCGTGCTGCCTTTCAAGGTACGAATGCTGACGCGGCTCTCCGAGCGGTCGTGTGACTGCCGCGTGTCTGTCTCCAGCTGGCCAAGGACATGTCGACCGCCGCAGTTCGTACAATCAGGAGAGAAATCAAAGATCTCTACGTCAACATTCAAGCACTGCAGGAGAAAGAGAAGGCCTTCGGCAACGGCAACGGCATCATGTAAGCCCCGCCTCCCCGAACAAAACATGACACAGCTAATAATACACCTCATTAATAATGAAATCATGTTATTGTTGGAATTTTCCATGGGGCAATGAAAAAAATGAACCTGCAGGCTTCACTTGACACCAATGACTTAGGTTCCACGTTTTAGCATTAGCTAATTAGATGCTAATAACCAAAACAAAAGTTAATGAAGGGGTATTTGTTGGGAAATCCAAGTTAACATTTTTTGTCTCAGATCCCGATCTGATTTCTTTATGGCCTCAGATCCGATACGATTTAGAAGCAATATTCTATTGCAGGGGTTTCGGACACGCGGCCCGGAGGCCAATTGCGGCCCAAGAGACGTTATTTTGCGCCCCCCACCTTAATATGAAAGTTTAATGTTAGTGCATACTTGCCAACCCTCCCGGATTTTCCGGGAGACTCCCGAAATTCAGCGCCTCTCCTGAAAACCTCTTGAGACAAGTTTTCTCACGAAAATCAGGCGGAGCTGGAGGCCACGCCCCCTCCAGCTCCATGCGGACCTGAGTGAGGACAGCCTGTTTTCAAGTCCGCTTTCCCACAATATAAACAGCGTGCCTGCCCAATGACGTTATAACTGTAGAATGATCGAGGGCGAGTTCTTGGTTCCTTATGTGGGTTTATTGTTAGGCAGTTTCATTATTGTCCTCCCAGTGCGGTAACAACACACAACAACAGCAGTCACATTTTCGTCTGCCGTAAACAGCAATGTTGTGACACTCTTAAACAGGAAACTACTGCCATCTACTGTACATGCATATGGTTAGAAAAATAGTGACAGAGAATAGAACAAGGATGGACAATTCAACCCTTAACTCAACAATGAGTAGATGAGTGTTATGTGTGTGTATATGTGTAAATAAATGAACACTGAAGTTCAAGTATTTATTTTATTTATCTATATATATATATATATATATATATAGCTAGAATTCATTGAAAGTCAAATATTTCTTATATATATATATATATGAAATACTTGACTTTCAGTGAATTCTAGCTGTAAATATACTCCTCTCCTCTTAACATTGAGTGGGTCTAGCATAATATTGTGAAAGTCCAGTCCATAGTTAATCTAACATAATAGTGAGAGTCCAGTCCATAGTGGGGCCAGCGGTGGACCGTCCGGAGCGGAGACAGGTCAGTAGCGCAGAGATGTCCCCAGCCGATGCACAGGGCTGAGGTCCACCCCGGGTCCCGACTCTGGACAGCCAGCACTTTATCCATGGCCACCAGACATGTGCTCTCCCTCCACAAGGGATTGGGGGGAAGAGCATAAAAGAAAATAAACTGCAGATCAACTGGTCTAAGATGGGCGTCTATTTAAAGACTGGAGTATAGACGTGAGTTTTAAGATGGGACTTAAATGCTTCGACTGAGGTAGCATCTCGAACCTGTACCGGGAGGGCATTCCAGAGTACTGGAGCCCCAATAGAAAACGCTCTATAGCCCACAGACTGTTTTTGGGCTCTGGGAATCACTAATAAGCCGTAGTTCTTTGAACGCAGATTTCTTGCTGGGACTTATGGTACAATACAATCAGCAAGTTGGATTGGAGCTAGACCGTGTAGTATTTTATACGTAAGTAGTAAAACCTTAAAGTCTTATTTTTCTCTATCTTCTTCTTATGGGAGATTCAACCTCCACTGTTGTCATTTTTAGTATAAAGTAGTGTAAAGTTCTTACTTATATCTTGCTATGGAAGCACTAAAAACTACCGGTGTAGTGGGATTACATAATTCGTCCTCGGAACTATAGTTATTAGAGAGTTGTGGTCGCACGTTTTTTCATGGGACACGTTTCCGGCGTTGGTGTTGCACTAGTGAGCCATGGATGAAAAGATGCTGCTTTTGACACTTCTTCCACTCCCGTCCTTGCACGCTACACCACTACAACAAAATGACGGGGAGAAGACGCTGTCGAAGGTGAGCCACGTAAATAAGACCACCCAAAAAAACGGCGCATCCTGAAGCGACTATTAGAAAGCGACTTGAAAATGATCTGTAAAACATAATTTGACCAAAGAACCATCAGTACATGTTATGTAGACCACAAAGAAGTGTTTTTAATTTAGAAAAAAAATCATAATATGACCCCTTTAAAGGCCTACTGAGACCCACTACTACAGACTACGCAGTCTGATAGTTTATATATCAATGATGAAGTTTTAACATTGCAACACATGCCAATACGGCCTTTTTAGTTTACTAAATTGCAATTTTAAATTTCGCGCAAAGTATCCTGTTGAAAACCTCGCGGTATGATGACGCGTGCACGTGACATCACGGATTGTAGCGTACATTTTGTTCCAGCCCCGATCCCAGCTATGTCGTCTGCTTTAATCGCATAATCACACAGTATTCTGGACATCTGTGTTGCTGAATCTCTTGCAATTTGTTCAATTAATAATGGAGACGTCAAAGAAGAAAGATGTAGGTGGGAAGCGGTGTAATGCGGCTGCCTTTAGCAACACAAACACAGTTGGTGTTTCCTTGTTTACATTCCCGAAAGATGATGTGACGCTTTACTATGGAACAGAGCGGTCAAGCGAACATGGTTCTCTACCCAGGGTTTCCCACACATTCATTTATTTGTGGCGGCCCGCCACGAAAGAATTACGGCCACCACAAATAAAATAAAATAAAAAACAAAAAATTTGGCTTTTGACTCGCTTGACCACTCATATAAGCAGTGGGACTCTGTCTGTGAATGGAGCTTGTAGTTACATATTATATAAATATGTAAATATTATATAAATATGTACCTAAAGTGTTGTAATTATATTCCAACTCCGCGTTCTTGGTCATTGCCGCCACCGCCGCTTCACCCCCACCCCCCCACCCTGCCGCCTGACCACACCACCACAAATAGATGCCCGACCTGTGGGAAACACTGACCACATGTCAACCGACAGGTTTAGGTGAGAAAATTGTGGTAATAAGTCGCCTCTTACCGTAGACATGTGCGGAGAGCTTGCGTCGTTCCTCGTGCACCTGTCAAAGAGGCAGCTGCGGACTCTCTTGCCTCCTCCGACCGGCCGACCCCGAACGTGGGATGCTTCCACCGTGGAGAAGGGGGGAAAAAAAAAATCTCAGCCCGGCTCCAACGGCTGCCTTCGCTTCGCCTCGTCGAGAAACGTGGCTTCCCTCAGAGACACTGGCGGTCGCCACACCCCTCCGACTTTCAAGTACGACCATATAATCTCACTAAAACACTAGTAACACAATAAGCAGAAAAGGTATTTTACAGAATTATCCTAGTAAATGTGTCTAATAACATCTGAATCTGTCCTCGTCTTTTTTTTTTTTTTTTTTTTTTTCCTAGTCCAAAAGTTGCGAACTTTATCGTCGATGTTCCCTTTCTAAATCCTTTCAGCAAAAATATGGTAATATCGCGAAATGATCAAGTATGACACATAAAATGGACCTACTATTCCTGTTTAAATAAAAAAATCTCTTTTGAGTAGGCCTTTAATGCGCCTTTTGTATGAAAAAACTGAATAGACCCGCTCGTCGACAGTGCGCCTTATAATCTGGAGCGCCCTATGGTCTGTTAAATACGGTAACGACAACAAAAGTATGTGATTGTGTGTGGACAAAAGGCCTTAACGCACAGATAAGTATGTGGTTATTATAGAAGTGTCCGATAATGGCTTTTTTGACTATATCCGATATGCCGATATTGTCCAACTATTAATTACCGATATCGATATATACAGTCGTGGAATTAACACATTATTATGCCCTAATTGTGTTGTGATGCCTCGCTGGATGCATTAAAAAATGTAAAAATGATTTCCAAAATAAATCAACTCAAGTTACGGAAAAAAATGCTAACATGGCACTGCCATATTTATTATTGAATTCACAAAGTGCATTTTTTTTTTTTTTCAACATGCCTCAAAACAGCAGCTTGGAATTTGGGACATGCACTCCCTGAGATAATACTGATACCCACTACAACTATGGGAAATTCTATACTTTGACTTTCACAAAGTACATTATTATTATTATTTTTAAACATGCCTCAAAACAGCTACAAAAATAATGAAGGCACACTGCTTCAGTCCAGAGTATACCAGAGTAATAATGTAAACAAAAACATAGTCCTCCTTTAGTGCAAGACTGCCTGGCATGCTGTATAACAGGAAATTATGAACTGGGCTCAATCTGCCCTGCTCTAACGTATTTGTGTGAGTAACACAAATGTTCTGCAAGCTAGTGGTGAGTGCTTGAAGTGGCCTAGCAGTCAGTCAGAGCTTCTGAAATGCTGCGTTGAGACAAGGCAGCTCCGTTCACTGCAAGCTGCAAAGTGTGCGCCATGCAGGGCAGACAAGCCACACCAAACTCCACCGTAGCTTTTGCCATACTGCGTGCGTTGTCCCTGACCACAACGTGGGCTTTCGCCCTGGGGTGGTTTTTGTTGTGTTTTTGTTTTTTCTTTACGCAGTCTTTAAGCCAGGGGTCCCCAACCTTTTTGTATCCGCGGACCGGTCAACGCTTAATAATTTGTCCCGCGGCCAGGGGGGGGGGCGGGGGGATGGGGTCCTTTTTTTTTTCTTTTTCTTCTTTGTCATTAAAAAGGGACGTTTTTTGTCATGAAAAAGGGAGGTTTTTGTGGTTGGTGCACTAATTGTAAGTGTATATTGTGTTTTTTATGTTGATTTAATAAAAAATTATTATTATTATTATTTTTTTTAATTCTTCTGCGGCCCGGTACCAATCGGTGGTTGGGGACCACTGCTTTAAGCGACAACTGTGTGGTGCTACTTTTTTTCGGTGTTTGCTTTTCATCCATCTTCCGCTTGTATTCGTCGTGTATCTCTTTATGATTCTTAAAGAGGTGGGAGATCAAATTCAATCAATCAATCAATGTTTATTTATATAGCCCCAAATCACAAATGTCTCAAAGGACTGCACAAATCATTACGACTACGACATCCTCGGAAAAACCCACAAAAGGGCAAGGAAAACTCACACCCGGTGGGCAGGGAGAATTCACATCCAGTGGGACGCCAATGACAATGCTAACTATGAGAAACCTTGGAGAGGACCTCAGATGTGGGCAACCAACCGCCCCCTCTAGGGGACCGAAAGCAATGGATGTCGAGCGGGTCTAACATGATACTGTGAAAGTTCAATCCATAGTGGCTCCAATACAGCCGCGAGAGTTCAGTTCAAAGCGGATCCAAGACCGCAGCGAGAGTCCCGTCCACAGGAAACCATCCCAAGCGGAGGCGGATCAGCAGCGTATAGATGTCCCCAACTGATACACAGGCGAGCGGTCCATCCTGGGTCCCGACGAGCGGTCCATCCTGGGTCTCGACTCTGGACAGCCAGTACTTCATCCATGGTCATCGGACCGGACCCCCTCCACAAGGGAGGGGGGGACATAGGGGAAAAAAAAGAAGCGGCAGATCAACTGGTCTAAAAAGGAGGTGTATTTAAAGGCTAGAGTATACAAATGAGTTTTAAGGTGAGACTTAAATGCTTCTACTGAGGTAGCATCTCGTATTAAAGCAGGGGTGTCAAACTCAAATACAGAGTGGGCCAAAATTCTAAACTGAACAAAGCCGCCGGCCAAAGTTGAACAACTTAACCTTTTATTTAGGACCCAAACAAGTTTTGCATTGAATATGGAACACCCAAGGCTCATATAACTTTATAGTGACATGCAAAATCGAGTTTTGTTGGTACCGGGGGTGTATATTGTAGCGTCCTGGAAGAGTTAGTGCTGCAAGGGGTTCTGGGTATTTGTTCTGTTGTGTTCATGTTGTATTACAGTGCGGATGTTCTCCCGAAATGTGTTTGTCATTTTTGTTTGGTGTGGGTTCACAGTGTGGTGTAACAGTGTTAAAGTTGTTTATACGGCCACCCTCAGTGTGACATGTATGGCTGTTGACCAAGTATGCTTTGCATTCACTTGTGTGTGTGTAGAAGCCGCATATATTACGTGACTGGGCTGGCACGCGGTTTGTATGGAGGAAAAACGGGCGTGACGACAGGTTGTAGAGGATGCTAACAGCAGTACTTTTAAGGCACGCCCCCAATATTGTCGGGAGAATGGTTGCCCCGGGAGATTTTCGGGGGAGGCACTGAAATTCGGGATTCTCCTGGAAAAATCAGGAGGTTTGGCAAGTATGAGAATTAGCGTTGAATGCGGTGATACAGCGGCACCGCCACTGTATAATACCGGCGGGCCAGCTCTAATGTTAATTTATTATTGCCTCAAGGGCCAAATGAAATTACACGACGGGCCATATTTGGCCAGCGGGCCAGAGTTTGACACCCATGTATTAAAGGAAGACGTCTCGGTTCCTCCTCGCATAACCAACTTTTTGCAGTCATGTCATATTGGCAGTTTTTTATCCGTCAGACACACTTTAAAAATAATTCCAAACCATAGACATGGTGTTGTTAATCAGTCACAGAGCGAGTTCACTTGTTAGCCAGGCTACAGCACCGGCAACAACACATTCTTGTTGTTGTTATGCTCCGCTCGCAGCGGTTTGATGAGGTCACCAAGCGTCGCCAGTAAACCTCTCATGCTGCAGTCGTCAACTCCTGTGTTGTGTGTGGGAGAGGGGAGGAGCTGCTGACTGGGAGACGCAACTGCTCTGTACTTCTCCCTACGTCCGTGTTTTACCGGATATGTACCGCTCCGTACAGCGGCGTTTTAAAATATCTTTAATTTTACTTTTTGATACCGATAATTTCCGATATTACATTTTAAAGCATTTATCGGCATCTGTAGTTTATTATTAAGTATCCGTGTTGGTCTGGACATGGCCTACATCAGGGGTCAGCAACCTTTTTGAAACCAAGACCTACTTCTTGGGTACTGATTAATGCGAAGGGCTACCAGTTTGATACACACTTAAATAAATTGCCAGAAATAACCAATTTGCTCAATTTACCTTTTAATAAATAAATATATATATATATATATATAATATATAAAGGTATTTCTGTCTGTCATTCCGTCGTACATTTTTTTTCCTTCTACGGAAGGTTTTTTGTAGAGAATAATTGATGTGAAGTGAATAAGTGAAGTGAATTATATTTGTATAGCGCTTTTTCTCTAGTGACTCAAAGCGCTTTACATAGTGAAACCCAATATCTAAGTTACATTTAAACCAGTGTGGGTGGCACTGGGAGCAGGTGGGTAAAGTGTCTTGCCCAAGGACACAACAGCAGTGACTAGGATGGCGGAAGCGGGAATCAAACTTGCAACCCTCAAGTTGCTAGCACAGCCACTCTACCAACCGAGCTAAACCGCCCCAATTGATTAAAAAAAACACCTAATTGAACGGTTTAAAAGAGGAGAAAACACGAAAAAAAAGATAATTTAATTTTAAAACATAATTTGAATTTTAAAGAGTCCCAATTGAATTTAACCGAAAAAAAGAAGAGAAAAAATAGCTAATTTGAATCTTTTTGAAAAAATTTTAAAAAAGAATTTATGGAACATCATTAGTAATTTTTTCTGATTAAGATTAATTTTATAATTTTGATGACATGTTTTAAATAGGTTAAAATCCAATCTGCACTTTGTTAGAATATATAACAAATTGGACCAAGCTATATTTCTAACAAAGGCAAATCATTATTTCTTCTAGATTTTACAGAACAAAAATTTTAAAAGAAATTCAAAATACTTTAAAATAAGATTTAAATTTGATTCTACAGATTTTCTACATTGGCCAGAATATTTTTTTTGAATTTTAATCATAAGTTTGAAGAAATATTTCACAAATATTCTTCGTCGAAAAAACAAGCTAAAATGAAGAATTACATTAAAATGTATTTATTATTCTTTACAATGAAAAAAAGTAATTTACTTGAACATTGATTTAAATTGTCAGGAGAGAAGAGGAAGGAATTTAAAAGGTAAAAAGATATATGTGTTTTAAAAATCCTAAACTCATTTTCAAGGTTTTACTTTTTCTCAAAAATTGTCTTTCTGAAAGTTATAAGAAGCAAAGTAAAAAAATAAATGTATTTATTTAAACAAGTGAAGACCAAGTCTTTAAAATATTTTCTTTGATTTTCAAGTGAAGTGAATAAGTGAAGTGAATGATATTTATATAGCGCTTTTTCTCTAGTGACTCAAAGCGCTTTACATAGTGAAACCCAATATCTAAGTTCCATTTAAACCAGTGTGGGTGCCACTGGCAGCAGGTGGGTAAAGTGTCTTGCCCAAAGACACAACGGCAGTGACTAGGATGGCGTAAGCCGGGATCGAACCTGCAACCCTCAAGTTGCTGGCACGGCCACTCTACCAATCGAGCTATACCGCCCCAAATTCTATCTGAGTTTTGTCTCTCTTAAAATTAAAAATGTCAAGTAAAGCGAGACCAGCTTGCTAGTAAATAAATAAATTTAAAAAAAATAGAGGCAGCTCACTGGTAAGTGCTGCTATTTGAGCTATTTTTAGAACAGGCCAGTGGGCGACTCATCTGGTCCTTACGGGCTACCTGGTGCCCGCGGGCACCGCATTGGTGACCCCTGGCCTAAACGTATTAAGCCTGAAAACTGATTGTGTGTTTTCAGAATCATAGCAGAGTCGTCCACAGGATGTTTGTTTGCGGGTTCAGCTCTGGGCAAGAAAGGTGAGCGGAACTTTGTGTGCAGTACTGTAATTTTTGTTGTCCTTGTGAGGACTCTAGGGGACAAACACAAACCTGAAAAGACATGTTAATATTTTTATGACACACACAAGCTCAGTCTTAGGGATTCCTTGTGTCTTAAAGAGGACGTGTGTGTTTCAGGCGTGTATGCGGACAAAATTGGCATAGAGGCTGCGGAGATGCTGCTTAGAAACATCCGGCACAACGGCTGCGTGGACGAGTTCCTTCAGGACCAGGTAAGCGGTCCGGACTCGTGTAAAGAGGGATTGTGATGACGGCAATCTTGTCTCGTCAGCTCATCATCTTCATGGCGCTGGCAAAGGGGACATCTCGGATTCGGACAGGCGCCGTAACGCTCCACACTCAGACAGCCATCCACGTGGCGGAGCAGCTGACTCAGGTGAGGTCTTGCGATCTTTTAGAACTCCTAAAAAAATATCGGGGGCCGATGTAGTCATGTCAAAGTTGTTTTGTGTTCATATTATAGGATTGATGTGTCGGTTCAGTTTATTTATTTATATAGCACATTTAAAAACATCCCCATTTGGCCAAACTGCTGTACAGACGTAAGAAATAATTAGAAACAAAAAAATAGGGCTCACAGTGTCACATTTACATTGTAACACAGGATGAATAAAATACAATAGTACAACATACCTCTAAAGCAGGGGTGTCCAAACTTTTTCCACTGAGGGCCGCACACTGAAAAATCAAAGCACGCGGGGGCCAAGTTGATATTTTTTCATTTTCAAAATCAATACAATATACACTTTTTTTTAATTTATTTTTTTTATTGTTGGGGCTCCCTCAAGTTAGGTCTTAGGGACCTCGAAGGGTTTCAGTCTTAAACAAGGTTCAAAATAAGTCATATATATTTTTTTTTCATAAAACCCTTGAATCGCTAATTCTACTTCATTATTTTATTTTTTTACTTTTTACAAGCTTTTTGTCAAAACCCAATTTTTTGAGGCAAAATACGAAATATACAATATTTTTCCCAAAAAGATTTTCAAACTGAAATATTTAATCAATCAATCAATCAATGTTTATTTATATAGCCCTAAATTACTAGGGCGATTGTGTGATTACAGTGCATCCTTAAATAGGTCAATAATTCATAGCAAAATTGATTACAATTGTTTTTTTTGTTTTTTTTTAAGAAAAGACAGTTATTAAATTCCACTAAAATCCATGGTGATCCAAAAGTGCCCCACTCCTAAAAAGGTCATGCTTTTTAAAAAAATATATATATTTATTTTTCATGCAACACTTAAATCTCTATATCGGCTTCAGATAATATATATTGTAATTGATTTAGCATATTTCTAATAACAATCAATAGAATAATTAGTATTAGTACATAATTAGTATGGAAACATTTTTTTCTAATTTTCATGTTTTTATGTTTGTTGTATTTATGTCCTTTTTGTCCTTAAATCAATCAATAATTTATAGCAACATTGATTTGTATTCATTATTATTTTTTGAGAAATCATTTAAAAAATTGTGTTATTAGAGTCAACAATGCAACTTTTTCTTGTTGCATTTCACCAATTTCCTCTTTTATTCCACTTTTTTTTTTTTTTTTAAATGTATATATTTTAGTATTTTTAGAATGCTGTGCTGCGGGCCGGTTAAACATTAACTGCGGGCCGCATATGGCCCCCGGGCTACACTTAGGACACCCCTGCTCTAAAGGCCTTAGTGGCCACATGCGTGGACAGCACCTTTTAGCTCTTATTTCCAAAATTGTGTACAGACTGAATTGGGATCTTATGGCCTCTTATGTGGACACTAATACTTCCATCTGGTAGTGTCAGAAGAGTATAACATACAACGGAAATTGGAAAAAACAAAGTGTAAAAATAAAAATATGCATGTCACTACACATGAAGTACACATTTGTGTACTTATGGACTAAGTACATCATATCAAAAGATGATTTTTAGTTTTTATTCTAATTAGGCTCCAATAAGCTTAAATAGTAAAGAGAAATATAAAAAAAAGCATGGAAATAAACAGCTTGGGCCCTAAGAGGTTAAAAGAAGTGCAAAATATATCACCTAAAATTGTGTCAAACTCAAGGACCAGAGGCCAGATCCGGCTAGCGACATCATTTTATATGGCTCGCAAAAACCTGCAAATTATGTTTATAATAAGCATAGTACTTTTCTTACCAAATGTACTTGTTCTTTCTATTTTGACAGGAAAAAAAGCATTTACTGCATGTCACCGCTCATAATTCCTAATGTAATATAGTCCAATAATGCAACAAATATTAAAATGTCATACATTCAGAATTTTTTTTGTTAAACAATAAATAAATAATTGAATATTTGCTTGACTCATGACTTCAAAGCAAGTTATCCATCAAATTATACACTGTTAATGACAATAAATATCGCGGTACAGTTTTTTACATTTACAGTAACACTCTACAAACATAGATATTCCCGGGACAAAAAACTGTTATTTTTTTTCCATTTAAAGTAAAATACTTTAAAAACATTGCAAAATTTTACGGTAAAATTCTGGCAACTCAGATTTTTTTTTTTTAACTGTAAAATCCAAAACATTTTTTACAGTATAGGTAAAAAAAAAAAAATGTAATAATCAAACACATCAGCGATTGTGTGATTACAGTGCATCTGGAAAGTATTCTCACTTCATCAAAATTCTACATAAAATACCCCATAACGACAATGTGACAAGGTTTTCTTTCTAAATTGCAAATAAAAAAACCATCACATGTACATAAGTATTCACAGCCTTTGTCCAAAACTTTGTTGAACATACTGTAGATATTCCCGCGACAAAAAACTGTTATGTTGTTTTTCCATTTAAAATAAAATGCTGTAAAAACATTGTCAAATTTTACGATAAACTTCTGGCAACTGAGATGCCCGTTTTTTTTTTACCGTAAAATCCAACACATTTTTTACAGTATAGGTAAAAAAAATGTGTAATCAGCGATTGTGTGGTTACAGTGCATCCGGAAAAGTATTCTAGGGCCTACTTCATCAAAATTCTACATAAAATACGCCATATGTGATAAGGTTTTCTTTTTAAATTGCAAGTAAAAAAAAAAATCACATGTCGATAAGTATTCACAGCATTTGCCCAATTCTTTGTTGATGCACTTTTGGCAGCAATTACAGCATCAAGTCTTTTTGAATACGATGACACAAGCTTTCTTTGGGCAGTTTCTCTCATTCCTCTTTGCAACACCTCTAAAGCTCCATCAGGTTGGATGGAAAGTGTTGATTTTCATCCAGGATGTCTCTGTACATTGCTGCATTCATCTTAGTCAAGTCAGGGGGGTGACCCAGAACCCGATGGTCACATTCCTCTTTGGAGAGAGAAGAACCTTCCAGAAGGACAACCATCTCTGCAGCAAACCACCAACAAGGTCTGTATGATAGTGTGGCCCGACGGAAGCCATTTCTTGTCAAAAAAAAAAGTTTGCCAAAATGTGCCTGAAAGACTCCAAGACCATGAGAAAACAAAATGATCTGGTCTGATGAGACAAAGATTGAACTCTTTGGCGTCATGTTTGGAGGAAACCAGGCACCGCTCATCAGCAGGTCAATACCATCCCAACAGTGAAGTATAGTGGTGGCAGCATCATGCTGTGGGGATGGTTTTCAGCGGCAGCAACTAAGACTCGTAAGGATAGAGTGAAAGATGAATGCAGCAATATACAGAGACATCCTGGATGAAAATCAACGCTTCCCATCCAACCTGATGAGCTTGAGAGGTGCAGCAAAGAGAGGAATGGGCAACACTGTCCAAAGATGTGCCAAGCTTGTGGCATCTTATTCAAAAAAGACTTGAGGCTGTAATTGCTGCCAAATACAAAACTAAGTATTGAGCAAAGGCTTTGAATACTTATGTACATGTGATTTTGTTATTTTTTTTTTATTTTTTTATTGACATCCAGCCTCAGACCTTCCCATCCATTACATCATATTAACATACATCATATATCTGTTGTCTGCCCTAAATGTCAAATTATTTTTTTGTTTATATCCCAACCATACCACCCACCCCCCTAAAAAACAAGAAAGAAACAGCAAAAAAAACAAGTAGTATCTACAAATACATCAATTAAATCAGGGTTGTCCATTTCGTCGATCGCGGAGGGTGTGTTAGTCGATTGCAAGGCATTTAAAAAAATAGACCTAAAAATTATCGATCAATCTTCACCAAGACGTCACTTTCGTCACTTGATTGACATTCACGACACCTGAGGGTCTTGTGAGATGACACTGGCTGCTGCGAGCTCATTATTAAAGGGGAACATTACCACAGCAGGATATAGCGACATTAGCTCGGATTCAGACTTGGATTTCAGTGGCTTAAGCGATTCAACATATTACGCATGTATTGAAACAGATGGTCGGAGTATGGAGGCAGACAGTGAAAACGAAATTGAAGCTATTGAGCGAATAGCTATTGACGCTATTCCGCCATAGCGTGGATGTACCTAATGAAGTGGCCCATAGCATGGCTGCCTTATTAGCATCGCCCGTAAAATGTGCGGACCAAACGATCAGGACTTTCGCATCTTGTGACACTGGAGCGACTTAAATCCGTCGATTAGTAAGTGTTTGTTTCGCATTAAATGTGGGTATCTAGTTTCAAATGTACATACAGCTAGCGTAAATAGCATGTTAGCATCGATTAGCGTAGCATGTTGGCATCGATTAGCTGGCAGTCATGCCGTGACCAAATATGTCTGATTAGCACATAAGTCAACAACATCAACAAAACTCACCTTTGTGATTTGGTTGACTTAATCGTTGCAAATGCATCTGCAGGTTATCCATACATCTGTGCCATGTCTGTCTTAGCATCGCCGGTCAAATGTGAAGACACTTTGGTACATTCAATTGGGGTCTGGCGGAAGATTTCTTGCCAGTGGTGCAACTTGAATCCCTCCCTGTTAGTGTTGTTACACCCTCCGACAACACACCGACGAGGCATGATGTCTCCAAGGTTCCAAAAAATGGTCGAAAAAACGGAAAATAACATAGCTGAGACCCGGTGTTTGTAATGTGTTGAAATAGAATATGGTGGGTGTGTTACCTCGGTGACGTCACATTCTGACGTCATCGCTAAAAGAGCGATAAACAGAAAGGCGTTTAATTTGCCAAAATTCACCCATTTAGAGTTCGGAAATCGGTTAAAAAAATACATGGTCTTTTTTCTGCAACATCAAGGTATATATTGACGCTTGCATAGGTTTGGTGATAATGTTCCCCTTTAAGAAAAAGTGATAGACAGGAAGGCGAGAAACACTTTTTATTTCAACACATTCGCGCCGTACCGGCTGTCAAAACTCTAAAGACCGACTGCACAGTTCCTATCTTCACAATAAAAGCGCTGCTTCCTCTTGCCTGCGCTTACAAAATAAGAGTCTCAGAAAGCTGGCATGCACAAGCTAGCAAGCTACAGAGCTAATGGATTTCTTGTAAAGTGTATAAAAAGGAGTATGAAAGCTGGACATAAAATATGCCAAAAACCAACCACTTTCATGTGGTGTTGGACAGAAAGGAGGACTTTTGTTTGAAAATGCCGACGTTATCCGCACTTCTGTCGGATTCCAATCAATGCAAGTCATCCGAATCAGGTGATACTCCAACTTATATTCTTGTCTTCATGAAAGAAAGTACTCTATATGTGTTAAACATTATTGCTTTATAATTAAAAACCTTTAATCTGTTAACAAAAACGTATGTTTCATAAATAAAAACATATAAATGATAAATATGAGGTAGATCCCCTTGATTTGGTCGTTTGAAAAGTAGCTCGCCTGCAGAAGAAGTGTGGGCACCCCTGAATTAAATAAACAAATTTATTTAAAAAAAAAAAAAAAAAAAAAAACTTTTTACAACGACATGGGGTATTGTTTTTTGAATTTTTAGGACCAAACCGGATGTATTCCATTCTGCTGCGAATACTTTCCAGATGCACTGTACAACATGAGGCAAATCCTCTTCCATTTCTATTCATATATTGACTGTCTGAGGGCAGCCATAACTGCAATGTGGCCCACTATGAAAATGAGTCTAACACCCCTGGTTTAATTGATGAAAGCTTACCCTCTAATGCAGGGGTGTCAAACTAATTTTAGTTCAGGGGCCGAATAGAGGGAAACATATCACCAAGTGGGCCGGAATGGTAAAATCATGGCATGATAACTTAAAAATACAGACAACTGTGGGTTGTTTTCTTCGTTTTACTTTGGCCAAAAATAGAACAAGCACATTCAGAAAATGTAAAAATCACTGATAATCCTCTGGACAAAACACTTCAAGTTTGTTGAAAATTCTGAGTAAATTGGTGCAGCTTAAAAAAACCCAATCAGTTGAGACTTTGTTTCACACTGAAAAAGATAACTCATTAGATTTACTTAAAAAAATGATTGTAAGTATTTGCACGCAAATGATTTAGGTCAAATTTAATGCTGCAATATCAAGTAACACTCACTTGCCAGTATCAAGTAGATTCTACTTACCATATAACATAACAGTTGTGAAGATACAAAGCATGGGTGTCAAACTCTGGCCCGCGGGCCAAATTTGGCCCGCCATGTAATTTCATTTGGCCCTTGAGGCAATATCAAATTAACATTAGACCTGGCCTGCCGCTGTAACACCGCATTCACCGCTAATACTCATACTCGTCAACCCTCCCGATTTTCCCGGGAGACTCCCGAAGTTCAGTGCCCCTCCCGATTTCCACCTGGACAATAATATTGGGGGCGGGCCGTAAAAGCACTGCCTTTGGCGTTCTCTACATGTCGCCACGTCCGCTTTTCCTCCATACAAACAGCGTGCCGGCCCACTCACATAATATATGCGGCTCATACACACAAGTGTATGCAAGGCATACTTGGTCAACAGCCATACAGGTCACACTGAGAGTGGCCGTATAAACAACTTTAACACTGTTAAAAATATACTCCACACGGTGAACCCACAGCAAACAAGAATGACAAACACATTTCGGGAGAACATCCGCACTGTAACACAACATAAACACAACCGAACAAATACCCAAAACCCCTTTGCATCACTAACTCTTCCGGGACGCTACAATATACACCCCCGCTACCACCAAACCCCGCCCCAACTCAAACCCGCAGCCGAAAAGAGGCATTCAATTTGTATTTTTATTTTATTTGATATGCCTATTTATATGTTTTAATTATTATTATTTTAAACTTGATTTTGCATGTCACTATAAAGTTATAATATTCAATGCAAAACTTGTTTGGGTCCCTATTAAAGGATTTATTTGTTCAACCTCGGCCCGCGGCTTCGTTCAGTTTTAAATTTTGGCCCGCTCTGTATTTGAGTTTGACACCCCTGATATAAAGTAACAGTTACTTAATTACATCCAAGTTTGAAGTTATATTTATTTAAACAAATTAGGTAAAGTCTACTTGTTTTTCATCGGCAGGAACATCATTTTACTCAAAATTTTAAGTAAGTTTTATATACCATATTTCCTTGTAAAACCGTCGGAGCGCTAAATATCTTAAAACCTCATCTCACTTCAGCGCTTATCAATGTCATTCAGGAATAGAAATGAGTGTGATTAAAAAGACTTAAAAAAAATAATGCTGCGGCACGGTTGTTGGGGACCACTGCTCTATAAGCATGTCATCGCGCCCACTTCTAAACCATTCTGCCTACGTGCCGGAAGGACGCATGCGTTTCGATGCTCCTGATACGAGATTGCAATGCATACTTGTTCAACAGCCATACCTTTTACACTGACGGTTGTGATATAAACAACTTTAACATTCTTACTAGTATGCGCCACACTCTGTGAACCCACACCAAACACATTTCTTATAAACATCGACTCTGTAACACATTATAAACGCAAGATAAGAATTACCCATAATGCCACCTTGCAGTGTTCTGTGAAGTGATCCTAACAGCCACTCCTCCTTTATATTTATATAGCGCTTTTCTCTAGTGACTCAAAGCACTTTACATAGTAAAACCCATCTATATCTAAGTTACATTTTTAAACCAGGTTGGGTGGCACTGGGAGCATGTGGGTAAAGTGTCTTGCTCAAGGACACAACGGCAGTGACTGGGATGGCGAGAGCGGGAATCGAACCTGCAACCCTCAAGTTGCTGAGACGGCCGCTCTACCAACCGAGCTATACCGCCAGAGCAGAGCCAGCCGGCCAGAGCCTGTTGTGGTGTGCGCATGCGTTGTCGTGCATGCGTTTCAAAACACTGGATTTTCAGAGTAAAGTTTATGTAATATTTTTAGGTTTATGTACGTCCAATTTTTAAACATTTAAATAGTATGAGGAAACATACGTAAAACTTACTCTTCCACCATAATTCATGTATCACGTTGATAAAATGTTTAATTTTACTTAAGAAACTCTAGTTATTACTGAATGTTAAAAATATTAGGTATAAATTATGACAGTTACTCTAATAGAGTTTACAACTCCAAAAAGTCACTTTTTTCAGTGCCGTGTATTTCCAAAGCCAGGATTAAACTTTAAATCCCAGTCTTTCTGGGATTGAACAAAAAAGACATGTAAACTTTTCTAGGTATCAAATACCTCCTTTGTCATATCCACGTATCAATCCAGTGCTAACGGAGGTAAAAACTATTCAGAAGGGTTAAGTTTTCTCGTTTTTGACAGAGACATTATGGGGGAGTAAGGGTGCCAAATAATGATGTGTTAAAGGGGAACATTATCACAATTTCAAAAGGGTTAAAAACAATAAAAATCAGTTCACAGTGGCTTGTTGTATTTTTTCAAGTTTTTTTCAAAATTTTACCGGTCTCTGAATATCCCTAAATAAAGCTTTAAAGTGCCTTATTTTCGGCTCTCTGCGAAGACACTGGCCATTTCCCTGTGACGTCACACAGTGCTGCCAATGTAAACAAACAATGGCGAATAGCACAGCAAGATATAGTGACATTAGCTTGGATTCAAACTCGGATTTCAGCGACTTAAGCGATTCAACAGATTATGCATGTATTGAAACAGATGGTTGGAGTATGAAAATATTGAAGAAGAAACTGAAGCTATTGAGCGAATAGCTATTGACGCTATTCATAGCCATAGCATGGCCGAATATCTGCGTTAGCATCGCCGGTAAAATGTGCGGACCAAACGATCAGGACTTTCGCATCTTTTGACACTGGAGCAACTTAAATCCTTCGATTGGTAAGTGGGTTTTTTCGCATTAAATGTGGGTGGAAGGAAACGTAATATAGTTGCAAATGCATCTGCAGGTTATCCATACATCTCTGTACCATGTCTGCTTTAGCACCGCCGGTAAATAGCATGTTAGCATCGATTAGCGTAGCATGTTAGCATCGATTAGCTGGCAGTCAACATCAACAAAACTCACCTTTGTGATTTCGTTGACTATCGTTGCTAATGCATTTGCAGGTCATCCATACATCTCTGTGCCATGTCTGTCTTAGCATCGCCGGTAAAATGTGGAGACACTCTGGCACATTCAATGGGGGTCTGGTGGCAGACACTTTGGCATCTTCGGGCCAGTGGTGCAACTTGAATCCCTCCCTGTTAGTGTTGTTACACCCTCCGACAACACACCGTCGAGGCACGATGTCTCCAAGGTTCCAAAAAACAGTCAAAAAAACGGAAAATAACAGAGCTGAGACCCGGTGTTTGTAATGTGTTGAAAATGAAAATGGCGGGTGTGTTACCTCGGCGACGTCACATTCTGACATCATCGCCTCCAGCAAGATAAACAGAAAGGCGTTTAATTCGCCAAAATTCACCCATTTAGAGTTCGGAAATCGGTTAAAAAAATAGATGGTCTTTTTTCTGCACCATCAAGGTATATATTGACGCTTACATGGGTCTGGTGATAATGTTCCCCTTTAAGAAATAAATAAAACCTGGGATTTTTTTTGTTCAATTTCGGTCGTGGGAGAGGAAGCCGCCACGCTTTACTTTCTACTTCTTGCTAATCCTAACAGAAATGCTATTGTGACATCCAGTGGACACATTTAGAACAGCAGTTTCTTTCGTTTAAAATGCTTTAATACTTGGCAAACTCACGGGCCGTACGTTTGACACACCCGCCCTAATGGCTTTTCACTGCAACTTTACCAAGTTAACCTTTTTTTTATTTTTTTTTTCCTAACAGGCCAAGTTCAAAGTCACGAAGTGTGAGGACGAAGTGAGCAACAATGCCACCTACATCATTGAATGCCAAGGGTCAGGGCTCACCAACCCCAACCTATAAGAGCTCTGGAAGTGCTCCAACATGGCTGAACTTCTCAGGTTTTGTTTTTTTCAGCTATAATAATCAATAAAGAAATGGCAATAAACTGTATTTGTAGTGTGAAAAGTGTATTTGCCCAACTCTTACATTATTGTTACTGGCATGTTTTTTTTTGTTGTTTTTTTTTTGCCCGTGCAATGTTCCAAAGAAGGCGACGTCACATTTTGCTGGTCAAAACTTGCACAGGTTTCCGTGACGAGTCGACCACGTGACCCCCGTTAAGTCGCCTGTGACAAGTGGGCCAACGTCGGGTCTTGACTGCCTGTGGAAACCTGATCGTGATGGAAACCCACACCTGCATCCCCTGTAGAACCCGGAGGAAACTCGAGCCGAGTCACCTGAACCCCCCCCCATCGCCGCCACAAGTCATCCATTCATCCCGCCGCTCTGCAGCATGGCGGATGTCCGCAGGCTGCACCAAGATGATCCGCGGACCACAGAGACGTCGCCTACGGCACACGGACTTGGACTGACTACAAATTGCGTGTGGATCTCTTTGGTTGCAGGTGAGTGTGACGCATACTTGTCAACCCTCCCGGATTTTCCGGGAGACTCCCGAAATTCAGCGCCTCTCCCAAAAAACTCCCGGGACAAATTTTCTCCCGGAATTCAGGCAGAGCTGGAGGCCACGCCCCCTCCTGCTCCATGGGGACCTGAGTGACGTGTATAAAGAGCGTGTCTGCCCAATGACGTTATAACTGTAGAATGATCGAGGGCGAGTTCTTGGTTTCTTATGTGGGTTTATTGTTAGGCAGTTTCATTAGCGTCCTCCCAGCGCGGTAAAAAAACACAACAACAGCAGTCCCTTTTCGTCTACCGTAAAGCAGTTCGTCTGCCAAATAGCAATGTTGTGACACTCTTAAACAGGACAATACTGCCAATTACTGTACATGCATATGGTTAAAAAACAAGGATGGACTAGTCAACCCTTAACTCAAAAATGAGTAGATGAGTGTTATGTGTGATAAATAAATGAATGAACACTGAAATTTAAGTATTTCTTTTATTTATATATATATATATATATATATATGTATATATATATATATATATATATATATACACACACACCGTATTTCCTTGAGTTGCTGACGGGGCGCTAATTAATTTAAAACCTCTTCTCACTCCTGCGCTTACCAAAGGCATGCGGTAAAAGTAAACATGCGCTAATTATTTTAAAGCCTCTTCTCAATCCGGCACTTACAAAAGGCATGCAGTAAAAATTTGAGTGTGATGTAAGCTTGGAACTTAAATCCTACTGAATAGCTCTTAATTGAAATCAGCCTCCTCCATTTTGAAAATGATGACAGGGGAAGTGTTACTCGTGACGTCACGAGTTTGACCAGGCGATAATACTAAGCATGCGCAAATTATTTTGCGAAGCGAGTTTGACCCGGCAGTAATTGAAGGCAGGCGCATACTATATACCCTGTGGCAATTCAAGGAAATACGGTAGCTAGAATTCACTGAAAGTCAAGTATTTTTTTTATATGTGTGTGTGTGTGTGTGTATATATATATATATATATATATATATATATATATATATATATATATATATATATATATATATATATAAATACTTGACTTGGTGAATCTATAAATCTAGCGGTAAATATACTCCTCCCCTCTTAGCCACGCCCCGCCCCCTCCCGAAATTGGAGGTCTCAAGGTTGGCAAGTATGGTGTGACGTCATCCCTGATGCAAACAGCTCCTCATTAGTCACGCCTTGTTGCTCGCACTGTGACGTCACACGTAGCTGACTAGGACAAAGTGATCCACCTGTCTACCTCCCTTTTAAAAACAGCACAGTTGAAAAACATAGTACACGTGTTTTTTTTACACTCATTAGTCCTCTAATATATAAACCACCCCGGAAAGACGAAAAACAGGTTTAAAAAAAACAAAAACAACGAGCATGTAAACAAAGAATTTGAAGACACCACATTTCTGACGTAAGGTCAATTGAACAGGTAAAACTTGTATATCGACTTCGATTGTGTTGAACGCTTTTATTTGGCTATCCCGCAGACTCGAGGCCACCTCAGTGAGAGTACGACAGTCTGCATTTAACAACAAAAGGAACCCCGCAGCGAACTGGAAATAAGTCCGAAGTCGTTCTTTCTTTATTTATTGTGGCAAGAAAAGCGGAGTCTGCATTTACCCGGTGACAGTGAAGGCAACACGCCGCGATTGGCTGCAGTCGCGGCCCAAAGCCGCCGGTCGCCATGGCAACGTGTTTTACAGGCGGGACTTACTCAATCAGTGCTTCAAACTGTTGTCGCTAATCCGCTGGAGGGCGGACGTGCTAACATGCTACATCGGGATTACTCGGCGGCGACTCACTGAGAGCCGAGGGACATTTCTGTCGAATTGAGGCCGGCGACGTGACCGTGCGTGGCGGGTAACGTCAAGCCAAGCGTGATGGGAAGTTGAGAAGAAAGTTGACAACTTGTTGACGGCTTCCAGCTAGCCTGTGGCTGTTAGCCTGCCGGCGGCTAACCGACAAGTTGAGAGTTCCGAGCGTCCGACGGACCCATGACCCACTCCCCGGTTCTGTCCGCCTTGTTCGGCGTGGCGGAGGAGTCCGACCCGCTCGGAGCCGCCGAGTTCATCAAAGGTAATACAAAAACTACATAAATGTATGAACGCAACACTCGAACCACGTGACTTTATGCGGAAATAAACCAATGACGTATTTAAGACTTTGAATGACTTGAGTTAAAGATTGTAAAGTTCTTTTTTTTTTCTTTCATTAACTTATTTATTTCCGGCAATGACATTAAAAACAAGTACAAAGTTGACAACACATAATATAAATGAATATAGTGTAAAAGGCTGCGATGAGGTGGCGACTTGTCCAGAGTGTACACAACCTTCCGCACGATTGTAGCTGGGATGGGCACTAGCGCCCCCTGCGTCCCCAAAGGGAATAAGCTGTAGACAATGGATGGATGGATATAGTGTAAAAGGTAAAGTACAGCAGTGGTTCTCAAATGGGGGTAGTTGAAGGTATGCCAAGGGTAGTAAGATTATTTTGAAATATTCTAAAAATAGCAACAATTAGGAGGTGTTTAGGGCACGTCCAACCGGTAGGAGGCCACGGGGAAGACCCAGGACACATTGGGAAGACTATGTCTCCCGGCTGGCCTGGGAACGCCTCGGGATCCCCCGGGAAGAGCTAGACGAAGTGGCTGGGGATAGGGAAGTCTGGGTTTCCCTGCTTAGGCTGTTCCCCCCGCGACCCGACCTCAGATAAGCGGAAGAAGATGGATGGATTGCAACAATTATCCATCCATTTCCTACCGCTTATTCCCTTTTGGGGTCGGAGGGGGCGCTGGCGCCTATTTCAGCTACAATCGGGCGGAAGGCAGGTTAGACCCTGGACAAGTCGCCATTCATCGCAGGGCTAGCAACAATTAAAAAGTCCTCTTATTGAATAATACTTCAACAAAATATGAATGTAAATTCCTAAGCTGTGAAAAGAAATGCAACAATGCAGTATTGAATGTTGACAGCTAGATTTTTTTGTGGACATGTTTCATAAATATTGATGTTAAAAGGCCTACTGAAGTGAGATTTTCTTATTTAAACGGGGATAGCAGGTCCATTCTATGTGTCATACTTGATCATTTCGCGTTATTGCCATATTTTTGCTGAAAGGATTTAGTAGAGAACATTGATGATAAAGTTTGCAACTTTTGGTCGCTAATAAAAATGCCTTGCCTGTACCGGAAGTAGCAGACGATGTGCGTGTGACGTCACTGGTTGTAGAGCTCCTCAAATCCTCACATTGTTTACAATCATGGCCACCAGCAGCTAGAGCGATTCATACAGAGAAAGCGTCGATGAAAGATTTGTGGATGAGGAAAGAGAGAGTGAAGGACTAGAAAAAAAAGACTAGAGGGCAGTGGGAGCGATTCAGACGTTATTAGACAAATTTACTAGGATAATTCTGGAAAATCCCTTATCTGCTTATTGTGTTGCTAGTGTTTTAGTGAGATTATATGGTCGTACCAGTACAACCTGAAGGTCGGCCCCGCACCTTTCTTCAGCACCAGTCGTCGGGTGGTGGCGATGCCCATCTCTGCCCTTCGCAAGGGACCCTCTTCGAAACACGATCTTTCGAAATGATCGCTGCATAATACACTGTACTTTGTGTGTGTGGTCCAATCCAACCGTGTTTGCTTGACATCTTTGTTCCATAGTAAAGCTTGACTGTCATCTTTCGGGAATGTAAACAATGAAACCGGCTGTGTTTGTGTTGCTAAAGCCGGCCGCAATACACCGCTTCCCATTTACAGCGTTCTTCTTTGATGTCTCCATTATTCATTGAACAAATTGCAAAAGATTCAGCAACACAGATGTCCAGAATACTGTGGAATTTTGCGATTAATACATACGACTTAATAGCTAGGAAAGATGCTGGAACAAAATGTCCCCTACAATCCGTGACGTCACGCGCACGCGTCATACCAAGACATTTTAGTAGGATATTTCGGCGCAAAATTTAAAATTGCAATTTAGTAAACTAACCCGGCCGTTTTGGCATGTGTTGCAATGTTAATATTTCATCATTGATATATAAACTATCAGACTGCGTGGTTGGTAGTAGTGGGTTTCAGTAGACCTTTAAAGATTTCTTTTTTTGTGAAGAAATGTTTAGAATTAAGTTAATGGATCTCTATTACAATCCCCAAAGAGGGCACTTTAAGTTGATGTTTACTTCTATGTGTAGAAATCTTTATTTATAATTGAATCACTTGTTTATTTTTCAACACGTTTTTAGTTATTTTTATATCTTTTTTTTCCAAATAGTTCAAGAAAGACCACTACAAATGAGCAATATTTTGCACCATTATACAATTTAATAAATCAGAAACTGATGACATAGTGTTGTATTTTACTTCACCTCTTTTTTTCCACCAAAAAGTCTTTGCTCTGATTAGGGGGTACTTCAATTTAAAAATTGTACATCACTGAAAAAAGGTTGATAACCACTGAAATATAGAATGTAATGTAGGGATGCACCGAAATGAAAATTTGTGGCCGAAACCGAAGCCGAATAAAATTCAAACACTTGGCCGAAGGCCGAATACCAAATAATGAATGCAGTTTTTCACAATTTTTTAAATATTGCATAAATAGCCTAGAATAAATATTTAGACATGTTTTTCAAATAAAGTAATTTTTTATTGAATATTGACATTTTTTTAATATTCCAGTAGCCTTTGCTTTTCAAAAAAAGCACAAAGTTTTTCATTTATATTTGGCTTTCAAACAAAACATGCATTCCAAAAAAAAATAAAGTGCATTAAAGTGGATAAACCCACAACAAATGAATTATTGTCCTTTTGGCAAAAGTCTGCTTAGGCACAGTAGATATGCTAATAATGTAAACAGAAGGCTCAAGTAAATCTCAATTAAGTGTGTGCTTGTAACCTCTTACACTTATACAGGTAGCCTACACAACAGGCTAATAATGTAAACAGAGGCCCCACTAAATCTCAATAAGTGTGTGCTTGTAACCTCATACACTTATACAGGTACACAACATATCCCAACGTCACCGCGTCACTGCACGTTGGTTGATTGCGTCACCGCGTCAAAAAATTGCGTCACACGCCACTATTCGGCCTTGTTTTTAACTCATTCCACCGAAGGCCGAATGTGGCTTTTTTTGCCATATTCGGCCGAATATATTCTGTTACCGATTAATCGGTGCATCCCTAATGTAATGCATGATTGTCCAGTTTTGCCTGAAGAAGATCATTTATTTAATTCCACCCCCAGTTCTCCATCCAGTGATTATTCCCATGAGTTTCACTGTTACTTTGCTAAAGGATTGTAATACAAATGTATCACAGTGGCATTACCAAGTTGTTTCAAGACCAGCGGGTGCATCACCATAGCAACGGTCTGTGTCTCCACGATACGCAGTGAAGAATGTTTATTTCCTGTCAGCCCCCCCCCCACCCCCCCCCAGGTGGCCCACGCTCAGACCTTTTTAACCGTGCCAAATGTCTTCCAGAGCGTCTGTATTTCGCCACGTTACGAAGCAAGCCCAAAAGCACGGCCAACACTCACTACTTCTGCACGGACGACGAGTTTGTTTACGAGAAGTAAGTCTGGGTTGACCGCACGATAACGCTGTTATTGTGAAGGGGGATTCGCTGACTTCCTGTTGTGTGGGCAGCTTCTACGACGACTTCGGGCCGCTCAACTTGGCCATGTTGTACCGATACTGCTGTAAACTCAACAAGAAACTCAAGGTGAGTTCCAGGCGCCGACGCCTCCGCCCTGGGCTGGAATGTCCACAATGTACCTGGAGGCTTACGCCATTTTACACACACACACACACACACACACACACACACACACACACACACACACACACACACACACACACTTAGTGTCAGATACACGCGTCCACTTAAATCGTGCTTTTAAACACTTATTCACAACCTTTCCACCATCATCATCATCTCCCCCTAACCTTGCCGATTGTTTTCTGCGTGCAGTCGTTCACGTTGACCAGGAAACGCATCGTCCACTACACCAGCTTCGACCAGAGGAAGAGGTCCAATGCCGCCGTGCTCATCGGAGGATACGCTGTGAGTCCCCTAAACCCCCGAGTTCCTCCCCACTTTCACCCTCCCACCCTGTTAGATTAGCGCCAACACTGATGTCAATTGGGACTGTTAGGTGTAAATGGCGTCTCACCTGAGCGAATGACCGTGTGTGTCAGGTGATCTACTTGAAGAAAACTCCAGAAGAAGCCTACAGAGCTCTGATCTCTGGATCCAACGCCTCCTACCTCCCGTTCAGGTGAGTCCAGACTCTACTTCAGGGGTAGGGAACCTATGGCTCTAAAGAAGAGGTAGGGAACCTATGGCTCTAGAGCCAGATGTGGCTCTTTTGATGACTGCACCTGGCCCTCAGATGAATCTTAGCTGACATTGCTTAACACGGTAAGTAATTAATAATTCTGCTGGTAATCACAGTGTCAAAAAATAACGTTCTCATACATTTTAATCCATCCATCTGGTTTGTACCGCACCTGTTTAAAGGGGAAACATCACCAGACCTATGTAAGCGTCAATATATACCTTGATGTTGCAGAAAAAAGACCATGTATTTTTTTTACCGATTTCCGAACTCTAAATGGGTGAATTTTGGCGAATTAAACGCCTTTCTATTTATCGCTTTCGAAGCGATGACGTCAGAACGTGACGTCACCTAGGTAATAAAGCCGCCATTTTCTCAAACACATTACAAACACCGCGTCTCAGCTCTGTTATTTTCGATTTTTTCGACTATTTTCTGGAACCTTGGAGACATCATTCCTCGTCGGTGTGTTGTCGGAGGGTGTAACAACACTAACAGGGAGGGATTCAAGTTGCATCACTGGCCCGAAGATGCCAAAGTGGCAAGAAATTGGACGAAATTTGTTCAAAATACGAGGGTGTGGGGAAAGCCGACGAAATGGTCAGTCGTTTGTTCCGCACACTTTGCCGACAAAAGCTATGCTACTACAGAGATGGCAAGATCGTGTGGGTATCCTGCGACCCTCAAAGCAGATGCATTTCCAACGATAAAGTCAAAGAAATCTGCCGCCAGACCCCCATTGAATGTACCAGAGTGTCTGCACATTTTACATGCGATGCTAAGACAGACATGGCACAGAGATGTATGGATAACCTCCAGATGCATTTCCAACGATAAAGTCAACAAAATCACAAAGGTGAGTTTTGTTGATGTTATTGACTTATGTGCTGATAAGACATATTTGGTCGCGGCATGACTGCCAGCTAATCGATGCTAACATGCTATTTAGGCTAGCTTTATGTACATTTGAAACTATATTAACATCCAGCATTTCCCTCCACCCACATTTAATGCCAAATACTTACCCATCGATGGATTTAAGTTGCTCCAGTATCACAAGATGCGAAAGTCCCGAACGTTTAGTCTGCACATTTTACCGGCGATGCTAAGGCAAACATGGCCGAATAGCGTCAATAGCTATTTGCTCAATAGCTTCAGTTTCTTCTTCAATTTTGTTTTCGCTATCTGCCTCCATACTCCAACCACCCGTTTCAATACATGCGTGATCTGTTGTATCGCTTAAGGCGCTGAAATCCGAGTCTGAATCCGAGCTAATGTCGCTATATCTTGCTGTGCTATCCGTATTGGCATCACTGGATAACGTCACATGAAAATGGATGATGGCTTCACAGATAGTGAAAATCAGGCACTATAAAGCTTTTTTTAGGGATATTCCGGGATGGGTAAAATTAAAAAAAAAAAATTAAATAAGCCACTGGGAACTGATTTTTATTGGTTTTAACCCTTATGAAATTGTGATAATGTTCCCCTTTAAGAAGTCGCGTTAATGGTAAGAAGTATTTTATTTATTGTTTTGTTAGTTTCAGAATAACAATGTTATCAAAAAGAATAAAAGACTTGTTATACTCTAAAAAAGTTGGTCTTACTTAAAAATGCACGCATTTAGTTGTATACGGTCTTAAAAAAATATTATATGGCTCTCACGGAAATACTTTTTAAAATATTTGGCTTATGGCTCTCTCAGCCAAAAAGGTTCCCGACCCCTGGTCTAGAGCCAGATGTGGCTCTTTTAATGACTGCACCTGGCTCTCAGATAAATCTTAGCTGACATTGCATAACACGGTAAGTAATGAATAATTCCGCTGGTAATCACAGTGTTAAAAATAACGTTCAAAATATTGATTGAGTGATTGATACTTTTAATAGTAGATTGCACAGTTCAGTACATATTCCGTACAATTGACCACTAAATGGTAACACCCGAATACGTTTTTCGACTTGTTTAAGTCGGGGTCCACGTTAATCAATTCATGCATTCTCATGCATTTTAATCCATCCATCCGGTTTTATACCGTACCTGTTCAAGAAGTCGCATCAATGGTAAGAAGTATTTTATTTGTTGTTAGTTAACTTCACAATAACAATGTTATTAAAAACAATAAGGGACTTATTATACTCTAAAAATGTTGGTCTTACTTAAAAATGCATGCATTTAGTTGTATTCAGTCTTAAAAAAAATATTATATGGCTCTCACGGAAATACTTTTTAAAATATTTGGCTTAAATGGCTCCATCAGCCAAAAAGTTTCCCGACCCCTGCTCTACCTGGTCCCACTGGTCTTGTTTTGGGCCACTTTGTGCAGGTTCCACCACATAAATGGAGTAGATTTGCGTGTGTGTGCGTGTGAAGTGTATTATTTTTATAAATGATAAATGGGTTGTACTTGTATAGCGCTTTTCTACCTTCAAGGCCCTCAAAGCGCTTTGACACTACTTCCACATTTACCCATTCACACACACTTTCACACACTAATTGAGGGAGCTGCCATTCAAGGCGCTAACCAGCACCCATCAGGAGCAAGGGTGAAGTGACTTGCTCAAAACACAACGGACGTGACGAGGTTGGTACTAGGTGGGAATTGAACCAGGGACCCTCGGGTTGCGCACTGCCACTCTACCACTGCGCCACGCCGTCCCAATAGAGCGCTTTTCTCTAGTGACTCAAAGCGCATTACCGTATTTCCTTGAATTGCCGCCGGGTATATAGTATGCGCCTGCCTAGAATTACTGCCAAGTCAAACTCGTTTCGCAAAATAATTAGCGCATGCTTAGCACTACGGCCAACTCAGGATTAACGCTGGGTCAAACTCCATCTATCCATCCATCCATTTTCTCCCGCTTATTCCCTTTTAGTGTAGCGGGGGGCTCTGGTGCCTATCTCAGCTACAATCGGGCGGAAGGCGGGGTACAGCCTGGACAAGTCGCCACCTCATCGCAGGGCCAACACAGATAGACAGACAGCATTCGCACACTAGGGCCAATTTAGTGTTGCCATCGTTTAGCAAAATATTATTATTATTAGCGCATGTCTAGAATTTCCGCCGGGTTAAACTCGTTTTGCCAAATAATTAGCATATGCCTAGAATTTGCGCCGGGGCAAACTCGTCACGAGTGACACTTCACCTGTCAACATTTTCAAAATGGAGGAGGCTGATTTCAATAATTTGAAATTGCATAAAGGGAAGAAGATTAAGAGCTATTCAGTAGGATTTAAGGTGCAAGCTATTGAATATGTTAAAAAGAACTGTAAGCAGCTATGTTTTATTAATATACCGTAGCTGCGTGTGTCAAATATGAGGCATTAAATGACTCCTGCCTCCTGGTGGTAGAGGGCGCTAGTGATCCTTCTTGCGACTACTCGGCTGCAGAAGAAATGACAACAAGCAGCAAGAGTGAGCAGCAATCGTTTATTTTTTCTTCTCACTTGCACTTTTAACATGGAGGATTACATATCTAAAATAAAACCGTTTTCTAAAGTGGACTTTCAATCGAAGCAGGAGGTAATTAAGGAAGATCTCCATCGAGACAGAGGGACTTTTAAAACTGAAGAAAGATAAGGAAGATTTCTATAAACAAGTTATCGATGCTTTTGATCAGAAAGAGCTGCGCGTGGACTTCATTTATAAGTAAAGGTAAGGCCATAATAACGTTTTTTTTATTAAATGTGCTTTTCATGATGGTATCTTTACATCACACTCAAATTTTTAAGCACAGGCCTAAATTTACCGCATGCCTTTGGTAAGCGCCGGAGTGAGAAGAGGTTTTAAATTAATTAGAACCCCGGCGACATTCAAGGAAATACGGTAGTGAAACCCAATACCTAAGTTCCATTTAAACCAGTGTGGTAGGCACTGGGAGCAGGTGGGTAAAGTGTCTTGCTCAAGGACACAACGGCAGTGACTAGTATGGCGGAAGCGGGGATTGAACCTGGAACCCTCAATTTGCTGGCACGGCCACTCTACCAACCGAGGTGTGTGTGTGTGTGTGTGTGTGTGTGTGTGTGTGTGTGTGTGTGTGTGTGTGTGTGAGTGTGAGATAAAGGCCTTGATTATGTAACAGCAGGGTTAAACAGCTGATGGATTTAGTGTTACTGTCAGGCCACGCCCACATTGTGCTGCCTTCACTGATCCTCTGACAAATGAAAGTACTTGGAAAAGTATCGGATGATTAATGGATCTAAAGATGTCCAGCTAGACCATTGGTGTCAAACTCTGGCCCGCGGGCCAAATTTAGCCCATCGTGTAATTTAATTTGGCCCTTGAGGCAATATCCAAATTCACATTAGAGCTGGCCTGCTGGTAATGTAAAGCGGATAACATCGCATTCACCGCTAATACTCATACTTGGCAACCCTCCCGATTTTCCCGATAGACTCCCGGATTTCAGTGCCCCTCCCAAAAATCTCCCAGGGCAACCATTCTCCCGATTTCCACCTGGACAACATTATTGGGGGCGTGATTTAAAGGCACTGCCTTTAGTGCTCCCTAAAACCTGTCGTAACGTCCGCTTTTCCTCCTTACAAACAGCGTGCCAGCCCAGTCAAGTAACATACGCGGCTTCTACACACACATTAGTGAATGCAAGGCATACTTGGTCAACAGCCATACAGGTCACACTGAGGGTGGGTGTATAAACAACTTTAACACTGTTACAAATATGCGCCACACTGTGAACCCACACCAAACAAGAATGACAAACACATTTCGGGAGAACATCCACACCGTAACACAACATAAACACAACAGGACAAATATCCAGAACCCCTTGCAGCACTAACTCTTCCGAGACGCTACAATATACACCCCCCGCTACCAAACCCCCAACCCCGCCCACCTGAGCCCTGACATTAATGAACTAGCATCCAAGAAAAGATGCCAGGTGGGCACATCAGATTAGATCAGTGTGTCGCAAACTGAGGAGTAAAAAGGCCTGAATGGTTGATTTTAATAATTATTTTATTTTCAAATTTATTAGCCTGTGGAAAAAGTTCATGTTATTTACCTCAGAAGGCTGCAAATAGAAAAGAGGCATTCAATTTTTTTTTAACATTTTATTTAAAGGCATACTGAAATGAGATTTTCTTAAACGGGGATAGCAGGTCCATTCTATGTGTCATACTTGATCATTTTGCGATATTGCCATATTTTTGCTGAAAGGATTTAGTAGAGAACATCCACGATAAAGTTTGCAACTTTTGGTCGCTAATAAAAAAGCCTTGCCTGTACCGGAAGTAGCAGACGATGTGTGCGTGACATCACGGGTTGTGGAGCTCCTCACATCTGAACATTGTTTACAATCATAGCCACCAGCAGCGAGAGCGATTCGGACCGAGAAAGCGACAATTTCCCCATTAATTTGAGCGAGGATGAAAGATTCGTGGATGAGGAAATTGATAGTGAAGGATTAGAAAAAAAAAAAGCGATTGCAGTGGGAGCGATTCAGATTTTATTAGACACATTTACTAGGATAATTCTGGAAAATCCCTTATCTGCCTGTTGTGTTGCTAGTTTTTTAGTGAGATTATATAGTACCTGAAAGTCGGAGGGGTGTGGCCACGGGTTTAGTGACCGCCAGTGTCTCCGTGGGAGGAGTTAATAGTCGCCACAGCAGCTGCAGGAGGACGCTGGCTCCGCTCATAACTACGGTAAGAGCCAACTTATTACCACAATTTTCTCACCAAAACCTTCCGGTTGACATGTGGTCGGGATCCATGTTCGCTTGACCGCTCTGTTCCATAGTAAAGCTTCACCTTCGGGAATTTTAAACAAGGAAACACCGGCTGTGTTTGTGTGGCTAAAGGCTAAAAGCTTCCCACCTCCATCATTCTACTTTGACTTCTCCATTATTAATTGAACAAATTGCAAAAGATTCAGCAACACAGATGTCCAGAATACTGTGTAATTATGCGATTAAAGCAGACTACTTATAGCTTGGATCGGGCTGGAAAATGATGTCCGCTACAACCTGAGACGTCAAACGCACGCGTCATCATACGAGTCATCATACCGCGACGTTTTCAACACGACACTTCGCGGGAAATTAAAAATTGAAATTTAGTAAACTAAAAAGGCCGTATTGGCATGTGTTGCAGTGTTAATATTTCATCATTGATATATAAACTATCAGACTGCGTGGTCGGCAGTAGTGGGTTTCAGTAGGCCTTTAATATACCATTGATGTTTTTTTCGTTTGTTTTTTGAAAGTTGATTTTGCACTATTAAGTTATATAAGCGTTGCTCGTTCCATATTCAGTGTTAAAGCAAATCAGTGTAGCAAATTAACGTTTTATTCATGCACTTCTCTTGCTACTTCAAGGCTTGAAGGTTTGATTCATTCATTATTGTTATTTTCAAATTTATTATAATATATAAAGCATCATTCAGTCACTACGCAACAAATAGCTGGAATAAACTTCCTGAAGATGTCAGACTTTCCCCAACTCTTGACTACTTTTAAAACTGGACTGAAAACTTTTATGTTCGCCTTAGCTTTCAGCTAAATCGTTTAACTTGTAACGTCCGGACTGTTTTTATTTGTATTGTCTGCATTTTAATGTTGCTTTTATTTTCTTTCATATTGATTTGTTGTCTGTGAAGCACTTTGAGTCTGCCTTGTGTATGAAAAGTGCTAAACAAATAAACTTGCCTTGCCTATAAGCCTGTGGAACAAGTTTATTTTGATATTTACCTCAGAAGGCTGCCAATTGTGAAGTGAATTATATTTATATAGCACTTTTCTCTAGTGACTCAAAGAGCTTTACATAGTGAAACCCAATATCTAAGTTACATTTAAACCAGTGTGGGTGGCACTGGGAGCAGGTGGGTAAAGTGTCTTGCCCAAGGACACAACGGCAGTGGCTAGAATGGCGGAAGCGGGAATCGAACCTGCAACCCTCAAGTTGCTAGCACGGCCACTCTACCAACCGAGCTATGCCGCCCACACTGGAAAATAGGCATTCAATTTATGTTTCAATTTTAATTAATATGCCATTGATATTTTTTCATTATTATTATTATTTGAAACTGAATTTTGCATGTCACTATAAAGTTATATAAGCCTTGCTTGTTGAATATTCAATGCAAAACGTGTTTGGGTCCCTATTAAAAGGATAATTTGTTCAACCCTGGCCCGCGGCTTTGTTCAGTTTTAAATTTTGCCCCACTCTGTATTTGAGCTTGACACCCCTGAGCTAGACAAAGCCATGTGTTTGTGGCACAGTTGCCAACGTTGTGTTTGTGCAGGGACGCGTCTTTCGGGAATTGCACCTTCAACCTGACCGTGCTCGACTGCCTGCAGGGCATCAGGAAGGTGAGCTGTCATTCACGTCTCGTTCGCCGGCTGCTTTTCGTCGCCGCCTCCTGTCAACCTTTCCTGCGTTTTTTTTTTTTTTAGGCACTCCAACACGGGTTCTTTGACTTCGAGACGTTTGACGTGGATGAGTACGAACACTACGAGGTACGAGCTTCCTTTCCCAGCATGCATTGCTTGTTTGCGGTCTCTCTGGGATGCGACGCGATGTGATTAACTCGCCCTTCCTCCAGCGGGTGGAGAACGGAGACCTCAACTGGATTGTTCCCAGCAAACTTCTGGCTTTTAGCGGACCACATCCCAAAAGCAAAGTGGAGAACGGTGAACACACACACACACATTCACACACTCCCAACGTTATGTTAACTTGTGTGCCCGTGGCTCCGGCCCCCTCAGGTTACCCGCTCCACGCCCCCGAGGCCTACTTCCCCTACTTCAGGAAGCACAACGTGAGCGCCGTTGTGCGTCTCAACAAGAAGATCTACGACGCCAAGCGCTTCACAGACGCCGGCTTCGACCACTACGACCTCTTCTTCCTGGACGGGAGCACGCCCAGTGACATCATCACACGCCGCTTCCTGTCCCTCTGCGACAGCACGCCCGGCGCCATGGCAGTCCATTGCAAAGGTGAAGCCATCCCGTCAACGCGGCCGCTTACTTCAGCCAAGTTGCAAATATTAACATAACACTGCTGTCCCTTTGTGCTGGTATGTGTTATTATGTTTTTTTTTTAGTTATTCTGAAATATTTTGTCTGAATAATGACGTCATCATGCTCCCCTCAGGGTATCCACGCGCTCCTAAAAAGTCTAAAAAGGTCTAATAATTAGAATTTAAGGCTTTAAAACAGTGGTTCTTAACCTTGTTGGAGGTACCAAACGCCACCAGGTTCATATGCGCATTCACCGAACCCTCCTTTTTTTGTCAAATTCAAGACAAAGATATGTTTTTGGTAACACTTTAGTATAGGGAACATATTTTAAGTAACAAAGACTTAATTTAGAGTTTTTTGGACACTCGGGGAACATATTCTAAGAAACAAAGACTTAATTTATAGTTATTTGGTTCGGGTTAGGGTTAGAATTATAATAAGCCCATGCCGAATAAGGCCTCAATAAATACTTAATAATGATTGGTTAAGAGCCAATATATTATTAATTTGCATGTCAATAAGCAACTAATTAATGGTGACTATATTCCCCATACTAGAGTGTTACCATGTTTTTTTTACTGGTGCACAAAATGAACTGTCCATGAAGTCATGAACATCACCTTGTTCAAAGAACAAAACCAACACAGTGCATAAACTCACAACAAATGACACACCTGCAAATCAGTGTGACTTCTGCTGTTGCCGTATCCGTAATACGCCGATAGGGAGAAGTTTTTATTTACACGATGAGGTTGTGTTTTGACATCCGCCGAACCCGTGAGCCTGACTCACAGAACCCAATGGGTTCGATCGAACCCAGGTTAAGAACCACTGCTTTAAAACGTCTAAAATTCTCCAAGAATCTCATAAAAAGCTCATAAAATGACTTAAATACAATTTTGAAAGGTCTTAAAATGTTATTGACGTTACTTCTATTTAAAACATGCAATGTTGAAATGTGAGGATGCTATAACGCAGGGGTCAGGAACCTTTTTGCCAAATAGCCAAATATTTTAAAATGTATTTCCGTAAGAGCCATATAATATTTTTTAACACTAAATACCACTACAAACCCCGTTTCCATATGAGTTGGGAAATGGTGTTAGATGTAAATATAAATGGAATACAATGATTTGCAAATCCTTTTCAACCAATATTCATTCGAATGCACTACAAAGACAACATATTTGATGTTCAAACTCATAAACTTTATTTATTTTTTTTGCAAATAATAATTAACTTAGAATTTTATGGCTGCAACACGTGTCAAAGTAGTTGGGAAAGGGCATGTTCACCACTGTGTTACATCACCTTTTCTTTTAACAACACTCAATAAACGTTTGGGAACTGAGGAAACTAATTGTTGAAGCTTTGAAAGTGGAATTCTTTCTCATTCTTGTTTTATAAAGCATCAAAAATGTTGTAAAATACGACAGCGGAGACCCATGGCAGTCCATTGCAAAGGTGAAGCCATCCCGTCAACGCGTCCGCTTACTTCAGCTAAGTTGCAAATATTAACATAACACTGTTGTCCCTTTGTGCTGGTATGTGTCATTATGTTTTTTTTTATCCATCCATCCATTTCTACCGCTTATTCCCTTTCGGGGTCGCGGGGTTAGTTATTCTAAAATATTTTGTCTGAATAATGACGTCATCATGCTCCCCCCAGGGTATTCACGCGGTCCTAAAAAGTCTAAAAAGGTCTAATAATTAGAATTTAAGGCTTTACAACAGTGGTTCTTAACCTTGTTGGAGGTACCAAACGCCACCAGGTTCATATGCGCATTCACCGAACCCTCCTTTTTTTGTCAAATTCAAGACAAAGTTATATGTTTTTGGTAACACTTTAGTATAGGGAACATGTTTTAAGTAACAAAGACTTAATTTAGAGTTTTTTGGACACTCGGGAAACATATTCTAAGAAACAAAGACTTAATTTATAGTTATTTGGTTCGGGTTAGGGTTAGAATTAGAATAAGCCCATGCCGAATAAGGCCTTAATAAATACTTAATAATGATTGGTTAAGAGCCAATATATTATTAATTTGCATGTTAATAAGCAACTAATTAATGGTGACTATATTCCCCATACTAGAGTGTTACCATGATTTTTTTTACTGGTGCACAAAATGAACTGTCCATGAAGTCATGAACATCACCTTGTTCAAAGAACAAAACCAACACAGTGCATAAACTCACAACAAATGACACACCTGCAAATCAGTGTGACTTCTGCTGTTGCCGTATCCGTAATACGCCGATAGGCAGAAGTTATTATTTACACAATGAGTCGGTTGTGTTTTGACCTCCGCCGAACCCCTAAGCCCGACTCACAGAACCCAATGGGTTCGATCGAGCCCAGGTTAAGAACCACTGCCTTAAAACGTCTAGAATTCTCCAAAAATCTCATAAAAAGCTCATAAAATGACTTAAATACAATTTTGAAAGGTCTTAAAATGTTATTGACGTTATTTTTATTTAAAACATGCAATGTTGAAATGTGAGGATGCTATAACGCAGGGGTCAGGAACCTTTTTGCCAAATAGCCAAATATTTTAAAATGTATTTCCGTAAGAGCCATATAATATTTTTTAACACTGAATACCACTACAAACCCCGTTTCCATGAGTTGGGAAATTGTGTTAGATGTAAATATAAATGGAATACAATGATTTGCAAATCCTTTTCAACCAATATTCATTCGAATGCACTACAAAGACAACATATTTGATGTTCAAACTCATAAACTTTATTTATTTTTTTTGCAAATAATAATTAACTTAGAATTTGATGGCTGCAACACGTGCCAAAGTAGTTGGGAAAGGGCATGTTCACCACTGTGTTACATCACCTTTTCTTTGAACAACACTCAATAAACGTTTGGGAACTGAGGAAACTAATTGTTGAAGCTTTGAAAGTGGAATTCTTTCTCATTCTTGTTTTATAAAGCATCAAAAATGTTGTAAAATACGACAGCGGAGACCCATGGCAGTCCATTGCAAAGGTGAAGCCATCCCGTCAACGCGTCCGCTTACTTCAGCTAAGTTGCAAATATTAACATAACACTGTTGTCCCTTTTTGCTGGTATGTGTCATTATGTTTTTTTTTTAGTTATTCTAAAATATTTTGTCTGAATAATGACGTCATCATGCTCCCCTCAGGGTATCCACGCGGTCCTAAAAAGTGTAAAAAGGTCTAATAATTAGAATTTAAGGCTTTACAACAGTGGTTCTTAACCTTGTTGGAGGTACCAAACGCCACCAGGTTCATATCCGCATTCACCGAACCCTCCTTTTTTTGTCAAATTCAAGACAAAGTTATATGTTTTTGGTAACACTTTAGTATAGGGAACATATTTTAAGTAACAAAGACTTAATTTAGAGTTTTTTGGACACTCGGGGAACATATTCTAAGAAACAAAGACTTAATTTATAGTTATTTGGTTCGGGTTAGGGTTAGAATTAGAATAAGCCCATGCCGAATAAGGCCTTAATAAATACTTAATAATGATTGGTTAAGAGCCAATACATTATTAATTTGCATGTTAATAAGCAACTAATTAATGGTGACTATATTCCCCATACTAGAGTGTTACCATGTTTTTTTACTGGTGCACAAAATGAACTGTCCATGAAGTCATGAACATCACCTTGTTCAAAGAACAAAACCAACACAGTGCATAAACTCACAACAAATGACACACCTGCAAATCAGTGTGACTTCTGCTGTTGCCGTATCCGTAATACGCCGATAGGGAGAAGTTTTTATTTACACGATGAGGTTGTGTTTTGACATCCGCCGAACCCGTGAGCCTGACTCACAGAACCCAATGGGTTCGATCGAACCCAGGTTAAGAACCACTGCTTTAAAACGTCTAAAATTCTCCAAAAATCTCATAAAAAGCTCATAAAATCACTTAAATACAATTTTGAAAGGTCTTTATTGACGTTATTTTTATTTAAAACATGCAATGTTGAAATGTGAGGACGCTATAACGCAGGGGTCAGGAACCTTTTTGCCAAATAGCCAAATATTTTAAAATGTATTTCCGTAAGAGCCATATAATATTTTTTAACACTGAATACAACTACAAACCCCGTTTCCATATGAGTTGGGAAATTGTGTTAGATGTAAATATAAATGGAATACAATGATTTGCAAATCCTTTTCAACCAATATTCAGTCGAATGCACTACAAAGACAACATATTTGATGTTCAAACTCATAAACTTTATTTTTTTTGCAAATGATAATTAACTTAGAATTTCATGGCTGCAAGACGTGCCAAAGTAGTTGGGAAAGGGCATGTTCACCAGAGGTGGGTAGAGTAGCCAGAAATTGTACTCAAGTAAGAGTACTGTTACTTTAGAGATTTATTACTCAAGTAAAAGTAATGAGTAGTCACCCAAATATTTACTTGAGTAAAAGTAAAAAGTATGTTGTGAGAAAAACTACTCAAGTACTGAGTAACTGATGAGTAACCTGTTTGTTTAATGATTACGGCAACAAATAATGGACAAAAACATAAAGATAGCAATGAGCAAATTCATAGCCAGGAATATCTCTTAAGCAACTAAAACAATAATATATATTAAATAATAATACATTAAAATAAAAGAAATTAAGGCAAATTGAGCCACAATAACTTAACAGCACCATAGGCTCAGTAGCCATTCATCGATTGATTGATTGATTGATTGATTGATTGATTGATTGATTGATTGACTGAAACTTGTATTAGTAGATTGCACAGTACAGTACATATTCAGTACAATTGACCACTAAATGGTAACACCCCAATAAGTTTTTCAACGTTAATCAATTACTTAATAAATGACCAAGTTGAGGTGATCTACCTCATATATACATACACACACATATATACATTTACATACATATATATATATATATATATACATATATATATATATATATATATATATATATATATATATATATATATATATATATATATATATATATATATATATATATATATATATATATATATATATATACAGTATATAATTTATAGTTATTTATTTTGCCATTTTTGTTGACATGTTAAAGGTGTTTTAATGAATATACATGCATGTTTAACATATAGATTCCTATCTTTCATGAAGACAAGAATATAAGTTGGTGTATTACCTGATTCTGATGACTTGTATTGATTGGAATCAGACAGTATAGTGCTGATAATGTCCACATTTTCAAATGGAGAAAAAAAGTTCCTATTTTCCGTATAATACCACATGAAAGTCGTTGGTTTTTGGCATCTTATTTGTCCAGCTTCCATATTCGTTTTTATACACTTTACAAGAAATACATTGGCGGCAAACTCCGTAGCTTGCTAGCTTGTTTGCGCTGGCTTTCGTAGACTCTTATTTTGTTAGCGCAGGCGCTTTGGTGCGGCACTTTTATTGTGAAGACAGGAACTGTGCGATCAGTCTTGAGGCTTTTAACAGGAAGTACGGTTGAAATAAAGTGTTTTTTTTCCTTTACACTTTTTATTGATTGATTGAAACTTTTATTAGTAGATTGCACAGTACAGTACATATTTCGAACAATTGACCACTAGATGGTAACACCCCAATACGTTTTTCAACTTTTTTAGGTCGGATTTGTCGTGTGACGGTCACGTGACCACTTGGTTTTGTTTGATTGGTCCAACGTCACCAGTGACTGCATTTGATTGGTGAAACGCAGGCATGCGTAGTTCCTACTTTGAATGCGTGTCTGACAAAATCAAAACAAACAAAGCGTGCATTAACTGATCGATAAAAAAAAGTAGCGAGTAACGAGCTGATTGTAGTTTAATGGAGCGGAGTAAAAGTAGCGTTTCTTCTCTATAAATATACTCAAGTAAAAGTAAAAGTACGTTGCATAAAAACTACTCTTAGAAGTACAATTTATCCCAAAAGTTACTCAAGTAGATGTAAGGGAGTAAATGTAGCGCGTTACTACCCACCTCTGATGTTCACCACTGTGTTACATCACCTTTTCTTTTGACAACACTCAATAAATGTTTGAGAACTGAGGAAACTAATTGTTGAAGCTTTGAAAGTGGAATTCTTTCTCATTCCTGTTTTATATAGCATCAAAAATGTCGTAAAATACGACAGCGGAGACCCATGGCAGTCCATTGCAAAGGTGAAGCCATCCCGTCAACGCGTCCGCTTACTTCAGCCAAGTTGCAAATATTAACATTTGTGCTGGTATGTGTCATTATGTTTTTTTTTTAGGTATTCTAAAATATTTAGTTTGAATAATGACGTCATCATGCTCCCCTCAAGGTATCCACGCGGTCCTAAAAAGTGTAAAAAGGTCCAATAATTAGAATTTAATGAAGAACGATGGTTTCAACAGGCCAGGATCTTCAGCTCTCACTGGATCGTTTCGCAGCCGAGTGAAGCGACCGGGATGAGAATCAGCACCTCTAAGTCCGAGTCCATGGTTCTCGCCCGGAAATGGGTGGAGCGCCATCCCCGGGTTGGGGAGGAGACCCTGCCCCAAGTGGAGGAGTTCAAGTACCTCGAAATCTTGTTCACTAGTGAGGGAATAGTGGATTGTGAGGTCGAGAGGCGGATCGGTGCGGCGTCTTCAGTAGTGCGGACGCTGTATCAATCCGTTTTGGTGAAGAAGGAGCTGAGCCGGAAGGCAAAGCTCTCAATTTATCGTTACCATCCTCACATATGGTCATGAACTTTGGGTTATGACCAAAAGGACAAGATCACGGGTACAAGCGGTCTCTCCCTTAGAGATAGGGTGAGAAGCTCTGTCATCCAGGAGGAACTCAAAGTAAAGCTGGAGAGGAGCCAGATGAGGTGGTTCGGGCATCTGGTCAGGATGCCACATGAACGCCTCCCTCGGGAGGTGTTTCGGGCACGTCTGACCGGCACACGTTGGGAAGACTATGTCTCCCGGCTGGCCTGGGAACGCCTCGGGATCCCCCGGGAGGAGCTGGGACCAATTGGCCGGGGAGAGGGAAGTCTGTGCTTCCCTGCTTAGGCTGCTGCCCCCGCGACCCGACCTCGGATAAGCGGAAGAAGATGGATGGATGGATGGCACTCTGTTTTTCACAACTTTGTGCAGATACAGTAGTATTGTAGATGTTTTTTTTAATCCCTTTGCTCATTTCTGACCCTCGAAAAAAACTTTGCTAAGTTAACCATTTAGCTTTAGCAGAGATGATAACTGTCCCTTTCACAAACAATATATTGTTGACCTGCAATGTAAAAGTAGTCTATTTTAAAATAACTTAACGACAAACAACATTTTTTACGGCACAAAGGAATGTCAGTGTTATTTGAAAATTTGCAACAACGAGGGGGGGCCCACTTCACACACATCTGGCGTGTCTGATCTGACGCTCCGCCCCCTCGCTGTCTCTCCAGCTGGTCTGGGCAGGACGGGCTCTCTGATCGGCTGTTACCTCATGAAGCATTATCGCTTCACTGCGCTGGAAGCCATCGCCTGGATCCGGATATGCAGGCCCGGCTCTGTGATTGGACCGCAGCAGTTTTTCCTGCTCGAGTGAGGACATTTTGCCCCACTTTCAAAAAATGATGTCATTGAGTGCGGCGATAGTCGGTCAGACTGACCGGAATGGACTTTGTTGACAGGAAGCAGGCGTGGCTTTGGTTGCTAGGAGACAACCAGCGCTCCCAGAAGTCCAAGCTGGAGGAGAGGACGATGCCTCACCTTATCGCTACGATGGATGATCTCAAGTTGAATCCCACTAAGTCCGTCTACAACGGTGGCGTCCGACCTTCATCGAGTTCTGACAGCCTGCTGGAGGTACACACACACACACACACACACACACACACACACACACACACATTCTTATATTTGTTACCTTCTTGAGACCTCCTTAATAATCACAATCAGAATCAGACGTATTTTATTAATCCCCGAGGGGAAATTAGAATTTTCAGCACAATCCCATTCAAGATAAGACAAACATTACAGGGAGACAGAACAGGATCGCTGACGGGTCTGCCAACTTCCGGCGCCCCTTATAAAAAAAGGTGAGCTACAGGTAAAGAAGTGGGGGGGAATGGGAGAAAAAAACTAAAGATTAAAATATAAAAAATCGGTCTAAGCCTGGGCCCCTGGAGAGGGGGTCCAGACTGAGGCCAAGGGAAAAAAAACTCATAGCCATAGCACACATCCCTCTTACATGTGTGTAAGAGGGAAACATCAAAAAACACAAAGGACATGAAAGATATATAATATATACATACTAGAGTTGTATGATATACCGGTATTAGTATAGTACCGCGATACTAATGAATAATTTTCGGTACTGTACCACCTCTGAAAGATACCGGTCCCACCCCCCCCCATCAAAATTTGAAAAAAAACATTGGTGAATCCACACCTAACATCCACTATAATGATACCAGGTACAGTAGCGTATCTAGTCGATAATACTATGATTACGTCGATATTTTTTGGTGACCCCCCCATCAAAATGTGAACAAACCCCATTGGTGGATCCACACCTAACATCTACTGTAATGATACCAAGTACAGTAGTGTATCTAGTCGATAATACTATGATTACGTCGATTGTTGGATCCACACCTAACATCTACTGTAATGATACCAAGTACAGTAGCGTATTTAGTCGATACTACTATGATTACGTCGATATTTTTTGGTCACCCCCCCATCAAAATGTGAACAAACACCATTGGTGGATCCACACTTAACATTTACTGTAATGATACCAAGTACAGTAGCGTATCTAGTCGATAATACTATGATTTAGTCGATATTTTTGGGTGACCCCCCCCACCCCCCCATCAAAATGTGAACAAACCCCACTGTTGGATCCACACCTAAAATTTACTGTAATGATACCAAGTACAGTAGCGTATCTAGTCGATAATACTATGATTACGTCGATATTTTTTGGTCACCCCTCCATCAAAATGTGAACAAACCCCATTGTTGGATCCACACCTAACATCCACTGTAATGATACCAAGTACAGTAGCGTATTTAGTCGATACTACTATGATTACGTCGATATTTTTGGTCACCCCCCAATCAAAATGTGAATAAAAACCCATTGTTGGATCCACACCTAACATTTACTGTAATGATACCAAGTACAGTAGCGTATCTAGTCGATAATACTATGATTACGTCGATATTTTTTGGTCACCCCCCCATCAAAATGTGAACAAACCCCATTGTAGGATCCACACTTAACATTTACTGTAATGATACCAAGTACAGTAGCGTATCTAGTCGATAATACTATGATTACGTCGATATTTTTGGTCACCCCCCCCTTCAAAATGTGAACAAACCCCATTGTTGGATCCACTCCTAACATTTACTGTAATGATACCAAGTACAGTAGCGTATCTAGTCGATAATACTATGATTACGTCGATATTTTTTGGTCACCCCCCCATCAAAATGTGAACAAACCCCATTGTAGGATCCACACTTAACATTTACTGTAATGATACCAAGTACAGTAGCGTATCTAGTCGATACTACTATGATTACGTCGATATTTTTTGGTCACCCCCCAATCAAAATGTGAACAAACACCATTGGTGGATCCACATCTAACATCCACTGTAATGATACCAAGTACAGTAGCGTATCTAGTCGATAATACTATGATTACGTCGATATTTTTGGTCACCCCCCCATCAAAATGTGAACAAACCCCATTGTTGGATCCACACCTAACATCTACTGTAATGATACCAAGTACAGTAGCGTATTTAGTCGATACTACTATGATTACGTCGATATTTTTGGTCACCCCCCAATCAAAATGTGAACAAACACCATTGGTGGATCCACATCTAACATCCACTGTAATGATACCAAGTACAGTAGCGTATCTAGTCGATAATACTATGATTACCTTAATGTTTTTTAGCATCACATCTTTTGTTTTTTAAAAATGTGTATTTATAAACTCAGGAAATATTTCCCTGGACACATGAGGACTTTGAATATGACCAATGTATGATCCTGTAACTACTTGGTATCGGATTGATACTCAAATTTGTGATAATGTAAAGTATCAAACAAGAGAAGAATAAGCGATTATTACATTTTAACAGAAGTGTAGATAGAACATGTTAAAAGAGAAAGTAAGCAGATATTAACAGCAAATGAACAAGTATATTAATAATTAATTTTCTACCACTTGTCCTAATAATGTTGACAAAATAATAGGTGTAGAAATGACACAATATGTTACTGCATAAGTCAGCAGACTAAATTAGGAGTCTTTGTTTGCTTGCTTACTAATAAGACAGGTTGTCTTGTATGTTCACTATTTTGCAATAAGAAACATATGTTTAATGTACCTTAAGATTTTTGTGTTAAAATAATGCCAAAAAATTCTTTTTTTTTGTGATCTCCTTTTTTTTCCTTTATTTAGAGAAGTACCAAAAGGTATCAAAATAATTTTGGTACCGGTTTTGAAATATTAGTATCGGGACAACACTAATACATACTATGCAAATATAAAAAAGGCAAGCCTTTTATGTTAAAAAAAAAAAAAAAAAAATCAGCATTTTTAAATGTTCTATTATTTGTTTCATGTTATTACAGAATGTCTCCATATACATATATATATATATATTTAAAATTAATTTTGACCATTTCAATTTCTTTCACACACTTGTTATTTCATATGTTGACCAGAGGGGGAGCACTTTTATAACTAACACAGCCAAATTTGTTTGGAACGACCCTCATTTGGATAGATGTCACCAGCAGGGGTGAAAATGAGACATTCTCTATTAGATGCAATGTTATTGGGACCATGATTTATGTCATTACTTGTTCACACCTCCTCATATGGAAGATACTTTTCCTTCATGTCTCAAGAAGGCTAGAAATACAAGAACACACACAAACACACACACTGTCTTGTATTTGTTACCTTCTTGAGACCTCTGAAAAATGCCTACCTCTTTTGGACCATCCTTTCTATATATATAATTTTTTTTATTTACAACATTAATAATACATACATACTCTGCAAATATAAAAAAGACAAACCTTTTATGTAAAAAAAAATAAAATAAAAATCACAATTTTTTTACATTTCTATTATTTGCTTCATGTTATTACAGAAGGTCTCCATATACATATATATATATATATTTTTTTAATTTTGACCAAAGGGGGCACATTTTAATTTCTTACACACATTCGTTATTTCATATGTTGACCAGAGGGGGAGCACTTTTATAACTAACACACAGCAAAATGAATGCGTGAATGCGTGGGTTCCCTCCGGGTACTCCGGCTTCCTCCCACTTCCAAAGACAAGCACCTGGGGATAGGTTGATTGGCAACACTAAAATTGGCCCTAGTGTGTGAATGTGAGTGTGAATGTTGTCTGTCTATCTGTGTTGGCCCTGCGATGAGGTGGCGACTTGTCCAGGGTGTACCCTGCCTTCCGCCCGATTGTAGCTGAGATAGGCGCCAGCACCCCCCGCGACCCCGAAAGGGAATAAGCGGTAGAAAATGGATGGATGGATGGACACAGCAAAATTTGTTTGGAACCACCCTCATTTGGATAGATGTCACCAGCAGGGGTGCAAATGAGACATTCTTTATTAGATGCAATGTTATTGGGACCATGGTTTATGTCAGGGGTAGGGAACCTATGGCTCTAGAGCCAGATGTGGCGCTTTTGATGACTGCATCTGGCTCTCAGATAAATCTTAGCTGACATTGCTTAACACGATAAGTAATGAATAATTCCGCTGGTAATCACGATGTTAAAAATAACGTTCAAAATATAAAACATCCTCATGCATTTCCTACCGCACCTGTTCAAGAAATAACAATAATATTAAAAATAATTAGAGACTTATTATACTGTAAAAATGTTGGTCTTACTTGAAAAAAATGCACGCATTTAGTTGTATTCAGTGTTAAAAAATATGATATGGCTCGCACGGAAATACATTTTAAAATGTTTGGCTTTCATGGCTCTCTCAGCCAAAAATGTTTCCGACCACTGATTTATGTCATCACTTGTTCACACCTCCTCATATGGAAGCTACTTTTCCTTGTTGATGTCTCAAGAAGGGTAGAAATACAAGAACGCACACACACTCTCTCACACACACACACACTGTCATTAAATGTTGTGTTGTCATTGTCCAGAGCAACATGAGTGAGCGGTCCACTCCGACTCAGGGAGACAAACTGAGAGCCTTAAAAAGTCGGCGTTCTGCGCGCCCATCCACCGCTGGAGCGTCGAGGTACCAGAAGTCGACGGCGTCAAGCCGAGGGCGGGGCTAACGACGGGTGTGTGTGTGTGTGTTTCAGAGTGGAGCAGACGAAGAACCACAGCAGGTCCACGTCGCAGCCTCTCAGGTGAGCACACACGCCACGCGGGCGTCCTAAACACGTGTGCTGACGGTCGGCGTCTCTCCCCAGGCTGTCCATGGGCGGGGATCAGAGCTCCGCCTCCCCGCTGAAGTCCTTCAAGTTCCCGACATCCTCCGCCGCCGCCGCCGCCGTAGTCAAGAGGATCGGCAGGAGTCCCTCGTCGTCGTCCAGCATGAGGTCAGACACTCCCCCATTTCCTTCTCCACGAGGATAACGACCACTCTCATTGGCCGCTGCCGTCACATGACTCGTTAGTGTAGATCAGGGGTCACCGACCTTTTTGAAACCAAGAGCTACTTCTTGGGTACTGATTAATGCGAAGGGCTACCAGTTTGATACACACTTAAATAAAATGCCAGAAATAACCAATTTGCTCAATTTACCTTTAATAAATAAATCTATATATATAAAAAAAATGGGTATTTCTGTCTGACATTCCGTCGTACATTTTTTTTCCTTTTACGGAAGGTGTTTTGTAGAGAATAAATGATGAAAAAAACACTTAATTGAACGGTTTAACCTTCCTCTTGTGTTAGCTTTCTGTTACCATCTCTTATGTTAACGGGTCAGTTTTGACGAATGTCTTAAATCAGCTGTAAAATACACTAAAAACAACTATCATCCAATTTGTTTCTCAGCTCTTGGTTACCTTGTTAGGCTTCTTTATTCATGAAAATATTGGTTTTGATATTTTTGGTGTGGGCCATTGGGCCTTTTTATAATGTCAGTACACCCCTCAATTTCAATTTCAAAAATGGTAAAAATTAACCTCAAGAGAACCGTATAAAAAAATGAAAGGTTGTTGTGTTACCTGACTATTACTGAGGGTTATTAGAACAAATCGCTTACATACATTTTTTTTTTATTTCAATAATTTCATACTGAATTGACCTCACATGTCTGGACATGCCCGTCTGTTTGTTTTTGTACTGGATAAAAAGGTAAAATGAGAATCCCCAAAAGTTCACATGATTGGCAGAGATGCTGGCTTTCATTGTGTTCAGTTTTGGCTCGAATTATTGCTTGATAATCTTAATTTTATAACTGGGTCGAAACCGACCCGAACAACGCCAAGGTCATAATTTCAACCAAAGCATTTTATAGTTTAGTGAAAAAATAAATAATAATTTAAAAAAAAGTTTTATTTTGTTGAAATAGAGGTTCCTGACAAAGTCAAAAAGCCTTGAGGCAAAACAATACATTTATGTGGTTCTTTCTCAGCATTGAAAAACTGAAATGGGTCGGTGCCGACCCTAACACAAGACGAAGGTTAAAAGAGGAGAAAACATGAAAAAAATGAAAATTAAATTTTGAAACATAGTTTATCTTCAATTTCCACTCTTTAAAATTCAAAATTCAACCGAAAAAAATGAATAGAAAAACTAGCTAATTCGAATCTTGTCGAAAAAAAAAAATAATAATTTATGGAACATATTAGTAATTTTTCCTGATTAAGATTTTTTTTAGAATTTTGATGACATGTTTTAAATAGGTTAAAATCCAATCGGCACTTTGTTAGAATATATAACAAATTGGACCAAGCTATATTTCTAACAAAGACAAATCTTTATTTCTTCTAGATTTTCCAGAACAAAAATGTTAAAAGAAATTCAAAAGACTTTTAAATAAGATTTAAATTTGATTCTACAGATTTTCTAGATTTGCCATTTTTTAAATTTTAATCATAATAAGTTTGAAGAAATATTTCACAAATATCCTTCGTCGAAAAAACAGAAGCTAAAATGAAGAATTAAATTAAAATGTATTTATTATTCTTTACAATAAAAAAAGAAAATACTTGAACATTGATTTAAATTGTCAAAAAAGAAGAGGAAGGAATTTAAAAAGTAAAAAGATATATATGCGTTTAAAAATCCTAAAGTCATTTTTAAGGTTGGATTTTTTCTCTAAAATTGTCTTTCTGAAAGTCATAAGAAGCAAAGTAAAAAAATAAATGAATTTATTTAAACAAGTGAAGACCAAGTCTTTAAAATAATTTCTTGGATTTTCAAATTCTATTTGAGTTTTGTCTCTCTTAGAATTAAAAATGTCTAGCAAAGCGAGACCAGCTTGCTAGTAAATAAATACATTTTAAAAAATAGAGGCAGCTCACTGGTAAGTGCTGCTATTTGAGCTATTTTTAGAACAGGCCAGCGGGCGACTCATCTGGTCCTTACGGGCTACCTGGTGCCCGCGGGCACCGTGTTGGTGACCCCTGGTAAAGATGAGCTTGTGTGTGTGTGTGTGTGTGTGTGTGTGTGTGTGTGTCTGTGTGTGTGTGCGCGTGTGTGTTTGTGTGTGCGTGTGCATCAGCTCTCGATTGGCCAGCTCGCTCGGTGACGTGTACGCTGCCCAGGCGGAGGAGGACAGGAAGATGTATGCCTCCTCCTTGGCCCCGCCCTCCCCGTGTAGCTATGGTAACGCCCCCCGGGGCACGCCACACGAGGTCCACGGCGGCGCCCTGGCAGGGTCAGCGGCGCCCCCTTCCTCGTCGTACGGCGCTCTAACCGCTCCGTCCGGACGCTACCTGAGCCGCTCGATTCCCGTAAGTGGGCTGGCCCCGCCCCTTTTTGTGCTCATTGGTTCGCTCTGCTGTGACATCATCAGCATGCAGCGTGTGCGTGTGCGTGTGCGTGTGTGTGTGTGTGTATTATTGTGGGTTTGCTGTGTTAGGGTTAGCAAAATAGTTAACAGCGTGCCAATGCGTTCAGAAGACGCCTGACTTGGTTTTTTTTTTTTTTTTGGCTTTCAGTCCCTTCAGTCTGACTACATCCAGTTCTAGAAGATCCCAGGTGCCCTGAACACAACACACTCACCATTACCCAGGAGGCCCTGTGGCCGCTGCTGCTTTTCGAAAAAGACTGAATTTGTACGTAAAAGATTTATTTAGGTAAGAGATTTTAGTTTTTAAAGACTCTTTGAACGACCGTTGTCATGGTTACAGTATTCGCTGCGTGATTGGCGGAGAGACATTTTAATGAACTGCTTCCTTTTGGGCTTTTTTGGATTCCGGAATAGGAAAGTCCTTTTAAGTCCACACACACACACACACAGGCTGTTAGCCTCGTGCTAGCAGTTAGCTTCAGGAAGTAGCCTTAGTTGCTAACTGTGCATCTCAAACGTTGAGACTGGAGTTGATGGGAACAAAGGTGTGTCTGATTAATGGCGCTGATGATGAAGGTTATTGAATTATGGACCACGTTCTTCTACCTCCATTTTTAAGAGCAATATTGGGCACTTTCAAAATAAAGGCTGCTGGTGACCAAAGCACAGTGGTTTAGTTGAAGTAACACGATGATGACGACGACGATGAAGATGTGTGCCATAAAGGAGCGTTGAACTGAGCTACAAATGAACTGTAGAGAAGTGCTTCCTGTTTGTCTTGGCCGTAACGAGCAGCTAATATCCTATTTTTAACTATCTATTGCAGGGCATTTATTTTGAAGCTTTCAGGAAGCTCTTATTTTTTCAAACATGAAAAGATGTTTATTTTCCTGTAACCTGCTGGAGAAAATAAATTTATTTTTGATGACCTCCTTTCCTCAATTCTGACAACACACACTCATCCTTTAATTGGTTACTTGAAGCACAGGCGTGAAACTCAAGGCCACATCAATTTACTTGGCCCAAAGCGTCATTTTATGTCTTCTACCGCATTTAATTTATGTGGCCCGCCACATTTGATGTCTAATACTGCATTGAGTTATGTAACCAGCCAAATTTTATGTTTTGTGCCATATTATTTTGTGTGGCCCTCTGCATGTTATGTTGTTTTATGTGGCCCGTCTCATTTTATGTCCAATATCGCATTAATTTACGTGGCCTGCCACATTTTTATGATATGCCATATTTTACGTGGCCTGCCGCATCATTTTATGTCCAATATCGCATTAATTTGGTGGCATTCCACAGTTTTGTGATATGCCATATTTTACGTGGCCTTCCGCTTCATTTTATGTCCAATATAGCATTAATTTATGTGGTCTGACACATTTCTGTGATATGCCACATCATTTTCTGTGAAATATCGCATTAATTTATGTGGCCTGCCACATTTTTGTGATATGCCATATTTTACATGGGCTGCCGCGTCATTTTATGTCCAATATTGCATTAATTTATGTGGCCTGCCGCATTTTGTGATATGCCATATATTTAGTGGCCTGCCGCATCATTTTATGTCCAATATTGCATTAATTAAGTGGCCTGCCACATTTCTGTGATATGCCATATTTTATATGGCTTGCCGCATCATTTTATGTCCAATCTCGCATTAATTTACGTGGCCTGCCACATTTTTATGATATGCCATATTTTACGTGGCCTGCCGCATCATTTTATGTCTAATATCGCATTAATTTACGTGGCCTGCCACATTTTTATGATATGCCATATTTTACGTGGCCTGCCGCATCATTTTATGTCCAATATCGCATTAATTTGGTGGCATTCCACAGTTTTGTGATATGCCATATTTTACGTGGCCTGCCGCTTCATTTTATGTCCAATATAGCATTAATTTATGTGGTCTGACACATTTCTGTGATATGCCACATCATTTTCTGTGAAATATCGCATTAATTTATGTGACCTGCCACATTTTTGTGATATGCCATATTTTACGTGGCCTGCCGCTTCATTTTATGTCCAATATTGCATTCATTTATGTGGCCTGCCACATTTCTGTGATATGCCATATTTTATATGGCCTGCCGCTTCATTTTATGTCCAATATCGCATTATTTGTGTGGCCTGCCACATTTCTTGATATGCCATATTTTACGTGGCCCTCCGCATAATTTTATGTCCAATATCGCATTAATTTATGTGGCCTGCCACATTTCTGTGATATGCCATATTTTATGTGGCCTGCGGCTCATTTTATGTCCAATATCTCTTTATTTATGGCCTGCCACATTTCTGTGATATGACATATTTTATGTGGCCTGTCGCTTCATTTTATGTCCAATTTCACAATAATTATGTGGCCTGACACATTCATTTTGTGATATGCCATATTTTACATGGCCTGCCGCATCATTTTATGTCCAATATCGCATTAATTTATGTGGCCTGCCACATTTCTTGATATGCCGTATTTTTTGTGGCCCTCTGCATAATTTTATGTCAAATATCGCATTAATTCAAGTGGCCTGCCACATTTCTGTGATACGCCATATTTTACGTGGCCTGCCAAATCATTTTATGTCTAATATCGCATTGATTCATGTGGCCTGCCATATTTATGTGGCCTGCCGATTCATTTTATGTCAAATATCGCATTGATTTATGTGGCCTGCCACATTTTTGTGATATGCCATATTTTATGTGGCCTGCCGCTTCATATTTTGTCCAATATCTCATTAATTTATGTGACCTGACACATTATTTTTGTGATGTGCCATATTTTACGTGGCCTGCCGCAGCATTTTATGTCCAATATCACATTAATTTATGTGATATGCTATATTATTTTGTGTGGTCTGCCTTTTTCATTTAATTGGCCCACCACATCATTTTGTGTATTATTTGACATGGGCCGCCACATCACTTTATGTGATATGCCATATTATTTGTTATAGATTATAGAATCTGGAGAAATCAATTGAAACATAAAGTCTTATACAAGTGTTATAATGAAGACAACACATTATGTGTTTGTATTAGCTATATTAGCCTGCTATTTAAATGACTTTAAAAGTCTTATATAAGTTTTATAATGAAGACAACACATGATGTAAGTGTCTATATTAGCATACTATCAAAATGACTTTAAAAGTCTTATATAAGTGTTATAATGAAGGCAACACTTGATGTGTCTATATTAGCCTACTATCAAAATGACTAAACATCTTATAAGTGTTATAATGAAGGCAGCACATGATGTAAGTGTCTATATTAACCTACTATCAAAAAGATTTTAAAAGTCTTATATAAGTGTTATAATGAAGACAACACATGATGTAAGTGTCTATTAGCCTACTATCAAAATGACTTTAAAAGTCTTATATAAGTGTTACAATGAAGGCAACACATGATGTAAATGTCTATATTAGCCTACTATCAAAATGACTTTAAAAGTCTTATATAAGTGTTATAATGAAGACAACACATGATTTAAGTGTCTATTAACCTACTATCAAAATGACTTTAAAAGTCTTATATAAGTGTTATAGGGAAGACAACACATGATTTAAGTGTCTATTAGCCTACTATCAAAATGACTTTAAAAGTCTTATATAAATGTTATAATAAAGACAAAACATAAAGTGTCTATATTAGCTAAATTAGCCTACTATCAAAATGACTTTAAACGTCTTATATAAGTGTTATAATGAAGGCAACACATGATGTGTCTATATTAGCCTACTATCAAAATGACTAAACATCTTATAAGTGTTATAATGAAGACAACACATGATGTAAGTGTCTATATTAACCTACTATCAAAAAGACTTTAAAAGTCTTATATAAGTGTTATAATGAAGACAACACATGATGTAAGTGTCTATATTAGCCTACTATCAAAATGACTTTAAAAGTCTTATATAAGTGTTATAGGGAAGACAACACATGATGTAAGTGTCTATATTAGCCTACTATCAAAATGACTTTAAAAATCTTATATAAGTGTTATAATGAAGACAACACATGATGTGTCTATATTAGCCTACTATCAAAATGACTAAACATCTTATAAGTGTTATAATGAAGACAACACATGATGTAAGTGTCTATATTAGCCTACTATCAAAATGACTTTAAAAGTCTTATATAAGTGTTATAATGAAGACAACACATGATGTAAGTGTCTATATTAGCCTACTATCAAAACGACTTTAAAAGTCTTATGTAAATGTTCTAATAAAGACAAAACATAAAGTGTCTATATTGGCTATATTAGCCTACTATCAAAATGATTGTTAATGTATTATATAAGTGTTATAATGACATGATGTGTCTCTATTAGCCTACTATCAAAATGATTGTTAATGTCTTATATAAGTGTTATAATGACATGATGTGTCTATATTGGCTATAATAGACTACTATCAAAATGACAGAAATGTTGAAAAGTAATATTTATTCTACACATTTTTACAACATGGGAAAACATTAGTAAAACGGAGGCTTCTCAGAAGGTGAGATAACTTCTGGAAATGACTGTCTTAAAATGGCCAAAGGTATAATAGATGTGTGTGTCCAAGTTAGAGGAAACCGAAGGCTGTCTTCTAATGGATTTATTACAATCTTTCCAAGCTGGGTAACATTTGCTGTGGTCTGGAACAACACGGTGCACAAACAACTATCAGAAAAGCCGCCAATATTACATACAGATACTGTGTCTCGAGACATGCAAAAGGGTGTGAGTTTTCCTTGCCCTTATGTGGGCCTACCGAGGATGTCGTAGTGGCTTGTGTTGTGGTTTGTGCAGCCCTTTGAGACACTAGTGATTTAGGGCTATATAAGTAAACATTGATTGATTGATTGATTGATTGATTGATATACATGAAATACACAGAGGACATAAGTAAAGGACATTAAATGAGCTGGAATATACCTACAAAGGAGACATAATGATGCCATATGTATACTCTAGCTCAGGGGTCGGGAACCTTTTTGGCTGAGAGAGCCATGAAAGCCAAATATTTCACAAAATATTTCCGTAAGAGCCATATAACATTTTTCAACACTGAAGACAACTAAATTTGTGCATTTTTAAGTATGACCAACATTCGTAGAGTACAATAAGTCTCTTATTCTTTTTAACAACATTTTTATTATAAAAGTTAACCAATAATACATATAATACTTCTTACCACTAATGCGACATCTTGCACAGGTGCGGCAGAAAACGGATGGTCGAATGTTTTATAATTTGAACGTTATTTTTGAAACTGTGATTACCAGCCGAATTATTTATTACTTATCGTGTTAAGCAATGTCAGCTAAGATTTATCTGAGAGCCATATGCAGTCATCTGGCTCTAGAGCCATAGGTTCCCTACCCCTGGTTTAAGCATTAGACACCTTTTTACCTGCACCCTGCCTCCCGCTGTTTCCAACATCTACAAAGCAATTAGCTACCGACTGCCACCTACTGATATGGAAGAGTATTACACGGTTACTCGGCATAGCTCGGTTGGTAGAGTGGCCGTGCTAGCAACCTGAGGGTTCCAGGTTCGATTCCCGCTTCCGCCATCCTAGTCACTGCTGTTGTGTCCTTGGGCAAGACACTTTTACACACCTGCCCTCAGTGACACCCACACCGGTTTAAATGTAACTTAGATATTGGGTGTCACTTTGTAAAGCGCTTTGAGTCACTAGAGAAAAGCGCTATATAAATATAATGATCTGAGAGCCATATGTAGTCATCAAAAGAGCCACGTCTGGCTCTACAGCCATAGGTTCCCTACCCCTGCTGTAGCTGCTATACAAATAAAGTGGATTGGATTGAATCTAGGTCTATGACTCACTCAAAAGTCGGTCTGTCAATCAGTGACTCATCAATCAATGCCGTGTCAAAAGGTGCCTTCAGAGTAAAGTACAGTGGAGGCAGTCAATGCCACGCGGGGAAATACGCCACGAATGGACGCCCGGGATGCAAAAAAAGCGCAAATAAAAATAAGAGCATAAACCTGGTCGGGCTAAAGGGTGCAGTACCGGTGGTGGAGCGACAGGGGGCGTTGCACGCTGCACCCTCGGCTGAGAGGAGGCGTGAGATCTTCCACTTTGACTCATTTGCAGCTCCAAACCACACAAAGACACTCCGCTCCTCCACCTCACGCTTGACTCAACGGGAAATGTTTCTCCTCTTTCTGCTCTCAGGTGAGATTTTTGTATTTTTTCCCCCCCTAAATGGTTTCCAAAGTGGTTGTTTTTTTATCCCCCAGCAGGCGCGGTGGTTCAGGGTCTCCAGGTGGACATTTCCCCCCGGAGGCCCGTCTTCAAGCTGGGGGAGCGACACCAGCTGCTCTGCTCCGTGCGGGAGTGTGCCGCCGTGCCCGCCGTCACCTGGACGCTGCTCGGCGACCGCCCGCTCGCCGCCACCGTCCACGGCGGCCCCCAGCGCTCGGTGGTGACCTTTGACCCCGTGGGGATGGAGCACGAGGGCATCGTGCTGTGCAAAGTCACGTGTGGACAACAACACAAGCTCGGCAAAGCCAACGTGCGTGTTTACGGTCAGTGTTTTTTTTTTTTTTTTTCGCACTCGGCCGTCATTAACGTGGACTTAAAGGGGCTGTGTGCGACTTCCTCACAGTTACAATTCTCCAAGCAACAACCCCGTTTCCATATGAGTTGGAAATTGTGTTAGATGTAAATATAAACGGAATACAATGATTTGCAAATCCTTTTCAACCCATATTCAGTTGAAGGCACTACAAAGACAAGATATTTGATGTTCAAACTCATAAAATTGATTTATTTTTTTGCAAATAATAATTAACTTAGAATTTCATGGCTGCAACACGTGCCAAAGTAGTTGGGAAAGGGCATGTTCACCACTGTGTTACATCACCTTTTGTTTTAACAACACTCAATAAACGTTTGGGAACTGAGGAAACTAATTGTTGAATCTTTAAAAGTGGAATTCTTTACCATTTTTGTTTTATACAGCAGTGGTCCCCAACCACCGGGCCGTGGCATAATTAGTACCCGGCCGCAGAAGAATTTTTTATTTAAAAAAAATAATAATAATTTTTTTTCAATTAAATCAACATAAAAAACTCAATATACACTTAGAAGTAGTGCACCAACAACAACAAAAACTCCCTTTTTCATGACAAAAACGTCCCTTTTTCATGACAAAGAAGATAAAAAAAAGGACACCCCCCCGGGCCGCAGGACAAATTATTAAGCGTTGACTGGTCCGCGGATAAAAAAGGTTGGTGACCACTGTTATAAAGCATCAAAAATGTCGTAAAATACGACAGCGGAGACCCATGGCAGTCCATTGCAAAGGTGAAGCCATCCCGTCAACGCGTCCGCTTACTTCAGCCAAGTTGCAAATATTAACATAACACTGCTGTCCCTTTGTGCTGGTATGTGTTATTATGTTTTTTTTTTAGGTATTCTAAAATATTTTGTCTGAATAATGACGTCATCATGCTCCCCTCAGGGTATCCACGCGGTCCAAAAAAGTCTAAAAAGGTCTAATAATTAGAATTTAAGGCTTTAAAACGTCTAAAATTTTCTAAAAAGCTCATAAAATGACTTAAATACAATTTTGAAAGGTCTTAAAATGTTTTTGACGTTACTTTTATTTAAAACATGCAATGTTGAAATGTGAGGATGCTATAACGCAGGGGTCAGGAACCTTTTTGCCAAATAGCCAAATATTTTAAAATGTATTTCCGTAAGAGCCATATCATATTTTTTTAACACTGAACACAACTACAAACCCCGTTTCCATATGAGTTGGGAAATTGTGTTAGATGTAAATATAAATGGAATACAATGATTTGCAAATCCTTTTCAACCAATATTCATTCGAATGCACTACAAAGACAACGTATTTGATGTTCAAACTCATAAACTTTATTTATTTTTTTTGCAAATAATAATTAACTTAGAATTTCATGGCTGCAACACATGCCAAAGTAGTTGGGAAAGGGCATGTTCACCACTGTGTTACATCACCTTTTCTTTTAACAACACACAATAAACGTTTGGGAACTAAGGAAACTAATTGTTGAAGCTTTGAAAGTGGAATTATTTCCCATTCTTGTTTTATGTAGAGCTTCAGTCCTTCAACAGTCCGGGGTCTCCGCTGTCGTATTTTACGCTTCATAATGCGCCACACATTTTCCATAGGAAACAGGTCTGGACTGCAGGCGGGCCAGGAAAGTACTTCCACTCTTTTACTACGAAACCACGCTGTTCAATCAATCAATCAATGTTTACTTATATAGCCCTAAATCATTAGTGTCTCAAAGGGCTGCACAAACCACAACACAAACCACTACGACATCCTCGGTAGGCCCACATAAGGGCAAGGAAAACTCACACCCAGTGGGACGTCGGTGACAATGATGACTAATAGAACCTTGGAGAGGAGGAAAGCAATGGATGTCAAGCGGGTCTACACGTGGCTTGGCATCATCTTGCTGAAATAAGCAGGGGCGTCCATGATAACATTGCTTGGATGGCAACATATGTTGTTCCAAAACCTGTATGGACCTTTCAGCATTAATGGTGCCTTCACAGATGTGTAAGTTACCCATGCCTTGGGCACTAATACACCCCCATACCATCACAGATGCTGGCTTTTCAACTCTGCTCCTAGAACAATCCGGATGGTCCGTTTCCTCTTTGTTCCTGAGGACACGACATCCACAGTTTCCAAAAACAATTTGAAATGTGGACTTGTCCGACCATAGAACACTTTCCCACTTTGCATCAGTCCATCTTAGATGGTCGAAGCCGGCGCCGTGTCTGGGTGTTGTTGATAAATGGCTTTGGCTTTGCATAGTAGAGTTTTAACTCGCACTTACAGATGTAGCGACCGACTGTAGTTACTGACAGTGGTTTTCTGAAGTGTTCCTGAGCCCATGTGGTGATATCCTTTACACACTGATGTCGCTTTTATGATCCAGTACCTTCGAGGGATCCAAGGTCTGTAATATCATCGGTTAGCTGCAGTGATTTTTCCAGATTCTCTGCACCTTTTGATGATATTACGGGCCGTAGATGGTGAAATCCCTAAATTCCTTGCAATAGCTGGTTGAGAAATGTTGTTCTTAAACAATTTGCTCAGGCATTTGTTGACAAAATGGTGACCCTCGCCTCACCTTGCTTGTGAACGACTTGAGCATTTCATGGAACCTGCTTTTATACCCAATCATGGCACCCACCTGTTTCCAATTAGCCTGTTCACCTGTGGGATGTTCAAAATAAGGGTTTGATGAGCATTCCTTCAATGTTCTCAGTCTTTTTTGCCACTTGTGCCAGCTTTTTTGAAACATGTTGCAGGCATCCAATTCTAAATCAGCTAATATTTGCAAAAAATAACAAAGTTTACAAGTCCAAACGTCAAATATCTATCTTTGCAGTCTATTCAATCGAATATAAGTTGAAAATGATTAGCAAATCATTGTATTCTGTTTTTATTTACCATTTACACCACAGTAAAACACCACTTATGTTAGCTTTTAGTGCAGAGCCGTCAAACTTGTTGTCATTGAGGGCCACACCGCAGTCATGGCTGCCATTAGAGGGCCGCTTGTAACAGTGATGAATTGATGAATTTTCCTATGAATTTGATTATTTTTCAAATTTTTATATACAGTGTAAAAAAAAAATCTATGGATTTTACAAGTTTTTTACAGGAAAAAACTGGCAGCTTAGTTGCCAAACTTTTACTAAAAAATAAGTGGTGTTTTTAATTGTATTATTATATTTTTTTTTACAACATTTTACTGTAATTAGAAAACAATTTACAAATTGTATTTTGGCAACTCAGCTGCCAGTTTTTTACAATAATAAAATATGGTGCCCTTATTCTATTCACAGTAATACACCGTAAAAACATCAACCGTGCATTTTACGGTAAAAAAAAAAAAACCTGACATCTCAGTCGACAGAATTTTAGTGTAAAATATACGGTGTTTTTATTTTTATTCTTTTTTTTACAACATATTACTGTAAAAAGAAAAAAAAATATTTTGGCAACTCAGCTGCCATTTTTTTACCATAATAAACCGTTATTCCATTTACAGTAATACACTGTATAAAAACATCAACCGTGGTTTTTACGGTAAAAAACAAAACAAAAAACTGACAGCTCAGTCGACAGAATTTTACTATAAAATATATGATGTTTTTATTTTATCTTTTTATTTGTATTTTTAACAATATATTATTGTAAATAGAAAACATTTTTCAATTTTATTTTGGCAACTCAGCTGGCAGTTTTTTTACCATAGTAAAATGTGTTACCGTTATTCCATTTACAGTATTACACCGTAAAAAAATCAACAATTTTATTGTAAAATATGTTTTTTTTATTTGATTTGATTTTTTTGTACAAAATATTGCTGTAAATTGGAAAAAAAATGTCATTTTATTTTGGCAACTTAGTTGCCAGCTTTTTTTTACCATAATAAGCCGTTATTCCATTTACAGTAATACACCGTAAAAACATCAACCGTGCATTTTACGGTAAAAAAAAACAACAACCCAAATCTAAGCTCAGTCGACAGAATTTTATTGTAAAATGTATGGTGTTTTTAACGTATTATTATTATTTATTTTTTTACAACATATTACTGTCAAAAAAAACATTTTTTTATTTTCATTTTGGCAAATCAGTTGCCAATTTTTACCATAATAAACTGTTATTCCATTTACAGTAATACACTTTAAAAACATCAACCGTGGATTTTACGGTTAAAAAAAACCCTAAACTTACAGCTCAGTCGACAGACTTTTACTATAAAATATATGATGTTTTTATTTTATATTTTTATTTGTATTTTTGACAACATATTACTGTAAATAGAAAACATTTTTCAATTTTATTTTGGCAACTCAGCTGCCAGTTTTTTTCCCATAATAAAATCTGTTACAGTTTTTCCATTTACAGTATTACACCGTAGAAAAATCAACAATTTTATTGTAAAATATGTTTTTTTTATTTGATTTGATTTTTTGTACAAAATATTGCTGTAAATTGACAAAAAAAAATCATTTTATTTTGGCAACTCAGTTGCCAGCTTTTTTTACCATAATAAACTGTTACTCCATTTACATTATTAAACCGTAAAAACATGAACCGTGCATTTTACGGTAAAAAAAACAACAACCCAAATTTAAGCTCAGTCGACAGAATTTTATTGTAAAATGCATGGTGTTTTTAATGTATTATTATTAATTTTTTTTTCAACATATTACTGTAAAAAAAACAAAAAACATTTTTTTATTTTATTTTGGCAAATCAGCTGCCAATTTTTACCATGATAAACTATTATTCCATTTACAGTAATACACTTTAAAAATATCAACCGTGGATTTTACGGTAAAAATAACCCCTAAACTGTCAACTCAGTCGACAGACTTTTACTATAAAATATATGATGTTTTTATTTTATCTTTTTATTCGTATTTTTAACAATATATTAATGTAAATAGAAAACATTTTTCAATTTTATTTTGGCAACTCAGCTGCCAGTTTTTTTTACCATAGTAAAATGTGTTACAGTTTTTCCATTTACAGTATCACACTGTAAAAAAATCAACAATTTTATTGTAAAATATGTTTTTTTTTATTTGATTTGATTTTTTTTGGGACAAAATATTGCTGTAAATTGAAAAAAAAAATGCATTTTATTTTGGCAACTCAGTTGCCAGCTTTTTTTACCAGAATAAACTGTTATTCCATTTACAGTAATACACCGTAAAAAAATCAACAATTTTATTGTAAAATATGTTTTTATTTTTTTTATTTTATTTTTTTACAAAATATTACTGTAAATAGAAAAAAAAAAATCATTTCATTTCGCAACTCAGTTGCCAGCTTTTTTCACCATAATAAACCGTTATTCCATTTACAGTAATACACCGTAAAAACATCAACCCTGGTCTTGTCTCCAGCTTTCCCGTCAGACCCGGTCATCAAAGGTCACGACCCTGTCCGACTGGGGGAGGAGTCCACCCTCACCTGTCAGGTGTCCGACCTTTACCCCGCCGAGCTGATCACGCTGGATTGGCTGAGAGGAGGCGTGGTGCTGCAAAGCATCGTGGGAGACGCCGGCGCCACCTCGGTCCGCGCCACTTACCGCTTCACCCCTCAGAGGGCGGAGTCAGGGTCCCACTTCACCTGCAGGGCCACGCTGGATCTGCCGGAGCTGCCCCCCCTCAACAGGACCAGGGAGTCCTCGGTCCACCTCAACCTGCTGTGTGAGTTGTGTCTCGCTCACACGTTGCCGTGGTGACACGCTGACAGGCTTGACGCTCGTCCCCTCAGACGCCCCGGTCGTCACGGCGATATCAGACCCCGGGACGGTGATGGCCGGCTCCGCCCTCGTGCTTACGTGTTTGTCGGAGGGCAACCCGCCGCCGGTGGTCACCTGGACCTTCAGAGCGGCGGGCGGCGGGTCCTCGCAAGTCCGGGGCGAAGGTCCCAAGCTGGTCATTCCCGCGGCGAACGTGTCCCAGGCGGGTCGGTACGAGTGCCGGGCCGAGAACTCGGAGGGGAAGCGAAGCGCTGCGGTGGAGGTCAAAGTTCACGGTGAGAGTCACACCTCAGGTCGTAAGTCAGCAGCCGTTACACGCCTTTGCCCCGCCCACAGCCCCGCCCACCAACACCTCCATCTCGGTGAGTCCGGGCGAGGACGTTCTGGAAGGTCAGCGGGTGACATTCACCTGCCGCTCCGACGGGGCTCCGCCCACCAGGCTGGTGCTGAAGCGAGAAGGAGTGGAGCTTGAGAGCTCCGGCTCCGCCTCCCTGCTCAACTTCAGCCTGGCTTCCGTGCGGCCGCAAGACTCCGCCTACTACCAGTGTGAAGCCTCCAACCAGTTCGGATCCCAGCTGGTGGCCAGCGCCGTTACGGTCAGAGGTCAGTCCGGTCCTCAGGTTCCAGGTGGGTCCTTGTGGTTCTGATGGTCCTGGTCCTCCCAGCTCACCCGCTGCAGGTTTACGTCAGTCCCCTGGCGTCCACGGTGGAAGTCGCCTCCGGTCTGCTCCTGACATGCGGCGCCTCCGGATGCCCGAGCACGCCCGCCTACGCCTGGAGGAGAGACCCGCCGGACCGGAGCCTCCTAGACAGGACTCAGCTGCAGGACGGACTGTCCCAGCTGCACCTGCGCCACCTGGACCTCACAGACCGTGGCGTGTACGTCTGCGAGGCCAGCTGCGGTGACGTCAGCAGGACCGTGGAGGCCGAGGTCCACGTCTACTGTGAGTCCGAACCTCCACTTCCTGTCACGTCTCCTTTTGGCGGGAATCTGGTCAGAAGGTGGCGCTCAAGCTGATTGGCTCATCGGGGTCACGTGACCAACTGCTTGGACTGTCTGAGTTGTTATTCCTGCTGGGGTCAAAGGTCAGATCCGAGTTATTTGCTAGTGCTGCACAGAGGAGGGGGGGCGGGGGGGTTATAGCCATTCAGGAAGTCTTACACACACTAACACACACACACACACACGCAAACACACACACACACACACTTCCATACTAAAAAGGTCTATGAAAGATGATGAGAAGGTCCATGATGAGAGGGTTTATGATCAGAGGGTCCATGATGAGAAGGTCCATGATGAAAGGGTCTACGATGAGAAAGTCGAGGATGAGAGGGTTCATGATGAGAAGGTTCATGTTTAGAAGGTCCATGATGAGATGGTTCATTATGAGAAGGTCTATGATGAGACGGTTCATGATGAGAAGGTTCATGATGAGAGGGTCCATGATGAGAGGGTTCATGATGAAAAGATCAATGAAGAGAGGGTCTATGAAGAGAGGGTCTATGAAGAGAGGGTCTATGAAGAGAGGGTCCATGATGAGAGGGTCCATGATGTGAGGGTCCATGATGTGAGGGTCCATGATGTGAGGGTCCATGATGAGAGGGTCCATGATGTGAGGGTCCATGATGTGAGGGTCCATGATGTGAGGGTCCATGATGAGAGGGTCCATGATGAGAGGGTCCATGATGTGAGGGTCCATGATGAGAGGGTCCATGATGAGAGGGTCCATGATGTGAGGGTCCATGATGAGAGGGTCCATGATGAGAGGGTCCATGATGAGAGGGTCCATGATGAGAGGGTCCATGATGTGAGGGTCCATGATGAGAGGGTCCATGATGTGAGGGTCCATGATGAGAGGGTCCATGATGTGAGGGTCCATGATGTGAGGGTCCATGATGTGAGGGTCCATGATGAGAGGGTCCATGATGTGAGGGTCCATGATGAGAGGGTCCATGATGTGAGGGTCCATGATGTGAGGGTCCATGATGTGAGGGTCCATGATGTGAGGGTCCATGATGTGAGGGTCCATGATGTGAGGGTCCATGATGTGAGGGTCCATGATGAGAGGGTCCATGATGTGAGGGTCCATGATGTGAGGGTCCATGATGTGAGGGTCCATGATGTGAGGGTCCATGATGAGAGGGTCCATGATGTGAGGGTCCATGATGAGAGGGTCCATGATGTGAGGGTCCATGATGTGAGGGTCCATGATGAGAGGGTCCATGATGAGAGGGTCCATGATGTGAGGGTCCATGATGTGAGGGTCCATGATGAGAGGGTCCATGATGAGAGGGTCCATGATGTGAGGGTCCATGATGTGAGGGTCCATGATGTGAGGGTCCATGATGAGAGGGTCCATGATGAGAAAGTCAATGAGAGAACAAATATCTGTTGTTTCCATTGCAGATTAAAAGTAATATTTCTAGAGTACATAGTGAAGGTGTTTCCGTTAAAGAGTGTTTTGCGTCATGAGACATCATTCTGATAAGATCTCATCATGAGAGACTTCACTTAGAAGAAGATCCTGCAGTTGCCATGACGTCACTAGAAGACGAAGGCAGCAGGTGATGGCTCAAAGGTCTCATGACCGCTCGTCACTTTTTTTCTTTGATTTGCCTCCCCAGCTTTTCCATCTGATCCAGTTCTGAAAGATGCCGGCGCCATCCTGATGGGCCAGGAGGCGTGGCTTCAGTGCGACGTCATGAACGTGTTCCCGGCCAATCAGCTGAGACTGTCGTGGTTGTCGGGCAACGCCACCCTGCTGGCGCAGTCCTTTGGCTCCTCCCCTTCCCTTCAGAACATCTCGGCGGTGCTGCGCCATCGGGTGGCGGACGAGCGGCGGGTGGTGACCTGCGTGGCCGACCTGCTGACGGAGGCCGGGGACGTGTGGCGGTCCAGGAGGACGAGCTTGCCTCTGCAGGTCCACTGTCAGTATAAAAGGCTCCCCAAAGGCTTTTATTGTGAAGGGGTCTTTAATTCAGTCTAATCTCAGACCCTCCCAGGGGAACGTCCATCTTGGTGAGCCCGGGCCAGGAGGTCCTGGAGGGTCAGCAGGTGACCCTCACATGCCGCTCGGACGGAGCTCCGCCCACCAGGCTGGTGCTGAAGCGAGAAGGGGTGGAGCTTCAGAGTTCGGACTCCGCCTCCTCGCTCTCCTACAGCTTTTCTTCAGTGCAGCTGGAAGACTCCGCCCACTACCAGTGCGACGCCTCCAATCCGTTTGGATCTCAGCTGGTCAGCAGTGCGGTGACTGTTAAAGGTCAGAGGTCATCGGTATATTTAAAGGGGAACATTATCACCAGACCGATGTAAGCGTCAATATAAATCGGCTCCGTTATTTTCCGTTTTTTCGACTGTTTACCCGTACCTTGGAGACATCATGCCTCGTCGGTGTGTTGTCGGAGGATGTAACAACACGATCAGGGACGGATTCAAGTTGACTTACGTGGAGTGTGCTAATCAAACATATCAATGGTCACGGCATGCTAACGCGATGCTAACATGCTATTTGGGCTAGCTGTATGTACATATTGCATCATTATGCCTCATTTGTAGCTATATTTGCATCCAGCGATTCCCTCCACCCACATTTAATGCCAAACAAACACATACCAATCGACGGATTCAAGTACACCAGTGGTCATAAGATGCAAAAGTCCCTCTTTCGTTCTGCGCATTTTACCGACGATAGCATTGTTACGACAGAGATGGCACAGAGAAGTGTGGATATCCGGCGACACTCAAAGCAGATGCATTTCCAACAATAAAGTCAACGAAATCACAAAGGTGAGTTTTGTTGATGTTATTGACTTATGTGCTAGTCAGACATATTTGGTCACGGCATGACTGGAAGCGAAGTGAAGTGAAGTGAATTATATTTATATAGCGCTTTTCCCAAGTGACTCAAAGCGCTTTACATAGTGAAACCCAATATCTAAGTTACATTTAAACCAGTGTGGGTGGCACTGGGAGCAGATGGGTAAAGTGTCTTGCACAAGGGCAGTGACTAGGATGGCGGAAGCGGGAATCGAACCTGCAACCCTCAAGTTGCTGGCACGGCCACTCTACCAACCGAGCTAAGCCGCCCCCTAATCGATGCAACATGCTATTTAGGCTAGCTGTATGTACACATGTAGTTATATTTGCATCCAGCGTTTCCCTCCACCCCCATTTAATGCCAAACAAACACTTACCAATCGACGGATTCAAGTTGCACCAGTGGTCAAAACATGCAAACGTTGGTTAGAAGGCGATCGCCGAATTCGTCCTCGTTGCCTTTGTCTGTCGTGATATGGCTCAATAGCTTCAGTTTCTTCTTCAATTTCGTTTTCGCCATCTGCCTCCACACTCCAACCATCCGTTTCAATACACGCGTAATCTGTTGAATCGCTTAAACCGCTGAAATCCGAGTGAATCCGAGCTAATGTCGCTAAATCTTTCTGTTCTATCTGCCATGTTTGTTCGTATTGGCGTCACAGGAAAATGGACGGGTGGATATACAGATAGCGAAAATCAGGCACTTTAAAGGCCTACTGAAATGAAATTTTCTTATTCAAACGGGGATAGCAGGTCCATTCTATGTGTCATACTTGATCATTTCGCGATATTGCCACATTTTTGCTGAAAGGATTTAGTAAAGAACATCCACGATAAAGTCGCAACTTTCGGTCGTTAATAGAAAAGCCTTGCCTGTACCGGAAGTAGCAGACAATGACGTCACAAGTGTGGGGGCTTTGCTATTTAGGCTAGCTGTATGTACATTTGTAGCTATATTTGCATCCAGCGTTTCCCTCCACCCACATTTAATGCCAAACAAACACTTACCAATTGACGGATTCAAGTTGCACCAGTGGTCAAAACATGCAATCGTTGGTTAGAAGGCGATCGCCGAATTCGTCCTTGTTGCCTTTGTCTGTTGTGATATGGCTCAATAGCTTCAGTTTCTTCTTCAATTTCGTTTTCGCTATCTGCCTCCACACTCCAACCATCCGTTTCAATACACGCTGTCACAAGTGTGGGGGCTCCTCACATATTCACATTGTTTATAATGGGAGCCTCCAACAAAAAGTGCTATTCGGACCGAGAAAACGATAATTTCCCCATTAATTTGAGCGAGGATGTAAGATTTGTGTTTGAGACTATATTGATAGCGACTGACTAGAAAAACAAACAAAAAAAACGCGATTGTAATTGGGACGGATTCCGATGTTTTTAGACACATTTACTAGGATAATTCTGGGAAATCCTTTTTTTTCTCTATTGTGTTGCTAGGGTTTTATTGAGTTAAATATTACCTGATTGTCTGAGGGGTGTCTCCACGGGTGTGTTGACGCCAATGTCTCAGGGGAGTCGACGGCACAAGCTCAGCTTTTCTCCGGTAAGAACTGACTTTTTAACCAAAATTTTCTCACCGAAACCTGCTGGTTGACATTCCGTCGTGTTTCATGTTCGCGTGACAGCGCTCTGATCCATAGTAAACTTTCACCTCCAGGAATTTTAAACAAGGAATCACCGTGTGTTTGTGTGGCTAAAGGCTAAAGCTTCCCAACTCCATCTTTCTACTTTTAATTCCTCCAATATTAATTGAACAAATTGCAAAAGATTCAGCAACACAGATGTCCAAAAATCTGTATAATTATGCCGTTAAAGGGGAACATTATCACCGAACCTATGCAAGCGTCAATATATACCTTGATGGTGCAGAAAAAAGACCATGTATTTTTTTAGCCGATTTCCGAACTCTAAATGGGTGAATTTACTGCAGGGCCGGACCACTCAGGACATGGCATAAACATGATTTAATTTAAACTAAAAAAAGATAGAAACAAAAATCGCTCACAGTGGAGGCCCAACTTGGGCTAAGGAACAAAGCTAACGCATAAACAGACTATGAACATAAATCAAACAAAACTTACTTGGCATGGCATGGAGCACGAAACTATGGCAAGGCATGAAACAAGTCAGCACAGAGCAGGAAAAGATCACATTCAATCAATCAATCAATGTTTATTTATATAGCCCCAAATCACAAATGTCTCAAAGGACTGCACAAATCATTACGACTACAACATCCTCGAAAGAACCCACAAAAGGGCAAGGAAAACTCACACCCAGTGGGCAGGGAGAATTCACATCCAGTGGGACGCCAGTGACAATGCTGACTATGAGAAACCTTGGAGAGGACCTCAGATGTGGGCCCCTTCTAGGGGACCGAAAGCAATGGATGTCGAGCGGGTCTAACATGATACTGTGAAAGTTCAATCCACAATGGATACAACACAGCCGCGAGAGTTCAGTTCAAGGCGGATCCAAGACAGCAGCGAGAGACCCGTCCACAGGAAACCATCTCAAGCGGAGGCGGATCAGCAGCGTAGAGATGTCCCCAACCGATACACAGGCGAGCGGTCCATCCTGGGTCTCGACTCTGGACAGCTAGTACTTCATCCATGGTCATCGGACCGGACCCCTTCCACAAGGGAGGGGGGGACATAGGAGAAAAAAGAAAAGAAGCGGCAGATCAACTGGTCTAAAAAGGAGGTCTATTTAAAGGCTAGAGTATACAGATGAGTTTTAAGGTGAGACTTAAATGCTTCTACTGAGGTGGCATCTCGAACTGTTACCGGGAGGGCATTCCAGAGTACTGGAGCCCGAACGGAAAATGATCTATAGCCCGCAGACTTTTTTTGGGCTCTAGGAATCACTAATAAGCCGGAATCTTTTGAACGCAGATTTCTTGCCGGGACATATGGTACAATACAATCGGCAAGATAGGCTGGAGCTAGACCGTGTAGTATTTTATACGTAAGTAGTAAAACCTTAAAGTCACATCTTAAGTGCACAGGAAGCCAGTGCAGGTGAGCCAGTACAGGCGTAATGTGATCAAACTTTCTTGTTGTCAAAAGTCTAGCAGCCGCATTTTGTACCAACTGTAATCTTTTAATGCTAGACATAGGGAGACCCGAAAATAATACGTTACAGTAATCGAGACGAGACGTAACAAACGCATGGATAATGATCTCAGCGTCTTTAGTGGACAGAATGGAGCGAATTTTTGCGATATTACGGAGATGAAAGAAGGCCGTTCTTGACGCCAGGGCGACTGACTGGCAAAAACGAGCTTAAATACTGCCTCTGATTAGTGCTCGGGAAGCAGGTGAGCGGGCATTTTGTCCACCAGAGACAGGTGGACAAAATGAGTAACCAAGGAAACCAGACAAGGGAGTGGAAAAAAAACAGTAACTTAAAGAGTCCAAAGGACAAACAGCACATGGCCAAACAAAAACATGATCAACAGACATGACATTTTATTTATTATTGGTTAGCTTCAGAATAACAATGTTATTAAAAAGAATAAGAGACTTATTATGCCCTAAAAATGTTGGTCTTACTTAAAAATGCACACATTTAGTTGTATTCAGTGTTAAAAAATATGATATGACTCTCACGGAAATACATTTTGAAATATTTGGCTTTCATGGCTCTCTCAGCCAAAAAGGTTCCCGACCCCTGCAGTAGGCATTTAAAGCCTTTTTTCGGGATATTCCATGATGGGTAAAATTTTGAAAAAAACTCGGAAAAATAAAATAAGCCGCTGGGAACGGATTTTTATTGGTTTTAACCCTTCTGAAAGTGTGCTAATGTTCCCCTTTAAAAAAGAAAAGATGCTATTGTACGCCAATGATGACTTAATGAGGCGGCGTGCGGCGGTCCAGCCCCTCCCAGGAACACCACGGTGCTGGTGCTGCCGTCCTCGGCGGTGGTGGAGGGTCAGAACGTCACCGTGTGCTGCCGGACCGTCAGCTGCCCGCCCTCGGCCGTGCTTCTCAAGAAACTGGCCGACGGGCCGGAGCGCCGCTCCGCCGACGGGACCTTCCTATTGGTCAACGTGACGGCCCGCGACTCGGGTTGGTACCAGGTCAACGTCACCAACGACTTGGGCTACCAAGTCCAGGTGTTCAGCCTCAGCGTGACAGGTCAGCCGCGTCCTCCGGAATCCTTCTTCACGTTTTTTTGCACGTCAATATATATATTTTTTTCTCCCTTTCTGATAGAGCGCGGCAAAAAGACTCCGCCCACTCTGGCCGCGGTCCTGGTCCCGGCAACGATTGCCGCCGCCGTGGTCGCCGCCGCCGGCCTGGTCCTGGATTACCTGAGACGGTCCAAAAAGAAAGGCTTCTACCAGCTGAGCCGGTCCGCCCCCGCCTCCGCCTGAATGCCACGACTATGTGACTTCCTGTCTGGCCAGGAAGTGTCACGGCTGACTTGAGACCCAGGAGAAGCACCAAGTGCCTGTGGTGTCTCCTGATTGTCATTCACATCCAGTGCTCGGTTTCCACGGAAACCAGCTGATGAGCTTTGTGGGGGAAAACACTAAATGAAGTCTCCACTGATCGGTTGCCTGGACGGCGAAGCCAAACTGGCGTCCCTGTTCCAGTCTGCATGCTATCCGCGTCTCCATGGTAACGGGCGGCGCAGGCGCTGATGCTTATGCGGGTGATAAATATGATGTATGTCTTCCACTGCTGTTTTTTAAGTCTCCGCCACCCCTGACCCCGGTCTTAACAATCGTAGTGCTGCGTCTCAGCATTCTAATCAGCCACTTCCTGCCCGCAAGACCACAACACGGGACTCGTTTGTTCACTCAGCACCTTCTCATCTGGATCTGGTCCAGAATGCAAGTCCACTAAAAAGCAGAACCATGAATCACCGGGCTGGACTTTGGCGCCCTCTCTCCGGTCTTTTTTTAAAATTCTGAAGACGTCAGCGGCGCGGAGGTGGGCGGAGCTGAGTGAGTGGGCGTCATCGGATTCTCGGAGAGGGTTTTGGTGGTTGCCATGGAAACAGCTGTTCAGCCTGTGTGCAAATAAGGCTAACACTTTTTTAAAATCAAATTTGCATAGTCAAAATTTTAAAGGGTAAGGTCCGAATATGGACTTTTTAAAAAAACTTTTTATAAACCTTTATATCAGGGGTCACCCACACGGGACCCGCGGGCACCAGGTAGCCCGTAAGGACCAGATGAGTCGCCCGCTGGCCTGTTCTAAAAATAGCTCAAATAGCAGCACTTACCAGTGAGCTGCCTCTATTTTTTTTTATTGTATTTATTTACTAGCAAGCTGGTCTCGCTTTGCTCGACATTTTTAATTCTAAGAGAGACAAAACTCAAATAGAATTTGAAAATCCAAGAAAATATTTTAAAGACTTGGTCTTCACTTGTTTAAATAAATTCACTTATTTTTTTTTTACTTTGCTTATAACTTTCAGAAAGACAATTTTAGAGAAAAAATATAACCTTAAAAATGATTTTAGGATTTTTAAACACATATACCTTTTTACCTTTTAAATTCCTTCCTCTTCTTTCCTGACAATTTAAATCAATGTTCAAGTATTTTTATTTTTTTATTGTAAAGAATAATAAATACATTTTAATTTAATTATTAATTTTAGCTACTGTTTTTTCGACTAAGAATATTTGTGAAATATTTCTTCAAACTTATTATGATTAAAATTCAAAAAAATTATTCTGGCAAATCTAGAAAATCTGTAGAATCAAATTAAAATCTTATTTAAAAGTCTTTTGAATTTCTTTTAAAATGTTTGTTCTGGAAAATCTAGAAGAAATAATAATTTGTCTTTGTTAGAAATATAGCTTGGTCCAATTTGTTATATATTCTAACAAAGTGCAGATTGGATTTTAACCTATTTGAAACATGTCATCAAAATTCTAAAATTAATTTTAATCAGGAAAAAATACTAATGATGTTCCATGAATTCTGTTTTTATATTTTTCAAAAATATTCGAATTAGGTAGTTTTTCCTCTTCATTTTTTTCGGTTGAATTTCAAAGAGTCGAAATTGAAGATAAACTATGTTTCAAAATTAAATTATCATTTTTTTTGTGTTTTCTCTTCTTTTAAACTGCTCAATTAAGTGTTTTTTTTCATCATTTATTCTCTACAAAAAACCTTCCGTAAAAGGAAAAAAAACGACGGAATGACAGACAGAATTACCCATTTTTATAAATGATAAATGGGTTGTACTTGTATAGTGCTTTTCTACCTTCAATGTACTCAAAGCGCTTTGACACTACTTCCACATTTACCCATTCACACACACATTCACACACTGATGGAGGGAGCTGCCATGCAAGGCGCCAACCAGCACCCATCAGGAGCAAGGGTGAAGTGTCTTGCTCAGGACACAACGGACGTGACGAGGTTGGTACGAGGTGGGGATTGAACCAGGGACCCTCAGGTTGCTGACACGGCCACTCTACCACTGCGCCTTGCCGGTAAATTGAGCAAATTGGCTATTTCTGGCAATTTATTTAAGTGTGTATCAAACTGGTAGCCCTTCGCATTAATCAGTACCCAAGAAGTAGCTCTTGCTTTCAAAAAGGTTGGTGACCCCTGCTTTAGGATGAAACGACAGCCACCTTTCCGCCGCGGCAATAATAGTTTTTTTTAACGCTCCTTCGTCTACAGCTTCCTGGTATCAACGGAAGTTGATCAAATAAAAGCTTTCCCGCTGACCTTCAAATTAAAGTAGATAACAGCTTTTAGAGCAGGGGTCACCAAGCTTTTTGAAACCAAGAGCTACTTCTTGGGTACTGATTAATGCGAAGGGCTACCAGTTTGATACACACTTAAATAAATGGCCAGAAATAGCCAATTTGCTCAGTTTAACTTTAATAAATAAATATATATTTAAAAAAAAGGGTATTTCTGTCTGTCATTCCGTCGTACATATTTTCTTTTACGGAAGGTTTTTTGTAGAGAATAAATGATGAAAAAAACACTTAATTGAACGGTTTAAAAGAGGAGAAAACACACCAAAAAAATGAAAATTATATTTTGAAACATAGTGTATCTTCAATTTCGACTCTTTAAAATTCAAAATTCAACCGAAAAAAATGAAGAGAAAAACTAGCTAATTCGAATCTTGTTGAAAAAATTCAAAAAAAGAATTTGTGGAACATCATTAGTAATTTTTCCTGATTAAGATTAATTTTTACAATTTTGATGACATGTTTTAAATAGGTTAAAATCCAATCTGCACTTTGTTAGAATATATAACAAATTGGACCAAGCTATATTTCTAAAAAAGACAAATCATTATTTCTTCTAGATTTTCTAGAACAAACATTTTAAAAGAAATTCAAAATACTTTGAAATAAGATTTAATTTTTTTTTTTTACAGATTTTCTAGATTTGCCAGAATATTTTTTTTGAATTTTCTACCACTTATTCCCTTTCGGGGTCGCGGGGGGCGCTGGCGCCTATCTCAGCTACAATCGGGCGGAAGGCAGGGTACACCCTGGACAAGTCGTCACCTCATCGCAGGGCCAACACAGATAGACAGACAACATTCACACTCACATTCACACACTAGGGCCAATTTAGTGTTGCCAATCAACCTATCCCCAGGTGCATGTCTTTGGAATTTTAATTATAATAAATTTGAAGAAATATTTCACAAATATTCTTGGTCGAAAAAACAGAAGCTAAAATGAAGAATTAAATTAAAATGTATTTATTATTCTTTACAATAAGAAAAAAAACTTGAACATTGATTTAAATTGTCAGGAAAGAAGAGGAAGGAATTTCAAAGGTAAAAAGGTATACGTGTTTAAAAATCCTAAAATCATTTTTAAGGTTGTATTTTTTCTCTAAAATTGTCTTTCTGAAAGTTATAAGAAGCGAGGTACAAAAATAAATGAATTTATTTAAACAAGTGAAGACCAAGTTTTTAAAATATTTTCTTGGAATTTCCAATTCTATTTGAGTGTTGTTTTTCTTGGATTCAAAAATGTCGAGCAAAGCGAGACCAGCTTGCTAGTAAATAAATACAATTTAAAAAAATAGAGGCAGCTCACTGGTAAGTGCTGCTATTTGAGCTATTTTTAGAACAGGCCAGCGGGCGACTCATCTGGTCCTTACGGGCGACCTGGTGTAGGCTATACACATGTATATATAACCTAATCATATTGTTTCTTCATTTTTAAAATAGCTGATTGTTTTTTACCCCCCTTCTCTGAGATTATATTGCCAGTTTTGATTGTCTGCTCACTTATAGAATATAAGAATATTCTACTACTGTTAAGCAAACTATGAATAATAAAACATGTGTCCTTTATCAGAGTTACACGTATGACAAAAAAAGCGCGTGAAAAAGAGTGGTATTCAGTGAGGTAAAATGAATTAAATGCACTGACAGTTCATTGCTGCTGACAAATGAATTGCACTGAGTGGAGCGGATCACCACTCCAAGATGGCGGCCCCGCGTCTCGTTAGCGCCAGTAGGCAGTAGCGCTCCATGCTGAGGACCCTTAGACAGGGGTGTCCAAAGTGCAGCCTGCCACACATTTTGGAAATGCTATTGCAAAACATAATTTAAAAAACACACAAAAAAAAGTAGAAAGAGGTGAAATCTAACGAGGAAAAGTTGCAATGTTGACACAAAGCTGCCATGCAGGCTGTTTGTTTGTCTTTATTTTGCTCATATTGCCAATGCTAAAAAAAAATGTATAATGAATTATTAACCTATTTAAGGCTCCGATTACTTCAAATATTTCACTTTATAATGTTTTATGTCAATCAATCAATCAATCAATCAATGTTTATTTATATAGCCCCAAATCACAAATGTCTCAAAGGACTGCACAAACCATTACGACTACGACATCCTCGGAAGAACCCACAAAAGGGCAAGGAAAACTCACACCCAGTGGGCAGGGAGAATTCACATTCAGTGGGACGCCAGTGACAATGCTGACTATGAGAAACCTTGGAGAGGACCTCAGATGTGGGCAACCCCCCCCCCCCCCTCTAGGGGACCGAAAGCAATGGATGTCGAGCGGGTCTAACATGATACTGTGAAAGTTCAATCCATAGTGGCTCCAAGACAGCAGTGAGAGTCCCGTCCACAGGAAACCATCTCAAGCGGATCAGCAGCGTAGAGATGTCCCCAACCGATACAGGCGAGCGGTCCATCCTGGGTCCCGACGAGCGGTCCATCCTGGGTCTCGACTCTGGACAGCCAGTACTTCATCCATGGTCATCGGACCGGACCCCCTCCACAAGGGAGGGGGGGACATAGGAGAAAGAAAAGAAGCGGCAGATCAACTGGTCTAAAAAGGAGGTCTATTTAAAGGCTAGAGTATACAGATGAGTTTTAAGATGAGACTTAAATGCTTCTACTGAGGTAGCATCTCGAACTGTTACCGGGAGGGCATTCCAGAGTACTGGAGCCCGAACGGAAAACGCTCTATAGCCCGCAGACTTTTTTTTGAGCTCTAGGAATCACTAATAAGCCGGAGTCTTTTGAACGCAGATTTCTTGCCGGGACATACGGTACAATACAATCGGCAAGATAGGCTGGAGCTAGACCGTGTAGTATTTTATACGTAAGTAGTAAAACCTTAAAGTCACATCTTAAGTGCACAGGAAGCCAGTGCAGGTGAGCCAGTACAGGCGTAATGTGATCAAACTTTCTTGTTCTTGTCAAAAGTCTAGCAGCCGCATTTTGTACCAACTGTAATCTTTTAATGCTAGACATGGGGAGACCCGAAAATAATACGTTACAGTAGTCGAGACGAGACGTAACAAACGCATGGATAATGATCCCGGCGTCTTTAGTGGACAAAATGGAGCGAATTTTAGCGATATTACGGAGATGAAAGAAGGCCGTTTTAGTAACGCTTTTAATGTGTGACTCAAAGGAGAGAGTTGGGTCGAAGATAATACCCAGATTTTTTACCGAGTCACCTTGTTTTATTATTTGGTTGTCAAATGTTAAAGTTGTATTATTAAATAGAGGTCGGTGTCTAGCAGGACCGATAATCAGCATTTCCGTTTTTTTGGCATTAAGTTGCAAAAAGTTAGCGGACATCCATTGTTTAATTTCATTAAGACACGCTTCCAACTGACTACAATCCGGCGTGTTGGTCAGCTTTAGGGGCATGTAGAGTTGGGTGTCATCAGCATAACAGTGAAAGCTAATACCGTATTTGCGTATGACGTCACCCAGCGGCAGCATGTAGATGCTGAAGAGTACAGGGCCAAGGACCGAACCCTGGGGAACTCCACACGTTACCTTAACATAGTCCGAGGTCACACTGTTATGGGAGACACACTGCATCCTATCAGTAAGCTAAGAGTTAAACCATGACAGGGCTGAGTCTGACATACCAATTCGTATTTTGATACGCTCTAATAAAATATTATGATCGACGGTATCGAAAGCAGCGCTAAGATCGAGGAGCAGCAACATAGATGACGCATCAGAGTCCATCGTTAGCAATAGATCATTAGTCAATTTTGCGAGGGCTGTCTCAGTCGAGTGATTTGCCCTGAAACCGGATTGAAAGGTTTCACATAGATTGTTAAACGCTAAGTGCTCATTTAGCTGCTCTGCAACAATTTTTTCGAGGATTTTCGAAATAAAGGGAAGGTGAGACACCGGTCGGTAGTTTACCATGAGGTCAGGATCGAGGTTAGGTCTTTTAAGGAGAGGATGAATAACCGCTTTTTTGAATGCAACGGGAACAGTGCCCGAGGAAAGTGATAAGTTTATAATATTTAGCACTGATGGACCTAATAATACAAAGAGCTCCTTGATAAGTTTCCCAGGAAGTGGGTCAAGTAAACATGTTGTTTGTTTTATTCTATTTACACGTTGTAACAATCCTTCTAATGTTATTTCATCAAAACGAGAGAAACTATTTTGGATATTTGCAGTATCCGCCGTATATACAATCGTATCTGTGTTACTATAACCCAGTTGTAGCTGGGACGCATTGTCTTTAATCTCCTTTCTAATAAGTTCAATTTTCTTATTAAAGAACTTCATAAAGTCATCTGCCGAATGGGTGGAGCTACTGGAAGGAGTCCCTTGTTGGGTTAGCAATGCTACTGTACTAAACAAAAATTTTGGATCGTTTTTATTACGGTGGATGAGATTTGAGTAATAATTAGTTTTAGCTAAGGTAAGCATGCGTTTATAAGTTATTAAACCATCACTAAATGCTAGATGGTGCACCTCAAGTTTAGTCGTGCGTTTGCGTTCCAGCTTTCTACATAATTTCTGAGCTCTAGTTTCTTCAGTAAACCATGGCGTACGCCTTTTTGGAGCCTTTTTTAACTTCAGCGGTGCTATATTATCAATGGTTTCGCGCAGGGCGTTGTTAAAGTTGTTAGTGAGGTTATCAATAGAGCCCACATACTTTGGGAACGGTGCCATTACCGAGGGCAGTAGGTCCGCAAGAGTCGTCGTTGTGGCAGCATTAATGTGGAAAATATGTGCATATAATGTGTGGTTGCCGTATAAAAAACAGTGTTTTCTTTGACAAAAGAGCATAAAACCAACAAAATAATAGTTCAAACGTAAACAGATATATCTAAAGTTGATCTCGTAACTTAAGTGTTGAAAGTAAAACAAATAATAATAAAAATGTACCACTTTATGAGTGGGGGACGTTTTGCATCCCAAAGATATTTCGTGGGATTTTATTTATTTTTTCACTGTGATTACTCAGAAATAATACATTTAAATCAATGGTGTCCAACATTATTGATCTTTTTAGGGCTCCAATTACTTCACATCAAACATTTCTGTCTGAATGTTTTGGGCAATGGGGGAAATACTGCATAATTCATTTAAACTATAAAAAACAAAGTTGTCTTTGACTGAAAAGGCATAAAACCTTTTTTTTTTAAACTTTATATCAACCTGAAGTTGATTTAGAGATTTACTGTAAGCGTTACATAAACAATGAAAATAATATTTTGACTTATTTTTAACATGTTAATGACGTAGACCCTCTATGGCAGTGGTGCCCAACCACTGGGCCGCAGCTCGATTGGTACCGGGCCGCAGAATCAATCAATCAAAGTTTACTTATATAGCCCTAAATCACAAATGTCTCAAGGGACTGAGAATAAAAACATTTTTTTTTTTATTAAATCAACATAAAAAACACAAGATACCATATTTCCTTGAATTGCCGCAGGGCATATAGTATGCGCCTGCCTTGAATTACTGCCAGGTCAAACTCGCTTTGCAAAATAATTACCGCATGCTTAGTATTACCGCCTGGTCAAACTCGTGACGTCACAAGTGACACTTCCCCTGTCATCATTTTCAAAATGAAGGAGGCTGATTTAAATACCGGTAATTTCAAATTGCATAACGGGAAGAAGATTAAGAGCTATTCAGTAGGATTTGAGGTCCAAGCTTACATCACACTCAAATTTTTACTGCATGCCTTTGGTAAGTGCCGGAGTGAGAAGAGGTTTTAAAAGAATTAGCGCATGCTTACTTTTACCGCATGCCTTTGGTAAGCGCAGGAGTGAGAAGAGGTTTTAAAATAATTAGTGCATGCTTACTTTTACCGCATGCCTTTGGTAAGCGCAGGAGTGAGAGATTTTAAATTAATTAGCGCCCCGGCGGCAATTCAAGGAAATACGGTACACTTACATTCATTCATTCATTGAATTCACTTACATTCATTCACTCATTGAATGAATGTAAGTGTACCGTATTTCCTTGAATTGCCGTCTGGGCGCTAACTTACAATTAGTGCATAAACCCAAACCCCCCTTGCAGGACAAATTATCAAGCGTTGACCGTTGCGTAGCTACAAAAAGGTTGGGGACCGCTGCTCTATGGTCCCTAAAGGTAAAAAAAAAAGAATCCATATATTTTGTTATGGTTTGAAAATGAAAATATCAAAACGGCCCCCACATGTTTTAATTTTTCCCTCAGTGGAAAAAGTTTGGACACCCCTGCCTTAGAAGATGTCTATGGCGACACACGCTGGCCTCTGACGCCCCCTGCCGGTCTTTGGTCGTCATAGCCCGACCGGAAGTACTCTTTCGATGCTTCTATTGTGAAATCCATATGACCGGAAACTGAGGTTAGCGTACCGTGGCTAGGTCCAGTAGAGTGTGTGTGTGTGTGTTTGTTCATTTTGGAAAATGTTACCATTATCAATTAAAGACGACGAGTACAAACCCGCCAAGTTTAATTTGTTGCTGAAGCTGTCGGGATGGATCAGGTAAAGAAGAAAGTCTCCGGATGCTAACGCGGCTAATTATGTCAATGCTAACCGGCTACATGAAGTCCACAATGTTGTCCGTCTACCAGATAAAATATCTTTATGCTCGCACTAAACTTAAAACTACCACGTTTTTTTTTCATGTGTTCCAGGTCGATTCTCGCCGACAAAACCTCTCGAAATCTGTTTTTCTTCTTGTGCTTGAACCTCTCTTTCGCTTTCGTGGAATTAACCTTCGGCATCTGGAGCAACAGGTAAGCTCACAGCTGGAATAAAGTAAGACGCAGGAATAGCTTTCAGGAGCAAAAAGTAAGCCAACATATGGAAGAATAATGTTTGTGCTGCCGTGGATGTGCCACGTATGTGTTAGCGCCGTGTGTGAGTAAGGGGCGGTCAATAACAGGAAGTGATGTCACAAACCGGAGGTGCCTCGAAATTGTTTCAAATGCATTCACTTACCAACGTCCTAAAACTCAGTGTTAGTGATAGAAATTTTCCAAAATGTGTGCCAGGGAACCCATCAAGTCATTAAATGGCCCTAAAGTAAATTTTTGGGGGTCCCACTTTTTTGTAACTGTTTTGAAAACATCCATCCATCCATTTCAATCAATCAATCAATGTTTATTTATATAGCCCTAAATCACCAGTGTCTCAAAGGGCTGCACAAACCACAACGACATCCTCGGTAGAGCCCACATAAGGGCAAGGAAAACTCCCAGTGGGACGTCGGTGACAGTGACAATGATCCATCCATTCATTTTCTACCGCTTATTCCATTTTGGGGTCGCGGGGGGCGCTGGCGCCTATCTCAGCTACAATCGGGCGGAAGGCAGGGTACACCCTGGACAAGTCGCCACCTCATCGAAGGGCCAACACAGATAGACAGACAACATTCACACACTAGGGCCAATTTAGTGTTGCCAATCAACCTGACTATGAGAAACCTTGGAGAGGACCGCATATGTCATAATTGCCAACCCTCCCGGATTTTCCGGGAGACTCCCGAAATACAGCGCCTCTCCCGAAAACCTCCCTGGACAAATTTTCTCCCGAAAATCTCCCTAAATTCAGGCGGAGCTGGAGGCCACGCCACCTCCAGCTCCATGAGGACCTGAGTGACGTGTCTGAGAGCGTGTCTGCCCAATGACGTTATAACTGTAGAACGATTGAGGGCGAGTTCTTGGTTTCTTATGTGGGTTTATTGTTAGGCAGTTTCATTAACGTCCTCCCAGCGCGGTAACAACACACAACGACAGCAGTCACGTTTTTGTCTACCGTAAAGCAGTTCGTCTACCGTAAACAGCAATATTGTGACACTCTTAAACAGGACAATACTGCCATCTTTTGCACATGCATATGGTTAGAAAAACAAGGATGGACAATTCAACCCTTAAAGGCCTACTGAAATGAAATGTTCTTATTTAAATGGGGATAGCAGGTCCATTCTATGTGTCATTTCGCGATATTGCCATATTTTTGCTGAAAGGATTTAGTAGAGAACATCAACGATAAAGTTCGCAACTTTTGGTCGCTAATGAAAAAGCCTTGCCTGTACCGGAAGTAGCAGACGATGTGCGCTTGACGTCACGGGTTGTGGAGCTCCTCACATCTGAACATTGTTTACAATAATGGCCACCAACAGCGAGAGCAATTCGGACCGATAAAGCGACGATTTCCCCATCAATTTGAGTGAGGATGAAAGATTCCTTATCTGCTTATTGTGTTACTAGTGTTTTAGTGAGATTATATGGTCGTACCTGTACAACCTGAAGGTCGGCCCCGCACCTTTCTTCAGCACCAGTCGACGGGTGGTGGCGATGCCCATCTCTGCCCTTCGCAAGGGACCCTCTTCGAAACACGATCTTTCGAAATGATCGCCGCATAATACACTGTACTTTGTGTGTGTGGTCCAATCCAACCGTGTTCGCTTGACATCTCTGTTCCATAGTAAAGCTTCACCGTCATCTTTCGGGAATGTAAACAATGAAACACCGGCTGTGTTTGTGTTGCTAAAGGCGGCCGCAATACACCGCATCCCACCTACAGCTTTCTTCCTTGACGTCTCCATTATTCATTGAACAAATTGCAAAAGATTCAGCAACACAGATGTCCATAATACTGTGGAATTATGCGATAAAAACAGACGACTTATAGCTGTGACCGGTGCTGGAACAAAATGTCCTCTACAATGTGTGACGTCACGCACACACGTCATCATACCGCGACGTTTTAGCATGATACTTCCGTGCAAAATTTAAAATTGTAATTTAGTAAACTAAACCGGCCTTATTGGCATGTGTTGCAATGTTAATATTTCATCATTGATATATAAACTATCAGACTGCGTGGTTGGAAGTAGTGGGTTTCAGTAGGCCTCTAAAACTTAGTGTTGGCGCGAGGAATTTTCTAAATGGGGTGCCAGGGAGCCCATCAAGTCATTAAAATGGCCCTACAGTAAATTTTTAGGGTCCCACTTTTTTGTAACTGTTCTAAAAACATCCATCCATCCATCCATTTTCTACCGCTTGTCCCTTTTGGGGTCGCAGGGTGTGCTGGAGCTTATCTCAGCTGCATTCGGCGGAAGGCAGCGTACACCCTGGACAAGTGGCCACCTCATCACAGGGCCAACCCAGAATAAACAGACAACATTCACCCGCTAGGGACCATTTAGTGTTGCCAATCAACCTATCCCCAAATGATGCATGTTCCTGTTTTAACTCACCTTCTACATTTTGTCTTGGAAAAAGAATGTCATGAATGGTATAGACTTGTATTGCGCTTTTCTACCTTCAAGGTACTCGAAGCATACTTGCCAACCTTGAGACCTCAGAATTAGGGAGATATTCAAAAGGCCTGCTGGAAGGTGTGTGTGTGTGTGTGTGTGTATATGTGTGTGTATATATATATATGTGTGTATATATATATGTGTGTGTATATATATGTCCAGGGTGTACCCCGCCTTCCGCCCGATTGTAGCTGAGATAGGCGCCAGGGAATAAGCGGTAGAAAATGGATGGATGGATATATGTGTATGTGTGTATATATATATATATATATATATATATATATATATATATATATATATATATATATATATATATATATATATATATATATATATATATATTTATGTATTTATATATATATATATATATATATATAGGGCTTCACTGTGGCAGGGGCGTTTGTGCGTCTGCCTCACAATACGAAGGTCCTGAGTAGTCTGGGGTTCAATCCTGGGCTCGGGATCTTTCTGTGTGGAGTTTGCATGTTCTCCCCGTGAATGTGTCATATATATATATATGGGTGTTTTGGGCTAGGAACAGAAGACTAGTTTCAACTCGTAGAGAGAGGCAGAGCTTGAATTGTAGTTTGGTTGACACCATGTATTAGAGAATTAGTGATTGACAGCAGCTATATACACACACAATGAGTTAAATGGCCATTCAACATGAAAGCAATTTAAAGAGAAAAACACAAGTACAATATACATATATACAATTCCATTTAACTAATCAGTGTCTCTGGATCTTGTTTAAATCTCAGTTCAGATAGTTGTTTTTGGGGGAAAAAAAGGATGGCAGTACAGTCCATGTGCTGCAGGTAAAGTGATAATTGTAAAGGGGTTGGCTCGAGAGCCTCCTACCAGCCCAGACAGCAGGTGGCGAGGTTTCTGGCTGGAAACTTCCAAAACCGATCCTTGGACTAGGTGGTTATTTTCCTTAGCTCGCCATCAAAAAGGGAAGCCTGGCCTCGAGCAGAAATGCAATCGATCTCTCATGTCCTGTCTCCTGGCTACTTCCTGCTATCGGCTTATAAGCACCACTAATTGGACCGTGGCGGTCACGTGACATGGGAGGAGTGCACCGAGTTGCCAAAGATTAACTAGAGCAAGAGCATACCAGTCACTTTCGGCTACCGGTATGTACCTACAGCTGATTGGACTTTGGCGGTCACGTGACTAGGGAGTGTGCAAAGAGTAAATAGAAAGACAAGAGCCTAATAGTCCCCGCAAATGTATTTGACACCTGCCTTACACCTGGGTTCCCTCCGGGTACTCCGCCTTCCTCCCACTTCCAAAGACATGCACCTGGTGATAGGTTGATTGGCAACACTAAATTGGCCCTAGTGTGAGAATGTTGTCTCTATCTGTGTTGGCCCTGCGTGAGGTGGGGACTTGTCCAGGGTGTACCCCGCCTGAGATAGGCACCAGCGAACCCAAAGGGAATAAGCGGTAGAAAATGGATGGATAACTGACTATGTTAAAATGTCAGCTGACAGACGACTGAACATTTTACCAGCAATTGTGTTTACTGTGTGTGTTCTCTAGTTTAGGATTGATTTCAGACTCCTTCCACATGTTCTTTGACTGCACGGCGCTGCTGGCAGGCCTGGCCGCCTCCGTCATCTCCAGGTGGCGCTCCAATGACAGCTTCTCTTACGGGTGAGATGCGGCGGGAGGACCTCGCTTGGCAGCAGGATGAGACCAAGTCAATAAATGTGTGTGTGCGTGCGTGTGTGTATCAGGTATGTCCGAGCTGAGGTTCTCGGCGGCTTCGTCAACGGACTTTTCCTCATCTTCACCGCTTTCTTCATCTTCTCCGAAGGAGTTGAGGTAACAATGCAACACACATAAATGCAAGCACAGCCATGAAACACAAGCTAGCAAGTGTGTGTGTATTGTGTGTGTACGTCAGAGGGCTCTGGAGCCGCCAGACGTTCATCACGAGCGTCTGCTTCCCGTCTCCGTGGCCGGTCTGCTCGTCAACCTGGTGGGAATTTTCGTCTTCCAACATGGAGGACATGGACACTCACATGGCGAGGAAGGTAACACACACACACACAAAGTGCAACCTCCAAAGTTCAACGCCCCAAATGTCAAACAAAACTTAAAAGTTAAGACTTCATCTATAGCAGGGGTCTCAAACTCAATTCACCTGGGGGCCAGTGGACGCAGAGGCTGGGCCTCAAGAAAAGATTTCTAAAAAAAAAATGTTGCATACTCCTCAGTATGTCTAGTTGTATAATGACATTTCAAATTGTATCCCTTGTGCACCGCAACTTTCTCTGTGCAAATAATACATGTCCGGGTGCCCCTGTGCTCAACAAAGAAATATTGCATCTGCCACTTTTCCTGGAATTGTCTTCGCACATCACTAACCCTTCTCTTCACTGCAGGCTTTGAAAAAGACATGTTTGGGGTTGTGGAATATATTTGTATTAAGCCGACGCATAGAGAATACTGTTATTTCCGCAATGTGTGTCGTTCCGCTTTTCCTCCCTACGGCAACACGGCTGTTGGCGGATAATAGCCAGGAAAGTACAGGGATAGCGAGCGCAAAAAAGTGTTATCCGGCATCATATAGAAATATATATGTAGTGTTCATCGTGTGAGGCAATGCAAATTTAACAATACAAAAAAAAAATAACGGTTTGAATTGGCGACCTGTCCAGGGTGTACGACGCCTTCCGCCCGATTGTAGCTGAGATAGGCGCCAGCGCCCCCCCTCGACGCCAAAAAAGGGAATAAGCGCTAGGAAATGGATGGATGGATGGATGAATTGGTCCAGGTTATCGGGGGACTGTTATTACTGACGGACAGGTGTCAGGGTGGGACTGCAGCCAAGCACGTAAGAAAACCATCGTCTCCATGGCAACGTCTTTCACTCATTTGCAGCTTTTCCACTAACGCTGGGGTAAGCAACCCAGAACGTTAAAAGAGCCATTTTGGAGCCAAATAACAAAACGCTGTCAAGCGCCATTCATATAAAACTCGCGGGCCGCACTTACATTAAACTTTCATATTAAGGTGGGGGCCGCAAAATAACGTCTCGCGGGCCGTGTGTCTGAGACCCCTGATCTATAGGATGAACCTTTACAAAGTGTGATGATAACTACAGATATTATCGGCCGATAAATGCTTTAAAATGTAATATTGGAAATTATTGGTATCTGTTTCAAAAAGTAAATTTTATGACTTTTTTAAAACGCCGCTGTACGGAGTGGCACACACACTTAGGGAGAAGTACAGAGCGCCAATAAACCTTAAAGGCACTGCCTTTGCGTGCCGGCCCAATCAAATTGCATCTATGGCTAATCACACACACAAGTGAGTGGAAGGCATACTTGGTCAACAGCCATACAGGTCATACTGAGGGTAGCCGTATGAGCAACTTTAACACTGTTACAAATATGCACACTAATATACACTGTGAACCCACACCAAACAAGAATGACAAACACATTTCGGGAAAACATCCGCGCCGTAACACAACATAAACACAACAGAACAAATACCCAGAACCCCTTGTAGCACTAACTCTTCCGGGACGCTACAATATACACCCCCGCTAACCCTTACCCCCAAATCCCCGCCCACCTCAACCTCCTCCTGCTCTCTCAGGGAGAGCATGTCCCAAATTCCAAGCTGCTGTTTTGAGGCATGTTTAAAAAAATATTGCAGTTTGTGACTTCAATAATAAATATGGCAGTGCCATGTTGGCGTTTTTTTTTCTATTACTTGAGTTGATTTATTTTGGAAAACCTTGTTACATTTTTTAATCACAACAAAATCAGGCATAAATAATGTGCTAATTCCACGACTGTATATATCGGTTTCGGTTGATATCGGAATCGGTAATTAAGAGTGGGGCAATATCGGATATCAGCAGAAAAGCCATTATCGGACATCTCTAGTATATATATTGTATCTGCTGATGTCGTCGTGTAAAAAAAGCTGTTACGATGTACGGCAAAATGCCAAATATCGGCGCCGATAATCGGCCTATTGTGTGATGTTTATATGTCTGGTGTGGAACCTTCCGAAACCTCGCTTACAAAGAAAGTGACGGACAACATCCATCCATCCATTTTCTACCTCTTATTCCCTTTGGGGTCGCGGGGGGCGCGCTGGTGCCTATCTCAGCTACAATTGGGCAGAAGGCGGGGTACACCCTGGAGTGACGGACAACAATGGAGAGCAATTTTCACCTAGAATGTTACGAGTGGAAAGTCTGACACCCTTGATGTCACGTGACGTCTCCGCCCTCAGGTCACGGCCACAGCCACTCGTTGTTTAACGGCACGACAACCCACAAGGGACATGATCGCCACGGGCACGATGGACACTCCCACCACGGGCACGATGGACACTCCCACCACGGGCACGAAGGACACGGTCATGAAGGACACGGTCACCAGGGTCATGAAGGACACGCCCACCACGGTCATGAAGGACACGCCCACCACGATGGACACAGTCACGGTGGTGAGTGAAATGGTGTGTGGCGCCATGATGTCACATGATGACTGACGTGTTTCGCCTTATGTTGACAGACGAGCCTCGCCTTGGTTCAAACAAACAGATCCTTCAAGGTGAGAAGGTCCACACGTGAATTCGGTCCCTAGAACCACATGACCGGAGGGCTAGGGGGCCACCAGGGGGCGCTCATGCCATCCAAGTAGTAGCCCCCCCTTGAGGTTCTGGTCATGACATTAATCTTTTTAACCTTTTTTAATTGTGTGTGTTAGGCGTGCTGCTGCACATCATGGCCGACACTTTGGGCAGCGTGGGCGTGATCATCTCCGCCCTTCTCATGCAGAACTACGGGCTGATGATCGCTGACCCCATCTGCTCCATGCTCATCGCCATCCTCATTGGCGTCAGGTGATGTGTGCACTCACACACTATCATGAACTATACATGTAGTCATCTATGTGTCTTTTCAACACAGTTATTAGTCTGTTCAACATTTATTTATGTGGCTAACACAGTGGTCACCATCCATCCATTTTCTACCGCTTATTCCCTTTTGGGGTTGCGGGGGGTGCTGGCGCCTATCTCAGCTACAATCGGGCGGAAGGCGGGGTACACCCTGGACAAGTCGCCACCTCATCGCAGGGCCAACACAGATTGACAGACAACATTCACGCTCACATTCACACACTAGGGCCAATTTAGTGTTGCCAATCAACCTATCCCCAGGTGCATGTCACCAACCTTTTTGAAACCAAGAGCTACTTCTTGGGTACTGATTAATGTGAAGGGCTACCAGTTTGATACACACTTAAATAAATTGCTAGAAAAAGCCAATTTGCTCAATTTCTATCCATCCATCCATTTCCTACCGCTTATTCCTCAATTTACCTTTAATAAATAGATCTATATATATATATATATATATATATATATATATATATATATATATATATAAATAAATGGGTATTTCTGTCTGTCATTCCGTGGTACATTTTTTTTCCTTTTACGGAAAGTTTTTTGTAGAGAATAAATGATGAAAAAAACACTTAATTGAACGGTTTAAAAGAGGAGAAAACAGGAAAAAATGAAAATTTAATTTTGAAACATAGTTTATCTTCAATTTCGAGTCTTTAAAATTCAACCGAAAAAAGAAGAGAAAAACTAACTAATTTGAATCTTTTGGAAAAAATTTAAAAAATAATTTATGGAACATCATTGGTAATTTTTCCTGATTAAGATTAATTATTGAATTTTGATGACATGTTTTAAATAGGTTAAAATCCAATCTGCACTTTGTTAGAATATATAACAAATTGGACCAAGCTATATTTCTAACAAAGACAAATCATTATTTCTTCTAGATTTTCCAGAACAAAAATTTTAAAAGAAATTCAAAAGACTTTGAAATAAAATTTTAATTTGATTCTAAAGATTTGCTAGATTTGCCAGAATAATTTTTTTGAATTTTAATCATATTTTACAAATATTCTTCGTCGAAAAAAACAGAAGCTAAAATGAAGAATTAAATTAAAATGTATTTATTATTCTTTACAATAAAAAAAATACTTGAACATTGATTTAAATTGTCAGGAAAGAAGAGGAAGAATTTAAAAGGTAAAAAGGTATAATTGTTTAAAAATCTTAAAATCATTTTTAAGGTTGTATTTTTTCTCGAAAATTGATTTTCTGAAAGTTATAAGAAGCAAAGTAAAAAAATAAATGAATTTATCTAAACAAGTGTAGACCAAGTCTTTAAAATATTTTGTTGGATTTTCAAATTCTAATTTTGTCTCTCTTAGAATTAAAAATGCCGAGCAAAGTGAGACCAGCTTGCGAGTAAATAAATACAATTTAAAAAATAGAGGCAGCTCACTGGTAAGTGCCACTATTTGAGCTATTTTTAGAACAGGCCAGCGGGCGACTCATCTGGTCCTTATGGGCTACCTGGTGCCCGCGGGCACCACGTTGGTGACCCCTGTGCTAATAACACATGTATTAGTCAATTAACATTGATTGATTAATTTAAACATTTATTAGTAGATTGCACAGTTCAGTACATATTCCGTACAATTGACCACTAAATGGTAACAACCGAATAAGTTGTTCAACTTGTTTAAGTCGGGGTCCACGTTAATCAATTCATGGTACAAATATATACTATCAACATAATACAGTCATCACACAAGTTAACCATCATAGTATGTACATTGAATTATTTACATTATTTACAATCCGGTGGGTGGGATGAGGAGCTTTGGTTGATATCAGTACTTCAGTCATCAACAATTGCATCAACAGAGAAATGTGGACATTGAAACAGTGTAGGTCTTTTTTAGTAGGATATGTACAGCCAGCAGAGAACATAGTGAACATATATATGTGTCTAACACATCTTTTAGTCTATTTAACATTTATCTATGTGTCTAACTCTTTTGATATATTCAACATTTATCTTTGTCAAATAACACATGTATACATCTAAGTAACATATTTCTGTGTATAATAACTCATGTATTAATCTATTTACCTTTTATCTGTGTCTAAACACATTCAGTAGTGGTTAACCTTTTTTCAGTGATGTACCCCCTGTGAACATTTTTTTTTAATTCAAATACCCCCTAATCAGAGCAAAGCATTTTTGGTTGAAAAAAAGAGATAAAGAAGTAAAATACAGCACTATGTCATCAGTTTCTGATTTATTAAATTGTATAACAGAGCAAAATATTGCTCATTTGTAGTGGTCTTTCTTGAACTATTTGGAAAATGTTTTTTAAAGATAACTAAAAACGTGTTAAAAAATAAACAAGTGATTCAATTATAAATAAAGATTTCTACACATAGACGTAATCAACTTAAAGTGCCCTCTTTAGGGATTGTAATAGAGATCCATCTGGATTCATCAACTTCATTCTAAACATGTCGTCACAAAAATTAGAAATCTTTAACATCAATATTTATGGAACATGTCCACAAAAAATCGAGCTGTCAACACTGAATATTGCATTGTTGCATTTCTTTTCACAGTTTATGAACTGACATTCATATTTTGTTGAAGTATTTTTCAATTAATATATTTATAAAGGATTTTTGATTTGTTGCTCTTTGTAGAATATTTTTTTTAAATCTCACGTACCCCTTGTCATACTTTCAAGTAACCCCAGGGGTACGCGTACCCCCATTTGAGAACCACTGGTCTAGTTAACATATATTTATGTGTCTAACACGTCCATTAGTCTATTTAACATATATATAAGTGTCTATCATATAACTTATTAGTCTAGTTAACATATATTTATGTGTCTAACACATCTTTTAGTTTGTCCATCCATCCATTTCCTACCGCTTGTCCCTTCCGGGGTCGCGGGGGGTGCCGGAGCCTATCTCAGCTGCATTCGGGCGGTAGGCGGGGTAAATGCTAGTCTAGTTAACATATATTAATGCATCTAACACATCTTTTAGTCCATTATTAATATGAACCTATCATACTTTACATCTGAGTGTCTAACATACAATCTATGACCATGTCAGCTACCCAGTGTGTCATACGGGTATCGAACCAGCGATCTTCTAGCAGCCGATCCATGATCATTATCTTACACTGATTTGCTCAGCTCATGGCAGTTGACCTTTGACCCACAGTGTGGTGCCTTTGCTGCGAGATTCCATCGGGATCTTAATGCAGAGGACGCCGCCCCCTCTGGACGACGCCCTCCCCGAGTGCTACCAAAGGGTGGGTACAAGCCACACCCCCAGGGGTGTATCTGCGCGGGCGTCCGGCTGACGTTTGTGCTGACGGTGCGTTCAGGTGCAGCAGCTGCAGGGCGTCTACAACGTGCAAGAGCCTCATTTCTGGACGCTGTGCACCGACGTCTACATCGGAACGCTCAAACTCCTCGTGGCGCCGGACGCTGACACCCGCTGGATCCAGAGCCAGACGCACAACATTTTCACGCAGGTTTGTGAACCTGCTTCAGGCCCACTGGCGCCCCCTAGTGTCGAGGAGCATCTAGTAAGATGGTGTCTCTCCACAGGTCGGAGTCCGTCAGCTGTACGTTCAGATCGACATCTCCGCCATGTAGAGGCTCCTCCCCCTTTGGACTCTGGGACCAATTGCCTGTTGTCTGCACTGGTGACCGCTGACCTTGGGGTTACAGCAGGACCCTTTTAGGGGGAGGGGCTAACTGTGATGAACTCGAACTGCCCTTTAATTTCGTTACCCGTCCTTGTCTGCCTCCAAAGGGCTTCCTTTTTCCACGACCCCCTCCCAACTTCCTCAATTACCTGTTGACCGGAATAGGGAATTCTGGGAAAGTGCCTTCATTAATAATAATCAGAGCCGAACTGAGTGCTGGATGGCCACGCCCCCTCAGAGTGCCAATAGATCCACGGACTGTGTCCGTGTGCGGGTGCCAAAACCACAGTCACGGGAGGGGGGGTGTAGACCCTCAACAGTAAGTAACAGACTGGTCACCTTTGTCGACGTCACAGGACAGGAAACAGGAAGTCTGTGTGGTCAAACGCAGCGTTTGGCAGCACAACCAGGAAATTGACCAAACAAATTCAAAGAATATTAAAGAAGACTGGCTTTATTTTGAAGTTATTTGGCTCACTTCCTGTTTTGAGGAGGAAGGAGTGGATGTCACAGAATGACTCAGTTTTTCTAGTGTATGTGTGTGTGCGTGTGTACGTGTGCGTGTGTGTGCGCGCGCGTGTGTTCTGGCAATTCTGACTTAATGGGGACATTGCTCTGTTTACAAAGTCAGCTTTAGGGAACTTCTGACGGTATGGGGACTAAAAAAAAACAGGTCCCCTAAAGGGAAATCTTTTTAAATAATTCTGAGGATCGTGTCATATTTAAACTTTTTTTATTTATTTAATTTTTTGTAATGGTTAGTAGTCACGTACAAATTTGTGTAAATTACCATATTTCCTTGAATTGCCGCCGGGGGCGCTAATTAATTTAAAACCCTCTTCTCACTCCGGCACTTACCAAAGGCATTAGGTAAATTTAGGCCTGCGCTTAAAAATTCCGAGTGTGATGTAAGGATACCATCATGAAAAGCACATTTAATAAAAACGTTACTATGGTCTTACCTTTACTTATATAGTCCATGCCAGCTCCTTCTGATCAAAAGCATCGATAACTTGTTTATAGAAGTCTTCCTTATTTTTCTTCAGTTTTAAAAGTCTCTCTGTCTCGATGGAAATCTTCCTTTATTACCTCCTGCTTCGATTGAAAGTCCAGTTTAGAAAACCGTTTTTATTTTAGATATGTAATCCTCCATGTAAAAAGTGCAAACGAGAGGGAAAAAAAAAAGATCGCTGCTCACTTTTGCTGCTTGTTGTCACTTCTTCTGCAGCAGAGTAGTCGCAAGAAGGATCACTAGCGCCCTCTACCACCAGGAGGCGGGAGTCATTTAATGACTCATATTTGACACACGCAGCTACGGTATATTAATAAAAAATAGCTCCTTACTGTTCTTTTTAGCATATTCAATAGCTTGGACCTTAAATCCTACTGAATAGCTCTTAATCTTCTTCCTATTATTCGATTTCAAATTATTGAAATCAACCTCCATTTTAAAAATGATGACAGGTGAAGTGTCACTCGTGACGTGACGAGTTTGACCCGGCGGAAATTCTAGGCATATGCTAATTATTTTGCGAAACGAGTTTGACCCGGCAGAAATTCTAGACATGCGCTACTAAAAATAATATTTTGCGAAACAAGTTTGACCCGGCAGTAATTCTAGGCAGGCGCATACCATATACCCGGCGGCAATTCAAGGAAATACGGTATGGAAAATTATTTAAATTTGGTCCCCATGAACCATATTAACTCTTTTTGTCCCCAGTAAGAATGATCAGCACATTACTTCACCAATCCAGAGATTTAAAGACCTGTATGAACTAACTAGGCATTGGACATTTGACCTAGTTTTTTTTTTTTATGCCTCCACAACCTGTAGAAAGGGTGGTCCCCACAAGTACTGAACAAAAACCTGGTGCTCTGTCCAAATGATAACCTTTATGTGTGTTTTGTGTGTGCTACGAGCCGTCCTCCGTGCTCAGGTGCCGCAGTGCGTCCGGTTGAGCATTGAGCCGTAACATGTCCACCTCCAGGGGGTGGAGCTTGCCGGTGACTACCAGCGAATGGAGCGGCGCGCCGAGGTCACATGACACCAACTGACCCAACGTGGCCGTGCAGATCTTCTGGTCGTCAGCGCCGAGCCGGGCCACGCCTACGCACACCGTGTCCTCCGTCACACCTGCAGACAGGCAGCAGGGAAGAGTGAGGTACTTTTTAATTTTTTTTTAAAGGCCTACTGAAATGAGATTTTCTTATTTAAACGGGGATAGCAGGTCAATGGGGCGGCATGGCGTAGTGGGTAGAGCGGCCGTGCCAGAAACCTGAGGGGTTGCAGGTTCGCTTCCCACCTATTGACATCCAAATCGCTGCCGTTGTGTCCTTGGGCAGGACACTTCACCCTAGCCCCCGGTGCCGCTCACACTGGTGAATGAATGATAGGTGGTGGTCGGAGGGGCCGTGGGCGCAAAGTGGCAGCCACGCTTCCGTCAGTCTACCCCAGGGCAGCTGTGGCTACAGATGTAGCTTACCACCACCAGGTGTGAATGAATGATGGGTTCCCACTTCACTGTGAACGCTTTGAGTATCTAACAATAGAAAAGAGTGATATAAATCTAATCCATTATTATTATAGCAGGTCCATTTTATGTGTCATACTTGATCACTTCGCGATATTGCTATATTTTTGCTGAAAGGATTTAGTAGAGAACATCGACGATAAAGTTCGCAACTTTTGGTCGCTAATAAAAAGCCTTGCCTGTACCGGAAGTAGCAGACAATGTGCGCGTGACATCACGGGTTGTAGGGCTCCTCACATTGTTTTTAATCATAGCCTACAGCATCAACAGCAATTCGGACTGAGAAAGCGACAATTTCCCCATTAATTTGAGCGAGGATGAAATATTCGTGGATGAGGAAAGTTAGAGTGAAACACAAAAAAAAAAGGAAGGGCGACGGCTCAAGGCGGCAGAAGTGGGAGCGATTCAGATGTTATTAGACACATTTACTAGGATAATTCTGGAAAATCCCTTATCTACTTGTGTTAATAGTGTTTTAGTGAGATTATAAAGTCATACCTGAAAGTCGGAGGGCTGCAGTGAACGCCAGTGTCTCTGAGAGAAGCCAATGGAGGAGCCAAGATCACAGCTGCAGGAGGAGGTCGCATAATCCGCTGAAGTCTCCGGCAAGAGCCGACTTAATATCACAATTGGTTGACATGTGGTAGAGAAACATGTTCGCTTGACCGCTCTGTGTTAAAGCTTCACAATAAACAAAGAAACACTGGCTGTGTTTCAGCTGCTAAAGGCAGCTGCAATCCACCGCTTTCCACCAACAGCATTTTTCTTTATAGTCTCCATTATTAATTGGACAAATTGCCAAAGATTCAGCAACACAGATGTCCAAAATACTGTGTAATTATGCGATGAAAAGAGACGACTGGGCTGGGTGCTGGGCTGAAATGTCCGCGCCAACCAATAACGTCACAAGCACACGTCAACATAAGCGTCATCATACCCCAACGTTTTCAACAGGATACCTCGCGGGAAATTTAAAATTGCAAATTAGTAAACTAAAAATGCCGTATTGGCATGTGTTGCAATGTTAATATTTCATCATTGATGTATAAACTATCAGACTGCGTGGTCGGTAGTAGTGGCTTTCAGTAGGCCTTTAAATTAATTACGTGGATGTATGCGTCAGCTGTGTCTCACCGCCAAGCTCCTCCCCCTGCTCCCGCCTCCTCTGGACGATCTGGACCATCTGGTTGGCCGCCTGCGACACGCTCATGAAGCGGGGAGGCTCGTAGATCTTCTTCCCTCTGAAAACAGGCCTCCATTAGGTGCGTCACTCGGTGTAGTCCGTGTGTGTTGTTACCTCATCATGTTCTCCACTGACTGTTCCTTCACTTTGAGATCTGCAAACACACAACGTAAGCACTTCTGGAACTCACCTAACATGCTAATGCTAACATCAATGACGGCCCATCCTCCCCCCCCGCAACCAAACCCTGGACCCCTTCCCAACTTGTCGTCCATTAGCTTTAATAAGCATGAACATCACAGATGAGACGCAGGCCGTTGGGGGCCAATTGGGGGTTGGCTTTGGTCCCTTAAGGGGGGCGTCACAGAGTGATTGATTGGTCTGGGGTGGAAAAAAAAAGTGACATCGGGTGGCTCAAACATCACCGTGTTCGTGGTCTTACCGAGTAAACAAAGAGTGTGCAGTCCAGCTGATCGGTTTTTGCAGATTTTGTCGTAGAAGCTTTCGGGTTTCCACGTGTCCGTCCAGAAGACCACGGAAACCGTCTCCCCAAAGTTGTACAGCTGTCGCACACACGCAGACAAACAGCAAATTATGAAATAAACATCTACAAGCATCCTATCAGTTTTGTAGCACGAGTCACCAAGTGAATTATATATATTTTTTTGTGAAGTGAATTATATTTATATAGCGCTTTTTCTCTAGTGACTCAAAGCGCTTTACATAGTGAAACCCAATATCTAAGTTACATTCAAAACAGTGTGGGTGGCACTGGAAGCAGGTGGGTAAAGTGTCTTGCAACGGCAGTGACTAGGATGGCGGAAGCGGGAATCGAACCTCCAACCCTCAAGTTGCTGGCACGGCCACTCTACCAACCGAGCTACACCGCCCTAACACTTCTCCAAGTTCCAGAACGCATTTTAGTTTTATGCACCGCATTTTTCAGAGTACAAGTCGCTCCGGAGTATAAGTCGCACCTGCCGAAAATGCATAATAAAGAAGGCAAAAAAACACAAGTGGCAATTGAGTATAAATCGCATTTTTGGGGGAAATTTATTTGATAAAACCAACACAAAGAATAGACATTTGAAAGGCAATTTAAAATAAAAAAATTGTGAACAACAGGCTGAATAAGTGTATGCCTGCTATGTTGACTTCAGATATTATGGTAAGAGTCATTCAAATAACTATAACATATAGAACATGCTATACGTTTACCAAACAATCTGTCACTCCTAATCCATAAATTCCATGAAATCTTATACGTCTAGTCTCTTACGTGAAATAATTAAATAATATTATTTGAGATTTTAAGGTAATATGTTAGTAATTTCACACATAAGTCGCTCCTGAGTACAAGTCCCACCCCCGGCCAAACTATGAAAAAAGCTGCGACTTATAGTCCGAAAAATACGGTACATCGCTACCAGGTATGGGTCCTAGTGTTGTCCCGATACTTTAAAGGGGAACATTATCAGCAGACCTATGTAAGCGTCAATATATACCTTGATGGTGCAGAAAAAAGACCATCTATTTTTTTAACCGATTTCCGAACTCTAAATGGGTGAATTTTGGCAAATTAAACGCCTTTCTGTTTATCGGCCTTTTAGCGATGACGTCAGAATGTGACTTCACCGAGGTAACACACCCGCCATTTTCATTTTCAACACATTACAAACACCGGGTCTCAGCTCTGTTATTTTCCGTTTTTTTGACTATTTTTTGGAACCTTGGAGACATCGTGCCTCGACGGTGTAACAACACTAACAGGGAGGGATTCAAGTTGCACCACTGGCCCGAAGATGTGAAAGTGTCTGCCGCCAGACCCCCATTGAATGTGCCAGAATGTCTCCACATTTTACCGGCGATGCTAAGACAGACATGGCACAGAGATGTATGGATAACCTGCAAATGCATTTGCAACGATAGTCAACGAAATCACAAAGGTGAGTTTTGTTGATGTTGACTGCCAGGTAATCGATGCTAACATGCTATGCTAATCGATGCTAACATGCTATTTACCGGCGGTGCTAAAGCAGACATGGTACAGAGATGTATGGATAACCTGTAGATGCATTTGCAACTATATTACGTTTCCTTCCACCCACATTTAATGCGAAAAAAAACACTTACCAATCGACGGATTTAAGTTGCCCCAGTGTCAAAAGATGCGAAAGTCCTGATCGTTTGGTCCGCACATTTTACCGGCGATGCTAACGCAGCTATTCGGCCATGCTATGGCTATTAATAGCGTCAATAGCTATTCGCTCAATAGCTTCAGTTTCTTCTTCAATACTTTCATACTCCAACCATCAACATGCGTAATCTGTTGAATCGCTTAAATCGCTGAAATCCGAGTTTGAATCCGAGCTAATGTCGCTATATCTTGCTGTGGTATTCCCATTGTTTGTTTACATTGGCAGCACTGTGTGACGTCACAGGGAAATGGATAGTGGTTTCGAAGATAGCGAAAATAAGGCACTTTAAAGCTTTATTTAGGGATATTTCGAGACCGGTAAAATTTTGAAAAAAACTTCAAAAAATACAACAAGCCACTGGGAACTGATTTTTATTGTTTTTAACCCTTTTGAAATTGTGATAATGTTCCCCTTTAAAGCAGGGGTGTCCAAAGTGCGGCCCGGGGGCCATTTGCACCCCGCAGGTCATTTTTTAAATACGATTGATAAAAATTAAAACATAAAAAGTGATATAAAAGAGCAAATGTAAAATGAAACAAGAACATTTTGCAATTTTGACTCTAATAACACAAAGCTGCCATGCAGGCTGTTTCTTTAAAAAATAATAGTGAATCAAAATCAATGTCATTATGATTTATTGACCTATTCAAGGCTCCAATTACTTCACATTAAATATTCCACTTTGAGATATTTTTGGGGGCTAATGTTGCATATTTTGTGTTTGCCATATAAAAAACTGAGCAGTTTGTTTTTTTTCCAAAGAAGGGCCTAAAACAAACAAACAAAAAACATAAACAAAAAAAAAATTATAATTGACGGATATATCTGAAGTTGATCTCGAGACCATTGTGTTAAAGTAAACCGTAAAAAAAATATATAGAGTTTATTTTTAACACTTTATTGAGTAGGCCCCCTTTGGATCAGTGTGTTTTGTTTTTAAGTGTCATTGCATAAAAAATAATAGTAAATTAAAATCAATGGTGTTATGAGTTGTTGACCTTTTTATGGCTCCATTTATTATATAATCTCAAATATTGTACTTAAAAATGTTATGGGTGAAAATATTGCATATTTTGTGTTTTTTTTCCATAAAAAAATCATTGTTTTCTTTTACAAAAAGAGCATTTAACTTAAATCTTTAAAAACGTCATATTGACAATTAGAACTAATGTTGATCTAGAGATTTAAAACTTGAATAATAATAAAAATAATAATAGTGAGTAATGACGCATTTTTAACATTTTATTTTTACCAAAACCCTTTGGGGTCCCCGGGATCAAGCCTGAGTGGAGGCCTAAATGTATATTTTTTATTCATATATTGTATTGTTTTTTTTTTAAATAAATGGCCTCTGCTTGCTTTGATTTTTCAGTGTAAGTTTGGACACCCCTGCTTTAAGGGGACTACAAAAAAATGCATTATTGGTTTTATTTGAACAAAATAATCTTAGGGTACATAAACATGAAATTTTGTCCTCAAACAAAATAGTGAACATACTAGACAACTTTTCTTTTAGTAGTAAGTAAACAAACAAAGGCTCCTAATTAGTCTGCTGACATATGCAGTAACATATTGTGTCATTTATACACCTATTATTTTGTCAACATTCTAAAGGACAAGGGGTAGAAAATTAGAGATGTTCGATAGTATCGGACTGCCGATAAATGCTTTAAAATGTAATATCGGAAATTATCGGTATCGGTTTCAAAATCACCGGTATCTGTTTCAAAAAGTAAAATGGGACATAGGGAGAAGTACAGAGCGCCAATAAACCTTAACAGCTTTACACACACACACACACACACACACACACACACACACACACACGTGAATGCAAGCATACTTGGTCAACAGCCATACAGGTCACACTGAGGGTGTGATCTGTAATAAACCTTAAAAGCTTTTCACACACACACACACACACACACACACACACACACACGTGAATGCAAGCATACTTGGTCAACAGCCATACAGGTCACACTGAGGGTGGCCGTATAAACAACTTTAACACTGTTACAAATATGCGCCACACTGTGAACCCACAACAAACAAGAATGACAAAGACATTTCAGGAAAACATCTGCACCCTAACGCAACATAAACCCAACAGAACAAATACCCAGAACCCATTGCAGCACTAGCTTTTTTGGGACGTTAGAATATACCCTCAAACCCTGCCCAGCTTAACCTCCTCATGCTCTCTCAGGGAGAGCATGTCCCAAATTCCAAGCTGCTGTTTTGAGGCATGTAAAAAATAAAAAAATAAAAATAATAAATAAAATGCACTTTGTGACTTCAATAATAAATATGGCAGTGCCATGTTGGCATTTTTTTCCATAACTTGAGTTGATTTATTTTCGAAAACCTTGTTATATTTTTTAACACATCCAGCGGGGCATCAGAACAAAATTAGGCATAATAATGTGTTAATTCCACGACTTTATATAATGGTATAGTTGGACAATATCGGAAATCGGCAAAAAAGCCATTATCGGACATCTCTATAGAAAATTACTTGCTAATTTACTGTTAATATCTGCTTATTTTCTGTTTTAACATGTTCTATCTACTCTTCTGTTCAAATTCAATCACTTATTGTTCTGTCGTTTGATACTTTTACATTAGTTTTGGATGATACCACAAATTCCGGTATCAATCTGATACCAAGTAGTTGCAGGATCATACATTGGTCCTCATGTGTCCAGGGACATATTACCTGAGTTTCTAAACATAATATACATTTTTTTAAAAACGAAAGATTTTTTGATGCTACAAAAATATTGATGTAATCATAGTAGTATCGACTACCTACGCTCCTGTACTTGGTATCATTACAGTGGATGTCAGGTGTAGATCCACCCATGGCATTTGTTTACATTGTGACGCCAGTGAGCTATTGTATCCTCCTAGTGTGTAGTGAAGCATGTTTAGCTATTCCTCGTCCTGCAGTGATAATGATACTTGTAAGAAACTAACTTTATTTGTCGCCATGGAGACAAAGACAAGTGATTTAGAAGTAGCTAAAACACGCTACCTAGCTAGCCATGTCTTAAAGCACCTCTTCCTGAGGGCATTTCAGTGTTATAACTTCACCTTTATATTTACTTTTTAAGCCAAAATGTGTCCGTTCTCCCTTTCTTGTCTACACACTGTGTGCGTGTAGGTACTCTGTACCCGTGCGCTGCCGAACATGCTCATCTGCTCGTAAAACCAGCAATGTCACGACGTGATGACGGCGGGGGGGTGTGGAACCGGTACTTTTTAGATGCGATATAGAACCGAATATGATTCATTAGTATCGTGGTACTACATTAATACCGGTATACTGTACAACTCTAATGGGTCCCAATTGAAAAGGTACTCCCGGGTACCAATTCATCTAAAATCAAACGGTACCATATTTCAATTTTTTTGTTACATGGGACGTGACGTCCGGTTCAAACACCTGGCCGGGAAACAAGCATTTCTGGACTTGCTCCGGGCACTGTTACAATTTCACACCATGACAAAGCAAGAAGAAGACGCCCGATGCTAATTTATTTGCCATAGACAAGCTACTGATTAGCATTAACGATTTTACATGGCGTTTTCACCGCCTCCAAATTTTGGTATTAAAAACTACGTGTGTTACAATTTAACTGCCGGCGTGTAATAAATCCAATACTTACAGTACAAACAGATTAAGAGTGGCACATTGAATGGCAAATTCACTACTGCCATCTAAAGTCTTGGAATTGCAACTGCATGCAAAGACTACTATATAATACAGCACAGTAAATAAAGTTAAGGTACCAATGATTGTCACACACACACTAGATGTGGCGAAATTATTCTCTGCATTTGACCCATCACCCTTGATCACCACCTGGGAGGTGAGGGAAGCAGTGAGCAACAGCGGTGGCCGCGCCCGTGCATAATTTTTGGTGATTTAACCCCCAATTCCAACCCTTGACGCTGAGTGCCAAGCAGGGAGGTAATGGCTCGGCCCGGGGTTGACAGAAGTGTAAGAAAGCAATATAGCAACTGGACAAGATAGCTCGGTGTTAATGTAAAGTTTTATTTTATTTTATTTACATTTGAGCACACACACAAAAGTGTCGGTTCCTAGTTACCGGGAATTGGTACCGTATGAACTTGGGAAAAGACCGGCAGTTTAGAATCCCGGACGAGTCCCCAATTTGTTGCGTTTGACCAGGCGTTCCTCTGCTGGGAATCTAAACTGCCGGTCTTTTCCCAAGTTCTTTTCCTTGACACATAAGCTGATTCTCGATGAATCCCAGACAATGAGTAGGATATATGATACTTTAATCCAAAGCTTTGGTGAGACCAATCTAGATACAAGCTTTCGATAGCATTCCCCAAATTTATCTAACATTCTAACGGCAAAACACTACTTCTTAAATCCTCTAACAGCCCCCACCCTTCGGAATGAATACTCATGTCTTATTGTTCTCCTTAGCAGAATACAGGATGAGATAAGAAAGGGAGCACATCTCCTCCTCACATTCCTACAGCTCCAAGGTCTAACACATTCACACCACTTGGCTGTTTCCAAATATGACTAGGATCTAACAAGATATCTATCTCCGTCAGTCACAATGCTAATCCAATCACATTGGTGTGGTCAAAATGCTAATGTCGAGGTCATGTGACTCACCTGCAGGCCACAGCAGCCAACCGCGTTCATGATGGAGGCATTGTGGATGACCCGATATGGTATCCCAGCATGCACCGCTCTGAGGACCAGGTCACTGTGAGTGGTAGCGCTGCGATCAAAAACGGCAAGGGCGTCATGGTGAGTGTGGCGTCTTCTTGCAACAGCGAATGTTATCCTTCGTGCCACGACCCACCCGAAAGGGTCTCCCACCACCAGAAAGGCTATGTCGGTCTCTTTAGCGTCCTTAAGGATCTCGTCAGCTTCCTGCTCCACCAGATCCCTGTCGGCCAGGATCAGCTCCTTGCCGTAGTACTCCTCCTGAGCAATCATCACATGCTGAACATGACATGTAAGGTAACATTGGCAAATACACACACGGCTACTCAAGCTAATAGTGACGGTACTACCATCAGGAAGCAGGTATAGACAAGTCAATACCGCTTGGAAGCAAGTGTATGCACACATAATAGCAAATACCTGGTGCTATTGAAGCAGATATATTTGCACTGTTTAATAAGCTAATACCACACAGAAGCAGGTACACACAATAAGCCAATACCACAATAGAGTAGGTATATACACGCCTCTAAACATGCTAATACCACAAAGAAGCAGGTACACACACAGCTAAATAAGCCAACATCATACTATATATGTGTGTGTGTATATATATATATATATATATATATATATATATATATATATATATATATATATCCATCCATCTATTCATCCATCTTCTTCCGCTTATCCGAGGTCGGGTCGCGGGGGCAACAGCCTAAGCAGGGAAACCCAGACTTCCCTCTCCCCAGCCACTTCGTCTAGCTCTTCCCGGGGGATCCCGAGGCGTTCCCAGGCCAGCCGGGAGACATAGTCTTCCCAACGTGTCCTGGGTCTTCCCCGTGGCCTCCTACCGGTTGGATGTGCCCTAAACACCTCCCTAGGGAGGTGTTCGGGTGGCATCCTGACCAGATGCCCCTAGGGACGCGTTCGGGTGGCATCCTGACCAGATGCCCGAACCACCTCATCTGGCTCCTCTCGATGTGAAGGAGCAGCGGCTTTACTTTGAGTTCCTCCCGGATGACAGAGCTTCTCACCCTATCTCTAAGGGAGAGCCCCGCCACACGGCGGAGGAAACTCATTTCGGCCGCTTGTACCCGTGATCTTATCCTTTCGGTCATGACCCAAAGCTCATGACCATAGGTGAGGATGGGAACGTAGATCGACCGGTAAATTGAGAGCTTTGCCTTCCGGCTCAGCTCCTTCTTCACCACAACGGATCGGTACAACGTCCGCATTACTGAAGACGCCGCACCGTTCCGCCTGTCGATCTCACGATCCACTCTTCCCTCACTCGTGAACAAAACTCCTAGGTACTTGAACTCCTCCACTTGGGGCAGGGTCTCCTCCCCAACCCGGAGATGGCATTCCACCCTTTTCCGGGCGAGAACCATGGACTCGGACTTGGAGGTGCTGATTCTCATTCCGGTCGCTTCACACTCGGCTGCGAACCCATCCAGTGAGAGCTGAAGATCCCGGTTAGATGAAGCCATCAGGACCACATCATCTGCAAAAAGCAGGGACCTAATCCTGCGGTCCCCAAACCGGAACCCCTCAACGCCTTGGCTGCACCTAGAAATTCTGTCCATAAAAGTTATGAACAGAATCGGTGACAAAGGACAGCCTTGGGGGAGTCCAACCCTCACTGGAAACGTGTCCGACTTACTGCCGGCAATGCGGACCAAGCTCTGGCACTGATCATACAGGGAGCGGACCGCCACAATAAGACAGTCCGATACCCCATACTCTCTGAGCACTCCCCACAGGACTTCCCGAGGGACACGGTCGAATGCCTTCTCCAAGTCCACAAAGCACATGTACACTGGTTGGGCAAAGTCCCATGCACCCTCAAGAACCCTGCCGAGAGTATAGAGCTGGTCCACAGTTCCACGACCAGGACGAAAATATATATAATGCTTCCACCGTGGAGGAGGGGGAAAAAGAGCTCAGCCCGGCCCGACCGGCTGCCTTCGCTTCGCCTCGTCGAGAAACGTGGCTTCCCTCAGAGACACTGGCGGTCACCACACCCGTGGCCGCACCCCTCCGACTTTCAGGTACGACCATATAATCTCACTAAAACACTAGTAACACAATAAGCAGATAAGGGATTTTCCAGAATTATCCTACCAAATGTGTCTAATAACATCTGAATCGCTCCCACTGCCCTGGCCCTTTTTTTTTCTTCTCTCTAGTCCAGGAGTCGGGAACCTTTTTGGCGGAGAGAGCCATGAAAGCCAAATATTTTAAAATGTATTTCCGTGAGAGCCATATCATATTTTTTAACACTGAATACAACTAAATGCGTGTATTTGTAAGTAAAACCTATTTTTTTAGAGTATAACAAGTCTCTTCTTAATTTTAATAACATTGTTATTCTGAAGCTAACCAATATAAAATAAAATACTTCTTAATGCGACTTATTAAAATTGTGGGGTAGAAAACGGATGGATGGATTAAAATGCATTAGAAAGTTTTATATTTTCAAAGTTGTTTTTAACACTTTAACACGTACATGAATTGATTTACGTGGACCCCAACTTAAACAAGTTGAAAAACTTATTCGGGTGTTATCGTTTAGTGGTCAATTGTACGGAATATGTACTGTACTGTGCAATCTACTAATATAAGTTTCAATCAATTAATCAATCCATCAAAACTGTGATTACCAGCGGAATTATTCATTATCGTGTTAAGCAATGTCAGCTAAGGTTTATCTGAGAGCCAGATGCAGTCATCAAAAGAGCCACATCTGGCTCGAGAGCCATAGATTCCCTACCCCTGCTCTAGTCCTTCACTCTCACTTTCCTCATCCACAAATTTTTCATCCTCGCTCAAATTAATGGGGAAATCGTCGCTTTCTCGGTCCGAATCGCTCTCGCTGCTGGTGGCCATGATTGTAAACAATGTGAGGAGCTCCACAATCCGTGACGTCACGCGCACATCGTCTGCTACTTCCGGTAAAGGCAAGGCTTTATTATTAGCGACCAAAAGTTGCGAACTTTATCGTGGATGTTCTCTACTAAATCCTTTCAGCAAAAATATGGCAATATGGCGAAATGATCAAGTATGACACATAGAATGGACCTGCTAACCCCGTTTAAATAAGAAAATCTCATTTCAGAAGGCCTTTAACATATATAGATTTAAAGAACATTTTATTATTATCCTCATTTTAACAATGGATAGACAATATAGAAAGTTAGTTTATTGTAAAGTCTCACCAAAGCTTCCTTGCCCACAGTGAGCACGGAGGTGTAGGCCTCCAAGTAGACCCGGGAACACTTCCTCAAGGCCTGCAGACCTTTCACTGTGATGTCGGTGGCGTCCCCCAGACCCAACCCGATCAGGTAGAGCATCCCGATCGGAAAAGATTGCCCCAAAAGCAGCTCCAAAAAATGTGACTTTGAGCCAGTCTGCACTCACGTGGACTCTGTAGCGCTGCTTTAGTGTCCGTCTGGCGTAAAGAAGACTTTACGACACTTACCGCCGCAATACGACCTTGTTGTGCTCCGGCTCTTTACGTCAAAGCCATTAAAATATTACACTATTATAACTTGGGGTTTATATATGTCGCTTTTACTGTATAAAACTACAAAATAACTTCAGTTTTGCACGACGACCACTTTATTTGCTTTCTTTCGAAACCTCCGCTCCACGGCAACGTGTCACCATTTCCGCTCTAATCGCCTACAAAATAAGAGCTCAAGGTTGGGTTTTTGATTGAGAATTTTATTAGTAGATTGCACAGTACAGTACATATTCCATATAATTGACCACTAAATGGTAACACCCGAAAGAGTTTTTCAACTTGTTTAAGTCGGGGTCCACGTCAATCAATTCGTGGTAAGCCATATACTGTATGACAGCTTATAACCGGAACTTAACAATACAAAGAGGCAAGCCCACAAAAATAGGCTATTCATCCATCCATTTCTACCGCTTATTCCCTTTTGGGGTCGCAGGGGGCGCTGGTGCCTATCTCAGCTACAATAGGGCGGAAGGCAGGGTACACCCTGAACAAGTCGCCACCTCATTGCAGTATTATCTAAATATGTATATTTATTTATACATTAAGAACAATGTATGTATATATTTTTAAATCTGTCGCACTTTTAATATTTCATAATTTTTATACAATTTCACTTTTTATCTTTTTATTCGAGCCCTTTTACCGTATTGCTTTTAGCTCATTCATTGTTTATGTTATTTGTTTTTTTTTTGTTTGTTTTTTGCTTTATGCTTTTTAACCTGTAAAGCACTTTGGTCCAATTTAAAAAATGCTATATAAATAAAGTTGCCTTGCCTTGACAACATATATGGATACATTGAATATTTATATATCCATCTATTTTTCTACCGCTTATTCCGTTTTGGGGTCGCGGGGGGCGCTGGTGCCTATCTCATATACAATAGGGCGGAAGGCAGGGTACACCCTGGACAAGTCGCCACCCCATCGCAGTATTAATAATATATATATATATTTATTCATACATAAAGAACGATGTATACTTTTTTTTTAATCTGTCGCAGTTTTATTATTTCATTATTTTTATCTTACAATTTTACTTATTATTCGAGCCCTTTTATCATATTGCTTTTGCACTATTTTGTTTTGCTCATTCATTGTTTATATTATCTGTTTGTTTTGGGTTTTTTTTGCTTTATGCTTTTTAACCTCTTAATACTTTGGTCCAATATTAAAAATTGCTATATAAATAAAGTATACCGTATTTCCTTGAATTTCCGCCGGGGCGCTAATTAATTTAAAACCTCTTCTCACCCCTGGGCTTACCAAAGGCATGCGGTAAAAGTAAGCATGCGCTAATTATTTTAAAACCTCTTCTCACTCCGGCACTTACCAAAGGCATGCAGTAAAAATTTGAGTGTGATGTAAGCTTGGACCTTAAATCCTACTGAATAGTTCTTAATCTTCTTCCCTTTATGCGATTTCATATTACCGGTATTGAAATCAGCCTCCTCCATTTTGGAAATGATGACAGGCGGTAATACTAAGCATGCGCTAATTATTTTGCGAAGCGAGTTTGGCCCGCCAGTAATTCAAGGCAGGCGCATACTATATACCCTGCGACAATTCAAGGAAATACGGTATATTGTGTTTTTTATGTTGATTTAATAAAAAAAATTTTTTTTAATGCTTCTGCGGCCCGATACCAATCGAGCCGCGGCCCGGTGGTTGGGGAGCACTGCCATAGACGGTCTCCGTCATTAACATGTTAAATATATTTACATATATTTACTTAATATATTATTGTCCAGGGTGTACACCGCCTACCGCCCTATTGTAACTGAGATAGGCTCCAGCGCCCCCCGCAATCCTGAAGGGAATAAACGGTAGATAATGGATGGACTGATGGATTTCTATTTTTCTATTAATCAGTGATAATGCAATGCACCTTCTCTGTGCTTTTAGGAGTCAACTAGTTTGTGATGTATATTTATATTCAGTTGTTTATACCATACCATTGGCCCTGCGATGAGGTGGCGACTTGTCCAGGGTGTACGCTGCCTTCCACCCGAATGCAGCTGAGATGGATGGATGGTATGATATATCCATCCATCCATCCATTTACTACCGCTTGTCCTTTCCGGGGTCGGGGGGGTTTCTGGAGCCTATCTCAGCTGGATTCGAGCGGAAGGCAGGGTACACCCTGGACAAGTCGCCACCTTATCACAGGGCCAACACAGATAGACAGACAACATTCACACTCACATTCACACACTAGGGCCAAAACAATCGATTAATCATTTTAAAGAAGTGGTAAAAAATATATAAATTTTTTGCAAATTTAGTTATGTAATAGTTGGCATTTTAGCATGCTAGCTTTTTAGCACATTTTTTGTAGGTAGACACTTCAGTCATATTTTGATGCATGCTACCATTTGAAACACATTTTTAAGGCACACACCTCGGACTAGGGGTCACCAATGCGGTGCCCGTGGGCACCAGGTCGCCCGTAAGGACCAGATGAGTCGCCCGCTGGCCTGTTCTAAAAATAGCTCAAATAGCAGCACTTACCAGTGGGCTGCCTCTATTTTTCAAATTGTATTTATTTACTAGCAAGCTGGTCTCGCTTTGCTCGACATTTTTAATTCTAAGAGGGACAAAACTCAAATAGAATTTGAAAATCCAAGAAAATATTTTAAAGACTTGGTCTTCACTTGTTTAAATAAATTCATTTATTTTTTTACTCTGCTTTTTATAACTTTCAGAAAGACAATTTTAGAGAAAAAATAAAACTTTAAAAATGATTTTAGGATTTTTAAACACATATACCTTTTTACCTTTTAAATTCCTCTTTTCTGCCAATTTAAATCAATGTTCAAGTAAATTAATTTTTTTATTGTAAAGAACAATAAATACATTTTATTTTAATTCTTAATTTTAGCTACTGTTTTTTCGACGAAGAATATTTGTGAAATATTTCTTCAAACTTATTATGATTAAAATAAAAAAAAAAATATTCTGGCAAATCCAAAAAATCTGTAGAATCAAATGTAAATCATATTTCAAAGTCTTTTAAATTTCTTTTAAAATTTTTGTTCTGTAAAATCTTGAAGAAATAATGATTTGTCTTTCTTAGAAATATAGCTTGGTCCAATTTGTTATTTATTCTAACAAATTGCAGATTGGATTTTAACCTATTTAAAACATGTCATCAAAATTCGTAAATTAATTATTAATCAGGAAAAATTACTAATGATGTTCCATGAATTCTTTTTTTAATTTTTTCAAAAAGATTCGAATTGGCTAGTTTTTCTCTTCTTTTTTTTGTTTGAATTTTGAATTTTAAAGAGTCTAAATTGAAGATAAACTATGTTTAAAAATGTAATTTTAATTTTTTTCCTGTTTTCTCCTCTTTTAAACCGTTCAATTAAGTGTTTTTTTCATCATTTATTCTCTACAAAAAACCTTCCGTAAAAGGAAAAAAAATGTATGATGGAATGACAGACAGAAATACCCATTTTATATATATAGATTTATTAATTAAAGTTAAATTGAGCAAATTGGCTATTTCTGGCCATTTTTTTAAGTGTGTATCAAACTGGTAGCCCTTCGCATTAATCAGTACCCAAGAAGTAGCTCTTGGTTTTAAAAAGGTTGGTGACCCCTGCCTCAGAGTGATATATTTTGGTACTTGACACATGTTATACACCATACCATACCAACTTTATTTAGAAAGCCCTTTAAAAATAACCACAGTTGAAGAACAAACTATACACCACAAAGAAATAGAGGCAAAGGACAGACTTAAAAAATAACATTCAAAACAGAAGTAAAATACACAATAAAAAAGCAAATACGAATTACCCTAAGAACAATTTGACATGTTATTAAAGCGTTAATCCTCATGTGACAACGATAGCGTTGACATGAAATTGATTCCATGACAGATATGTATTGTGTGCTTTTTGGTCTTTTTCTCTCTTTTTCTTTTCTTTTGCTTTTAAATTGTACATTTTACTGCCTTTTTTTTTACGTCATGGCCTTGGGGGAAAACAGACATACTTGCCAACCTTGAGAAGTGGGGGGCGTAGTCGAGGGTTGGGCGAGGGGCGTGGTTAAGAGGGGAAGAGTATATTTACAGCTATCCATCCATTTCCATCCATCCATCCATTTCCTACCTCTTATTCCCTTTGGGGTCGCGGGGGGCGCTGGTGCCTACCTCAGCTACAATCGGGTGGAAGGCGGGGTACACCCTGAACAAGTCGCTCCCTCATCGCAGTATGTGTAGAAATCTGTATTTATAATTGAATCACTTGTTTATTTTTCAACAAGTTTTTAGTTATTTTTATATCGTTTTTTCCAAATTGTTCAAGAAAGAGCACTACAAATAAGTGATATTTTGCTCTGTTATACAATTTAATAAATCAGAAACTGATGACATAGTGCTGTATTTCACTTCTTTATCTTTTTTTTTTTTTAACCAAAAATGCTTAGCTCTGATTAGGGGGTACTTGAATTAAAAACATGTTCACAGGGGGTATATCTCTGAAAAAAGTTTGAGAACCACTGCTCTAAAAGCCGTAGATGTTATTGTCCTGTTTAAGAGTGTCACAACATTGCTGTTTACGGCAGACGAACTGCTTTACGGTAGACGAAAACGTGACTGCTGTTGTTGTGTGTTGTTACCGCGTAGGGAGGACTTTAATGAAACTGCCTAACAATAAAACCACATAAGAAACCAAGAACTCGACTTCGATCATTCTACAGTTATAACGTCATTGGGCAGACACGCTGTTTATATTGTGGGAAAGCAGACGTGAAAACAGGCTGTCGACACGTCACTCGGGTCCGCATGGACGCATGGAAGAAAATTTGTCCCGGGAGGTTTTTCGGGAGAGGTGTTGAATTTCGTGAGTCTCCCGGATAATCCGGGAGGGTTGGCAAGTATGACGACAGATGAAAAACGAGCCTTCCGGCTAATTCTGTCTTTTTTTCTTTTTTTTTTTTAACCCTGTACAGTCATGTGTTTTATGAAATTGCATTGTCCCCTTTGAAATAAACTAATCTTAATGTTTGTCTTAATCTTCATCCAGAGTCCACCAGGGGGCGTGGTCATCACCCGAATACTGGCAGAGCACATGGCTGCCATCCCCGCTGCCGTTTCCATGGCGACCGCGTCTGAAAGCACTCAGGATGTGAATGAAGTGGTGAGAAGAACAAAAAAAAAAAAAAAAGTCTCTCTCTTTCTCGTTCGCCCTTTGTTGTGGTAAACAAGCGTCAGCGGACCCTCCGATGTGCGTACACTCACACACGTCCTCTTAAACGGGATGGTTGGTGGGTTGCATAATGCCGGGGGACGCGGGTAACGGAGGGGGGGTGATGTGGTTTGTCCGGTGCCAGTCAAGCAAACACTCCAATGTTAACTGTTTCTATTCACGGTTTGATGGACTGCTAAAAAGATACTTTTGGTTCCCGAAGGCCTCCTCGTACCGTATAGTAGTACTAGAGTCACTCCCACTTTCATTTTCAAACCCAGCTTGCCGCTAATGTTAACGTGTCCTCACTCCATCCTTTCACCTGCCCAGAAATAATTTATTAATAATTTGGTGCTGGATGAGTCCTCCAAACTTACACAAGAGGAACGGCGCCAGTAGAGGAGGGGGCGTGGTCTCTTTGAGGCTCCCACACAGTCATGACAAAGGGGGTCCATTGAGTCAGTTGTGCATGTCTAATGAGCAGTGTTGAATGCAAAGAGTACCCTCGGGGGCCCCCACCCCGACACCATCAACCCCCCCTCCCACAAGAATATCTTTCAGCTCCAAAGTGAGAACTTATAGAGCAGATTTCAGAAAGAAAATTGAGTTGAAAGGAAACCAAGGAAATCCCAGAATGCTAATTGGATGAATACATGTTCAATTAAACCTTGAAAGATGAAATGCACAACTCCACCTTTAACGGCTAACATGACACCACCTGTCACAATGAACGTGACGCCATGATTGACAGGACTCCACCTACGACGACAATGACTCTTACTATGATGACGACATGACTCCACCTGTAACAATTAACATGACTCCACCCATCACGACTGACATGACTTTGCATATAACTATTGACATGACAACATGACTCCACCTGTAACAATTAACATGACTCCACCCATCACGACTGACATGACTTTGCATATAACTATTGACATGACAACATGACTCCACCTGTAACAATTAACATAACTCCACCTATCACGACTGACATGACTTTGCATATAACTATTGACATGACAACATGACTCCACCTGTAACAATTAACATGACACCACCCATCACGACTGACATGATTTTGCTGTAACAATTGACATGACTCCAACTAAAACAGTTAACATGACTCCACCTACCATGACTGACATGACTTTGCATATAACTATTAATATGACAACTTGACTCCACCTAAAACACTTGACATGACTCCACCTACCATGACTGACATGACTTTGCATATAACTATTGACATGACAACATGACTCCACCTGTAATGGTTAACATGACTCATCACGACTGACATGACAACACCATGGCTCCACCTGTAACAATTAACATGACTCCACCCATTACGATTGACATTAGAACAACATGACTCCACCCATAACGACTGACATGATTTTGCATGTAACAATTGACATGATTCCACCTAAAACAATTAACATGACTCCACCTACCACAGCTGACATGACTTTGCATATAACTATTGAAATGACAACGTGACTCCACCTGTAACGATTAACATGACTCCACCTACCACAACTGACATGACTTTGCATATAACTATTGAAATGACAACGTGACTCCACCTGTAACAATTAACATGACTCCACCTACCGCAGCTGACATGACTTTGCATATAACTATTGAAATGACAACGTGACTCCACCTGTAACAATTAACATGACTCCACCTACCACAGCTGACATGACTTTGCATATAACTATTGACATGACAACGTGACTCCACCTGTAACGATTAACATGACGCCACCTACCACAACTGACATGACTTTGCATACAACTAATGACATGACAACATGACTCCACCTGTAAAAATTAACATGACTCCACCCATCACGACTGACATGACTTTGCATATAACTATTGAAATGACAACGTGACTCCACCTGTAACGATTAACATGACTCCACCTACCACGACTGACATGACTTTGCATATAACTATTGAAATGACAACATGACTCCACCTGTAACGATTAACATGACTCCACCTACCACAACTGACATGACTTTGCATACAACTAATGACATGACAACATGACTCCACCTGTAAAAATTAACATGACTCCACCCATCACGACTGACATGACTTTGCATATAACTATTGACATGACAACATGACTCCACCTGTAACAATTAACATGACTCCACCTACCACAACTGACATGACTTTGCATATAACTATTGACATGACAACATGACTCCACCTGTAACGATTAACATGACTCCACCAACCACAACTGACATGACCTTGCATATAACTATTGACATGACAACATGACTCCACCTAAAACAATTAACATGACTCCACCAACCACAACTGACATGACTTTGCATATAACTATTGACATGACAACATGACTCCACCTAAAACAATTCACATGACTCCACCTACCACAACTGACATGACTTTGCATATAACTATTGACATGACAACATGACTCCACCTAAAACAATTCACATGACTCCACCTACCACAACTGACATGACTTTGCATATAACTATTGACATGACAACATGACTCCACCTGTAACGATTAACATGACTCCACCAACCACAACTGACATGACTTTGCATATAACTATTGAAATGACAACATGACTCCACCTAAAACAATTAACATGACTCCACCTACCACAACTGACATGACTTTGCATATAACTATTGACATGACAACGTGACTCCACCTGTAACGATTAACATGACGCCACCTACCACAACTGACATGACTTTGCATACAACTAATGACATGACAACATGACTCCACCTGTAAAAATTAACATGACTCCACCCATCACGACTGACATGACTTTGCATATAACTATTGAAATGACAACGTGACTCCACCTGTAACGATTAACATGACTCCACCTACCACGACTGACATGACTTTGCATATAACTATTGAAATGACAACATGACTCCACCTGTAACGATTAACATGACTCCACCTACCACAACTGACATGACTTTGCATACAACTAATGACATGACAACATGACTCCACCTGTAAAAATTAACATGACTCCACCCATCACGACTGACATGACTTTGCATATAACTATTGACATGACAACATGACTCCACCTAAAACAATTAACATGACTCCACCTACCACAACTGACATGACTTTGCATATAACTATTGACATGACAACATGACTCCACCTGTAACGATTAACATGACTCCACCAACCACAACTGACATGACCTTGCATATAACTATTGACATGACAACATGACTCCACCTAAAACAATTAACATGACTCCACCAACCACAACTGACATGACTTTGCATATAACTATTGACATGACAACATGACTCCACCTAAAACAATTCACATGACTCCACCTACCACAACTGACATGACTTTGCATATAACTATTGACATGACAACATGACTCCACCTAAAACAATTCACATGACTCCACCTACCACAACTGACATGACTTTGCATATAACTATTGACATGACAACATGACTCCACCTGTAACGATTAACATGACTCCACCAACCACAACTGACATGACTTTGCATATAACTATTGAAATGACAACATGACTCCACCTAAAACAATTAACATGACTCCACCTACCACAACTGACATGACTTTGCATATAACTATTGACATGACAACATGACTCCACCTAAAACAATTAACATGACTCCACCTACCACAACTGACATGACTTTGCATATAACTATTGACATGACAACAAGACTCCACCTAAAACAATTAACATGACTCCACCTACCACAACTGACATGACTTTGCATATAACTATTGACATGACAACATGACTCCACCTAAAACAATTAACATGACTCCACCAACCACAAATGACCTGACTTCGCATATAACTACTGACATGACAACATGACTCCACCTAAAACAATTAACATGACTCCACCAACCACAACTGACATGACTTTGCATATAACTATTGACATGACAACATGACTCCACCTAAAACAATAAATATGACTCCACCTACCACAACTGACATGACTTTGCATATAACTATTGACATGACAACATGGACTCCGCCTAAAACAATTAACATGACTCCACCCACCACAACTGACATGGCTTTGCATATAACTATTGACATGACAACATGACTCCACCTAAAACAATTAACATGACTCCACCTACCACAACTGACATGACTTTGCATACAACTAATGACATGACAACATGACTCCACCTGTAAAAATTAACATGACTCCACCCATCACGACTGACATGACTTTGCATATAACTATTGAAATGACAACGTGACTCCACCTGTAACGATTAACATGACTCCACCTACCACAACTGACATGACTTTGCATACAACTAATGACATGACATGACTCCACCTGTAAAAATTAACATGACTCCACCCATCACGACTGACATGACTTTGCATATAACTATTGACATGACAACATGGACTCCGCCTAAAACAATTAACATGACTCCACCTACCACAACTGACATGACTTTGCATATAACTATTGACATGACAACATGACTCCGCCTAAAACAATTAACATGACTCCACCTACCACAACTGACATGACTTTGCATATAACTATTGACATGACAACATGACTCCACCTGTAACAATTAACATGACTCCACCTACCACAACTGACATGACTTTGCATATAACTATTGACATGACAACATGACTCCACCTGTAACGATTAACATGACTCCACCTACCACAACTGACATGACTTTGCATATAACTATTGACATGACAACATGACTCCAACTGTAACGATTAACATGACTCCACCTACCACAACTGACATGACTTTGCATACAACTAATGACATGACAACATGACTCCACCTGTAAAAATTAACATGACTCCACCCATCACGACTGACATGACTTTGCACATAAGTATTTACATGACAACATGACTCCACCTGTAACAATTAACATGACTCCACCTACCACAACTGACATGACTTTGCATATAACTATTGACATGACAACATGACTCCACCTGTAACGATTAACATGACTCCACCAACCACAACTGACATGACTTTGCATATAACTATTGACATGACAACATGACTCCACCTAAAACTATTCACATGACTCCACCTACCACAACTGACATGACTTTGCATATAACTATTGACATGACAACATGACTCCACCTGTAACGATTAACATGACTCCACCTACCACAACTGACATGACTTTGCATATAACTATTGACATGACAACATGACTCCACCTGTAACAATTAACATGACTCAACCAACCACAACTGACATGACTTTGCATATAACTATTGAAATGACAACATGACTCCACCTAAAACAATTAACATGACTCCACCTACCACAACTGACATGACTTTGCATATAACTATTGACATGACAACATGACTCCACCTAAAACAATTAACATGACTCCACCTACCACAACTGACATAACTTTGCATATAACTACTGACATGACAACATGACTCCACCTGTAACGATTAACATGACTCCACCAACCACAACTGACATGACTTTGCATATAACTATTGACATGACAACATGACTCCACCTAAAACAATTAACATGACTCCACCTACCACAACTGACATAACTTTGCATATAACTATTGACATGACAACATGACTCCACCTAAAACAATTAACATGACTCCACCTACCACAACTGACATGACTTTGCATATAACTATTGACATGACAACATGACTCCACCTAAAACAATTAACATGACTCCACCAACCACAACTGACCTGACTTCGCATATAACTACTGACATGACAACATGACTCCACCTAAAACAATTAACATGACTCCACCAACCACAACTGACATGACTTTGGATATAACTATTGACATGACAACATGACTCCACCTAAAACAATTAACATGACTCCACCTACCACAACTGACATGACTTTGCATATAACTATTGACATGACAACATGACTCCACCTAAAACAATTAACATGACTCCACCAACCACAACTGACATGACTTTGCATATAACTATTGACATGACAACATGACTCCACCTGTAACAATTAACATGACTCCACCTACCACAACTGACATGACTTTGCATATAACTATTGACATGACAACATGACTCCACCTAAAACAATTAACATGACTCCACCAACCACAACTGACATGACTTTGCATATAACTATTGACATGACAACATGACTCCACCTAAAACAATTAACATGACTCCACCTACCACAACTGACATAACTTTGCATATAACTATTGACATGACAACATGACTCCACCTAAAACAATTAACATGACTCCACCTACCACAACTGACATGACTTTGCATATAACTATTGACATGACAACATGGACTCCGCCTAAAACAATTAACATGACTCCACCCACCACAACTGACATGGCTTTGCATATAACTAATGACATGACAACATGACTCCACCTAAAACAATTAACATGACTCCACCCACCACAACTGACATGGCTTTGCATATAACTATTGACATGACAACATGACTCCACCTAAAACAATAAATATGACTCCACCTACCACAAGTGACATAACTTTGCATATAACTATTGACATGACAACATGACTCCACCTGTAACGATTAACATGACTCCACCTACCACAACTGACATGACTTTGCATATAACTATTGACATGACAACATGACTCCACCTGTAACAATTAACATGACTCCACCCACCACAACTGACCTGACTTTGCATATAACTTTTGACATGACAACATGACTCCACCTGTAACGATTAACATGACTCCACCAACCACAACTGACATGACCTTGCATATAACTATTGACATGACAACATGACTCCACCTAAAACAATTAACATGACTCCACCTACCACAACTGACATGACTTTGCATATAACTATTGACATGACAACATGACTCCACCTAAAACAATTAACATGACTCCACCAACCACAACTGACATGACTTTGCATATAACTATTGACATGACAACATGACTCCACCTAAAACAATTAACATGACTCCACCTACCACAACTGACATGACTTTGCATATAACTATTGACATGACATGACCCCACCTAAAACAATTAACATGACTCCACCTACCACAACTGACATAACTTTGCATATAACTATTGACATGACAACATGACTCCACCTAAAACTATTAACATGACTCCACCTACCACAACTGACATGACTTTGCATATAACTATTGACATGACAACATGACTCCACCTGTAACAATTAACATGACTCCACCAACCACAACTGACATGACTTTGGATATAACTATTGACATGACAACATGACTCCACCTAAAACAATTAACATGACTCCACCTACCACAACTGACATAACTTTGCATATAACTATTGACATGACAACATGACTCCACCTAAAACAATTAACATGACTCCACCTACCACAACTGACATGACTTTGCATATAACTATTGACATGACAACATGACTCCACCTAAAACAATTAACATGACTCCACCTACCACAACTGACATGACTTTGCATATAACTATTGACATGACAACATGACTCCACCTAAAACAATTAACATGACTCCACCAACCACAACTGACATGACTTTGGATATAACTATTGACATGACAACATGATTCCACCTAAAACAATTAACTTGACTCCACCTACCACAACTGACATGACTTTGCATATAACTATTGACATGACAACATGGACGCCGCCTAAAACAATTAACATGACTCCACCCACCACAACTGACCTGACTTCGCATATAACTATTGACATGACAACATGACTCCACCTAAAACAATTAACATGACTCCACCTACCACAACTGACATGACTTTGCATATAACTATTGACATGACAACATGACTCCACCTGTAACGATTAACATGACTCCACCAACCACAACTGACATGACCTTGCATATAACTATTGACATGACAACATGACTCCACCTAAAACAATTAACATGACTCCACCTACCACAACTGACATGACTTTGCATATAACTATTGACAAGACAACATGACTCCACCTAAAACAATTAACATGACTCCACCTACCACAACTGACATGACTTTGCATATAACTATTGACATGACAACATGACTCCACCTGTAACGATTAACATGACTCCACGCGTCACAACTGACAGGACAACAACAGGACTCCACCCATCACGACTGACAGGACAACAGGACTCCACCCATTACTAACATGACCCCATCCATCACAACCGACATGACAACAACATGACTCCACCCATTATTAAAATGACTCCACCAATCATGACTGACATGACAACAACATGACTCCACCTGTAACGATTACTAACATGACAATAATTTAGTTCCATATTTTAGCTCCGAATTTAGCTCCGTAATTTAGCTACATAATTTTGGTGGCGACTTGTCCAGGGTATAAACCGCCTTCCACATGAATGCAGCTGATATAGGCTCCAACACCCCCTGCTACTCCGAGAGTAACGGGGGGTGATTTAGGTCCATAATTTATCGCCATAATTTAGCTCTGTAATTTAACTACATAGTTTAGCTCCACAATTTAGCTCCGTAATTTAGGTCCATAATTTAGCTCCTAATTTAGGTCCATAATTTAGCTCCGTTAATTAAGGTACATAATTTAGCTCCATAATTTAGCTCCGTAATTTAGCTCTGTAATTTAGGTCCATAATTTAGCTCCGTTAATTTAGCTACATAATTTAGCTACATTATTTACTTCCATTATTTAGCGACATAATTTAGCTCCACAATTTAGCTACATAATTTAGCTCCGTTAATTTAGCTCCGTAATTTAACTGCATGATTTAGGTCCGTAATTTAGGTCCATAATTTGGCTCCATAATCGAACAACATAATTTAGCTACATAATTAAGCCCCAAAATTGAGCACCGCAATTTAGCTCTATGAGCTAGCTCCATACTTTAGCTCCGTAATTTAACTACATAATTTAGATTTATTATTTAGTGGCATAATTTACCTCCATAATTTAAGCATGTAATTTAGCTCCATAATTTGGCTGCATTATTTAGCGCCACAATTTAGGGACGGCGTGGCGCAGTGGCAGAGTGGCCGTGCGCAACCCGAGCGTCCCTGGTTCAATTCCCACCTAGTACCAACTTCGTCACGTCCGTTGTGTCCTGAGCAAGACACTTCACCCTTGCTCCTGATGGGTGCTGGTTGGCGCCTTGCATGGCAGCTCCCTCCATCAGTGTTTGAATGTGTGTGTGAATGGGTAAATGTTGAAGTAGTGTCAAAGCGCTTTGAGTACCTTGAAGGTAGAAAAGCGCTATACAAGTACAACCCATTTAATTTAGCTCCATAATTTAGCTCCACTATGTAGCTCTATAATTTAACGACATAATTTAGCTTCATAATCTGGCTACATAATTTAGCTCTGTAAATTAGCTCTATAATTTATATCTGGAATTTAGCTACATAATTTACCTTAGTAATTTGGCTGCATAATTTAGCTCTGTAATTTAGCTCCATAATTTATCCCCGTAATTTAGCTCCATAATTAAGATACAAATTCAGCACCGCAATTTAGCTCCATGATTTAGCTCCATAATTTAGCTCCGTAATTTAACTACATAATTTAGATTCATTATTTAGTGGCATAATTTACCTCCATAATTTAACCATGTAATTTAGCTCCATAATTTGGCTGCATGATTTAGCGCCACAATTTAGCTCCATAATTTAGCTCCACTATTTAGCTCTTTAATTTAACTACATAATTTAACTTCATAATTTGGCTACATAATTTAGCTCTGTAATTTAGCTCCATAATTTATATCCGTAATCTAGCTACATAATTTACCTTAGTAATCTGGCTACATAATTTAGCTCTGTAATTTAGCTCCATAATTTATCTCCATAATTTAGCTCCATAATTAAGCTCCATAATTAAGATACATAATTTAGCTCCGCAATTCAGCTCTATAATTAGGCTCCGTAATTTAGCTCCACAATTTAGGTCTATAATTTAACTATTTAATTTAGCGCCGTGATTTAGCTCCATAATTTAGCTCCATAATTTATATCCGTAATCAAGCTCCATAATTTAGCTCCACTATTTAGCTCTTTAATTTAACTACATAATTTAACTTCATAATTTGGCTACATAATTTAGCTCTGTAATTTAGCTCCATAATTTATATCCGTAATCTAGCTACATAATTTACCTTAGTAATCTGGCTACATAATTTAGCTCTGTAATTTAGCTCCATAATTTATCTCCATAATTTAGCTCCATAATTAAGCTCCATAATTAAGATACATAATTTAGCTCCGCAATTCAGCTCTATAATTAGGCTCCGTAATTTAGCTCCACAATTTAGGTCTATAATTTAACTATTTAATTTAGCGCCGTGATTTAGCTCCATAATTTAGCTCCATAATTTATATCCGTAATCAAGCTACATAATTTAACTAAATAATTTATTTTAGTAATTTGTCTACATAATTTAGCTCTGTAATTTAGCTCCATAATTTATATCTGTAATGTGGCTACATAATTTACCTTAGTAATTTGGCTACATAATTTAGCTCTGTAATTTAGCTCCATAATTTATATCCGTAATCTGGCTACATAATTTACCTTAGTAATTTGGCTACATAAAATAGCTCTGTAATTTAGCTCCATAATTTATATCCGTAATCTGGCTACATAATTTACCTTAGTAATTTGGCTACATAATTTAGCTCCATAATTTATCCCCGTAATTTAGCTCCATAATTTAGCTCCATAATTAAGATACAAATTTAGCTCCGAAATTTAGCTCCGTAATTTAGCTCCACAATTTAGGTCTATAATTTAACTATTTAATTTAGCTCTGTGATTTAGCTCTGTAATTAACTCCATAATTTATCCCCGTAATTTAGCTCCATAATTTAGCTCCATAATTAAGATACATAATTTAGCTCCGCAATTTAGCTCCACAATTTAGGTCTATAATTTCACTATTTAATTTCGCTCCGTGATTTAGCTCCATAATTTAGCGCCATAATTTATATCCGTAATCAAACTACACAATTTAACTACATAATTTATCTTAGTAATTTGTCTACATAATTTAGCTCTGTAATTTAGCTCCATAATTTATATCCGTAATCTTGCTACATAATTTAACTACATAATTTACCTTAGTAATTTGGCTACATAATTTAACTCTGTAATTTAGCTCCATAATTTGTCCCCGTAATTTAGCTCCATAATTAAGGTACATAATTTAGCTACGCAATTTAGCTCCATAATATAGCTCCGTAATTTAGCTCCACAATTTAGGTCTATAATTTAACTATTTAATTTAGCTCCGTGATTTAGCTCCATAATTTTCATCCGTAATCAAGCTACATAATTTAACTACATAATTTACCTTAGTAATTTGGCTACATAATTTAGCTCTGTAATTTAGCTCCATAATTTATATCCGTAATCTAGCTACATAATTTAACTACCTAAGTTACCTTAGTATTTGGCTACATAATTTAGCTGCGTAATTTAGCTCCATAATTTATCCCCGTAATTTAGCTCCATAATTTAGCTCCATAATTAAGCTACGAATTTAGCTCCGCAATTTAGCTCCGTAATTTAGCTCCACAATTTAGGTCTATAATTTCACTATTTAATTTAGCTCCGTGATTTAGCTCTGTAATTTAGGTCCATAATTTAACTATTTAATTTAGCTCCGTGATTTAGCTCTGTAATTTAGCTCCATAATTTAGCTCCATAATTAAGCTACAAATTTAGTTCCGCAATTTAGCTCCGTAATTTAGCTCCACAATTTAGGTCTATAATTTAACTATTTAATTTAGCTCCGTGATTTAGCTCCATAATTAAGCTACAAATTTAGTTCCGCAATTTAGCTCCGTAATTTAGCTCCACAATTTAGGTCTATAATTTAACTATTTAATTTAGCTCCGTGATTTAGCTCTGTAATTTAGGTCTATAATTTAACTATTTAATTTAGCTCCATAATTTATCCCCGTAATTTAGCTCCATAATTTAGCTCCATAATTAATCTGAGCTGCAACCTTACCGTGGTAGAGGAGTTTGCGTGTCCCAATGATCCTAGGAGCTATGTTGTCCGGGGGCATAAAGCCCCCTGGTAGGGTCTCCCAAGGCAAACAGGTTCTAGGTGAGGGATCAGACAAAGAGCAGCTCGAAGACCTTTATGAAGAAAAAAAATCATGGACCCAGATTTCCCTTGCCCGGACGCGGGTCACTGGGGCCCCCTCTGGAGCCAGGCCCGGAGGTGGGGCACGATGGCGAGCGCCTGGTGGCAGGGCCTGTCCCCATGGGGCCCGGCCGGGCACAGCCCGAAGAGGCAACGTGGGTCACCCCTCCAATGGGCTCACCACTCATAGGAGGGGCCATAGAGGTCGGGTGCATTGTGAGCTGGGCGACAGCCGAAGGCAGGGCACTTAGCGGTCCAATCCTCGGCTACAGAAGCTAGCTCTTGGGACGTGGAACGTCACGTCACTGGGGGGAAAGAGCCTGAGCTAGTGCGCGAAGTCGAGAAATTCCGGCTGGATATAGTCGGACTCACTTCGACGCACAGCAAGGGCTCTGGAACCACTTCTCTCGAGAGGGATTGGACCCTCTTCCACTCTGGCGTTGCCGGCAGTGAGAGGCGACGGGCTGGGGTGGCAATTCTTGTTTCCCCCCGGCTCAAAGCCTGTACGTTGGAGTTCAACCCAGTGGACGAAAGGGTAGCCTCCCTCCGCCTTCGGGTGGGGGGACGGGTCCTGACTGTTGTTTGTGCTTATGCACCAAACAGCAGTTCAGAGTACCCACCCTTTTTGGGAACATTCGAGGGAGTACTGAAAAGTGCTCCCCCGGGTGATTCCCTTGTCCTACTGGGGGACTTCAACGCTCACGTTGGTAACGACAGTGAAACCTGGAGAGGCGTGATTGGGAAGAATGGCCGCCCGGATCTGAACCCGAGTGGTGTTTTGTTATTGGACTTTTGTGCTCGTCACAGTTTGTCCATAACAAACACCATGTTCAAACATAAGGGTGTCCATATGTGCACTTGGCACCAGGACACTCTAGGCCGCAGTTCCATGATCGACTTTGTAGTTGTCATCGGATTTGCGGCCTCATGTTTTGGACACTCGGGTGAAGAGAGGGGCGGAGCTTTCTACCGATCACCACCTGGTGGTGAGTTGGCTGCGATGGTGGGGGAGGATGCCGGACAGACCTGGGAGGCCCAAACGCATTGTGAGGGTCTGCTGGGAACCTCTGGCAGAGTCTCCTGTCAGACAAAGTTTCAATTCCCACCTCCGGAAGAACTTTGAACATGTCACGAGGGAGGTGCTGGACATTGAGTCCGAGTGGACCATGTTCCGCACCTCTATTGTCGAGGCGGCGGATCGGAGCTGTGGCCGCAAGGTAGTTGGTGCCTGTCGGGGCGGCAATCCTAAAACCCCTTGGTGGACACCAGCGGTGAGGGATGCCGTCAAGCTGAGGAAGGAGTCCTATCGGGTCCTTTTGGCTCATAGGACTCCGGAGGCAGTGGACAGGTACCGACAGGCCAAGCGGTGTGCAGCTTCAGCGGTCGCGGAGGCAAAAACTCGAACATGGGAGGAGTTCGGGGAAGCCATGGAAAATGACTTCCGGACGGCTTCGAAGCGATTCTGGACCACCGTCCGCCGCCTCAGGAAGGGGAAGCAGTGCACTATCAACACCGTGTATGGTGCGGATGGTGTTCTGCTGACCTCAACTGCGGATGTTGTGGATAGGTGGAAGGAATACTTCGAAGACCTCCTCAATCCCACCAACACGTCTTCCTATGAGGAAGCAGTGCCTGGGGAATCTGTGGTGGACTCTCCTATTTCTGGGGCTGAGGTCGCTGAGGTAGTTAAAAAGCTCCTCGGTGGCAAGGCCCCAGGGGTGGACGAGACCCGCCCGGAGTTCCTTAAGGCTCTGGATGCTGTGGGGCTGTCTTGGTTTACAAGACTTTGCAGCATCGCGTGGACATCGGGGGCGGTACCTCTGGATTGGCAGACCGGGGTGGTGGTTCCTCTCTTTAAGAAGGGGGACCGGAGGGTGTGTTCCAACTATCGTGGGATCACACTCCTCAGCCTTCCCGGTAAGGTTTATTCAGGTGTACTGGAGAGGAGGCTACGTCGGATAGTCGAACCTCGGATTCAGGAGGAACAGTGTGGTTTTCGTCTTGGTCGTGGAACTGTGGACCAGCTCTATACTCTCGGCAGGGTTCTTGAGGGTGCATGGGAGTTTGCCCAACCAGTCTACATGTGCTTTGTGGACTTGGAGAAGGCATTCGACCGTGTCCCTCAGGAAGTCCTGTGGGGAGTGCTCAGAGAGTATGGGGTATCGGACTGTCTTATTGTGGCGGTCCGTTCCCTGTACGATCAGTGTCAGAGCTTGGTCCGCATTGCCGGCAGTAAGTCGAACACATTTCCAGTGAGGGTTGGACTCCGCCAAGGCTGTCCTTTGTCACCGATTCTGTTCATAACTTTTATGGACAGAATTTCTAGGCGCAGTCAAAGCGATGACGGGTTCCGGTTTGGTACCCGCAGGATTAGGTCTCTGCTTTTTGCAGACGATGTGGTCCTGATGGCTTCATCTGACCGGGATCTTCAGCTTTTGCTGGATCGGTTCGCAGAGAATCAGCACCTCCAAGTCCGAGTCCATGGTTCTCGCCCGGAAAAGGGTGGAATGCCATCTCCGGGTTGGGGAGGAGTACCTAGGAGTCTTGTTCACGAGTGAGGGAAGAGTGGATCGTGAGATCGACAGGCGGATCGGTGCGGCGTCTTCAGTAATGCGGACGTTGTACCGATCCGTTGTGGTGAAGAAGGAGCTGAGCCGGAAGGCAAAGCTCTCAATTTACCGGTCGATCTACGTTCCCATCCTCACCTATGGTCATGAGCTTTGGGTCATGACCGAAAGGATAAGATCACGGGTACAAGCGGCCGAAATGTGTTTCCTCCGCCGTGTGGCGGGGCTCTCCCTTAGAGGTAGGGTGAGAAGCTATGTCATCCGGGAGGAACTCAAAGTAAAACTGCTGCTCCTTCACATCGAGAGGAGCCAGATGAGGTGGTTCGGGCATCTGGTCAGGATGCCACCCGAACGCCTCCCTAGGGAGGTGTTTAGGGCACGTCCAACCGGTAGGAGGCCACGGGGAAGACCCAGGACACGTTGGGAAGACTATGTCTCCCGGCTGGCCTGGGAACGCCTCGGGATCCCCCGGGAAGAGCTAGACGAAGTGGCTGGGGAGAGGGAAGTCTGGGTTTCCCTGCTTAGGCTGTTGCCCCCGCGACCCGACCTCGGATAAGCGGAAGATGATGGATGGATGGATTAAGATACATAATTTAGCTCCGTAATTTAGCTCCACAATTTAGGTCTATAATTTCACTATTTAATTTAGCTCCGTGATTTAGCTCCATAATTTATATCCGTAATCAAGCTACATAATTTAACTACATAATTTATCTTAGTAATGTGTCTACATAATTTAGCTCCATAATTTATATCTGTAATGTGGCTACATAATTTACCTTAGTAATTTAGCTCCACAATTTAGGTCTATGATTTAACTATTTAATTTAGCTCCGTGATTTAGCTCCATAATTTAGCTCCGTTAATTTAGCCCTGTAATTAGCTCTGTAGTTTAGCTCCGTAATTTTGCTTCATCATTTAGCGGCATAATTTAGCTCCATAATTTAAGCCTGTAATTTACTGTAGCTAAATAATTTAGCTCCGTAAAAATTTTTATTTGTTATTTTGTATTAATAGTTTAAAAGTACAAAAAGAAGCATAACACCAGGACAAGCCCTTAACGACTGTGCTTTTATTTTGATAAACCTTAACCTGGTTCTGCTGTTCCCTCCGCTCGTTGCCACGGTGACGCTCCGCTATGTGGACCCCGGAGGAAAGACCCCTTTGTTGGCCACAATGCCCCCCCCCCCTCTTGTCAGTGTCAGCAGCAAACAGAGCATGCAGGTCACATGGCCCACAGCGGCCTAGCTTAGCACGACTCTTAGCACATAGCTCGGTGGTTAGCGCACAGTCCGAGGTCAGAGGTCGTGGCCCGCAGGGCGGTGCAGGTGCACAACACTTTTTTTTTTTCTTTTTTCATGTTTTTGGAACAACATAAAGTTGTTTTTCATGTCAAATAAAGTGTGGAAAAAGAAGAATGAAGTTTTTTAACTGATGAAACATCTTCATCTTCTCCTCCTCCTCCTCGCCAGAGCGTGTGCGCGCCGCGCGGCTGCTCGGCCGCGTGCGCGCATCGACGTGCGCGTGCTGGTGAAGCGGTGGAAGGCTGCGTGTTGTTTCTCTGCGGACTCCAAGGTAAAACAAAAACAACTTTCTCTTTTTTTCCACACCTAAATCTTTTTCCACAGCAACATTTCACGTGGAACTCGTGCACTTTTGCGTCCTTTTTTGCTCGACCCACGGCTCTTTTGCGACATTTTATACTCGTCTTAAATGAACAATACATTTAAAATGACTCGAATTCTGTCCTCTTTAAAGTATTTACTTCTTATTTGGCGATAAAACAATATTTTTTTATCAGCTTTGAATGATTACTTAAAATGAGTTTGATGCCACACAATTAATCCTCGACATAATTAGAGTTCAAGTTCAGGGGCCTCTGGAAACAAAACAAGAAAAAAGTTGCGTAATTTTCGCCGTAAACTTTGCTATTTAAGAACAAAAAAAATCATCGTGGGAGAAAAATGCGTATTCCTGGAGATGTCACGCAAAATAGGGTTTATATTCACATCGAAAATACATATGCATTGTAAAAGTATTAGATTATTTATTTATATATATATTTATTTATATATATATTTATTATATATATATATTTATACATTATTTATATATATTTATTTATTTATATATGCACTTTATTGCTTTTTTTAAATCCAGCACTACCATGAGTTTATGTAACGAAATTTCCTTCTTGTCTGTGCTGTAAAGTTCAGATTTGAATGACAATAAAAAAGAAGTCTAAGTCTAAATTACACAACAAAACTTTTAGTTCACGATATAGAAGCATTAATTAAATTAAATTATTTTCAGAGTCAAATATCACACAATAAGCATGTAGTTATATTAGTTAAAGTATGAGGGCTGATTGCAATATCATTTATTTTCGTAATTTCTTATTGAATAATAAAACTGTATTAAATGTTTTATTAGTTATATTTGGTGGGTGATTGCATTCTTTTTGTTAATTTTTTTAAATTAAATAATAAAAACGTGTTAAAGGTGTTAACACGTTTTTTTATTATTAAATACAAAAATATTATTGTTATATTTTATTTATTAGGTATAGTATGGTGGGTGGTTGAAATATTGTTTGTTTAACTGAATAAAGAAAAAAAAATATATATATAAGGTGGGTGATTGCATTTTTTTCATATTTTTTATTTAATAATAAAAACGTGTTAAAGGTTTTATTAGGTATAGTATGGTGGGTGGTTGAAATATTGTTTATTATTATAATTTTTAACTGAATAAAAAAATATGCTAATTGTATTAGTTAAAGTACGAGGGGTGGTTGCAATATCATTTATTTTCATATTTTTTAATTGAATAATAAATCTGTATTAAATGTTTTATTAGTTATATATGGTGGGTGATTGCATTTTTTTCAAAATTTTTAATTAAATAATAAAAACGTGTTCAAGGTTTTATTAGTTATAATATGGTGGGTGATTGCAATGTCATTTATTTGCATAATTTCTAATTAAATAATAAAGCTGCATTAAATGTTTTATTAGTTATATATGGTGGGTGATTGTATTTTCATTCATAATTTTTAATTAAATAATAAAAATGTGTTAATGTTTTTATTAGTTATAGTATGGTGGGTAATTGAAATAGTGTTCATTTTCATAATTTTTAACTGAATAAAAACATATATTAATTGTATTAGTTAAAGTATGAGGGGTGGTTGCAACATCATTTATTTTCATATTTTTTAATTGAATAATAAAGCTGTATTAAATGTTTTATTGGTTATATATGGTGGGTGATTGCATTCTTTTCCCAAATTTTTTATTAAATATATGAAATGTGATAAAGGTTTTATTAGTTATAGTATGGTGGGTGGTTGAAATATTGTTTATTTTCATCATTTTTAACTGAATAAAAACATATATAAATTGTATTTGTTAAATTATGAGGGCTGATTGCAATATCAATTATTTGCATAATTTCTAATTAAATAATAAAGCTGCATTAAATGTTTTATTAGTTATATATGGTGGGTGATTACATTTTTTTCATAATTTTTAATTAAATAATAAAAACGTGTTGAAGGTTTTACTATGTACAACTTGGTGGGTGGTTGAAATATTGTTTATTTTCGTCATTTTTAACTGAATTAAAACATATATTAATTGTATTAGTTAAAGTATGAAGGGTGATTGCAATATTAACTATTTGCATAATTTCTAATTAAATAATAAAGCTGTACTAAATTTTTTATTAGTTATATATGGTGGGTGATTGCATTTGTTTCATAATTTTTAATTAAATAATAAAAACGTGTTCAAGGTTTTATTAGTTATAGTTTGGTGGGTGGTTGAAAAATGGTTTGTTTTCATCATTTTTAACTGAATAAACACAAATATTAATTGTATTAGTTAAAGTATGGTGGGTGATTGTAGTATTGTTTATTTTCATAATTTTTAAATGAATAACAAAAATGTATTAATTTTGAAATATTGTGGCTTTTGCAGCCCTTTGAGACACTTGTGATTAAGGACTGTAGAAATAAACTTTGATTTATTTGATTGATGGATTTTCGTAATTTTTAACTGAATAATAAACATGTATTAATTGTTTTAGTGGGTGATTGAAATATTATTTATTTTCATAATGGTTATTGAACAATAAAAATGTGTGTGGCTTTGTGTATGGCCAGATAACAAACAGTATTATTTTAATACTTAAGACCAACAAGTTGCAGGACTTTTAGAGTTTATAATTGCAAATGTTTGGATCTACCGCAGCATATATAAGATAGATTTATTATTATCACCACTCAAATAACTCCATAACATGAAGGACTTGACAAAAAACATATTTATTGTGCCAATCATCTCATTATTGCTTACGATGACCACTTACTGTATGTTCTGCAACACAACGTCTGCTTTGCACTACTTGACACCATGAACACACACATAATTACATTCTGGACTTGGACTTGACCAACTGGAGGCTAAAACGTCAACATTCCTCTCAGCGACAGTTCTCAGTCGCTGTAATCTAATTGTTATTTTCTTGTATTGATAATAATGTCTTTACTCAACCCTGCGAAATGGATCTTGTCACAGTGGGTGTGATCTGTCCGCTCATTTGCATATTCATGAGCTAATTAGCGTGGCCATTTATGAACCGTTGTGGGAGGGACTCTTCTGCGCACAATTCACTGCAGGTGGTATTTATAATGAGAAGTGTGTAGAAGAGTGCGTAGAAGATTGTATAGAAGATTTTGTAGAAAAGTACATAAAATAGTACGTAGAAGAGTGCATAGAATTGTGCTTAGAAGACTGCGTAAAAGTGTGCGTAGAAGAATGCATAAAAGTGTGTAAGAGTGCATAAAAGTGCGCATAGAAGAATGAATAAAAGTGTGCGTAAAAGAGTGCATAAAAGTGTTTAAGAAGAGAGCATAAAAGTGTGCGAAGAAGAGTGCATAAAAGTGTGCGCAGAAGAGTGCATAAAACTGTGCATAAAAATTTGAGTGGAGAGTGCATAGAATAATGTGTAGAAGAGTGCATAAAACTGTGTTTATAAGACTGCATAGAAAAGTGCATAAAAGTGTGCATAAAAGTGTTTAAGAAGAGTGCATAAAGGTGTGCGAAGAAGAGTGCATAAAAGTGTGCGTAGAAGACTGCATACAAGTGTGAGTGGAGAGTGCGTAGAATAATGTGTAGAAGAGTGCGTAGAAGATTGTGTAGAAGATTTTGTAGAAAAGTACATAAAATAGTACGTAGAAGAGTGCATAGAATTGTGCTTAGAAGACTGCGTAAAAGTGTGCGTAGAAGAATGCATAAAAGTGTGTAAGAGTGCATAAAAGTGCGCATAGAAGAATGAATAAAAGTGTGCGTAAAAGAGTGCATAAAAGTGTTTAAGAAGAGAGCATAAAAGTGTGCAAAGAAGAGTGCATAAAAGTGTGCGCAGAAGAGTGCATAAAACTGCATAGAAGTGTGCATAAAAATTTGAGTGGAGAGTGCATAGAATAATGTGTAGAAGAGTGCATAAAACTGTGTTTATAAGACTGCATAGAAAAGTGCATAAAAGTGCATAAAAGTGTTTAAGAAGAGTGCATAAAGGTGTGCGAAGAAGAGTGCATAAAAGTGTGCGTAGAAGACTGCATACAAGTGTGAGTGGAGAGTGCGTAGAATAATGTGTAGAAGAGTGGATAAAAGTGTGCCTATAAGACTGTGTAGGAGAGTGCATAATAAACATGTCCGTAGAAGAGTGCGTAAAAGTGTGTAAGAAGAGTGCATAAAAGTGCGCATAGAAGAATGAATAAAAGTGTGCGTACAAGAGTGCATAAAAGTGTTTAAGAAGAGTGCATAAAAGTGTGCAAAGAATAGTGCATAAAACTGTGCGCAGAAGAGTGCATAAAACTGCGTAGAAGAGTCCATTAAAATGTGAGTGGAGAGTGCGTAGAATAATGTGTAGAAGAGTGGGTAGAACTGTGTTTATAAGACTGCGTAGAAAAGTGCATAAAAGTGTATATGAAAGTTTTTAAGAATACTGCATAAAGGTGTGCAAAGAAGAGTGCATAAAAGTGTGTGTAGAAGACTGCATACAAGTGTGAGTGTAGAGTGCATAGAATAATGTGTAGAAGAGTGCATAAAAGTGGGCCTGTAAGATTGCGTAGGAGAGTACATAAACATGTGCATAGAATAGTGCATAAAAGTGTGTAAGAAGAGGGCATAAAAGTGCGCATAGAAGAATGAATATAAGTGCGTAAAAGAGTGCATAAATGTGTGCATAAAAGTCTTTAAGAAGAGTGCATAAAAGTGTGCGAAGAAGAGTGCATAAAACTGTGCGCAGAAGAGTGCATAAAACTGTGCGTAGAAGAGTGCATAAAACTATGTTTATAAGACTGCGTAAAAAGTGCATAAAAGTGTGCATACAAGTGTTTAAGAAGAGTGCATAAAGGTGTGCGAAGAACAGTGCATAAAAGTGTGCGTAGAAGACTGCATACAAGTGTGAGTGGAGAGTGGGTAGAATAATGTGTACAAGAGTGCATAAAAGTGGGCCTATAAGACTGCGTAGAAGAGTGCATAAACATGTGTAAGAAGAGTGCATAAAAGTGTGCGTAGAAGAGTGCATACAAGTGTGAGTGGAGAGTGCGTAGAATAATGTGTGGAGAAGTGCTTAAAAGTGTGATTAGAAGACTAAGTAGAAGAGTGCATAAACATTTGCATAGAAGAGTGCGTAAAAGTGTGTAAGAAGAGTGCATAAAAGTGTGCGAAGAAGAGTGCATAAAAGTGTGCGTAGAAGAGTGCATACAAGTGTGCGTAGAAGAGTGCATACAAGTGTGCGTAGAAGAGTGCATAAAAGGTTATGTAGAAGAGTACATGAAAGTGTGTTCAGAAGAGTGCATAGAAGAGTGCATAAAAGTGTGTGAGAAGAGTGCATAAAAGTGTGCATGGAAGACTGCATACAAGTTTGAGTGGAGAGTGCGTAGAATAATGTGTAGAAGAGTGCATAAAACTGGGCCTATAAGACTGCGTAGGAGAGTGCAGAAGAGTGCATAAACGTGTGTAAGAAGGGTGCATGAAAGTGTGCGTAGAAGAGTGCATACAAGTGTGAGTGGAGAGTGCGTAGAATAATGTGTATAGAAGTGCTTAAAAGTGTGCTTAGAAGACTAAGTAGAAGATTGCATAAAAATGTGCATAGAAGAGTGCGTAAAAGTGTGTAAGAAGAGTGCATAAAAGTGTGCAAAGAAGAGTGCATAAAAGTGTGCGTAGAAGAGTGCATACAAGTGTGAGTGGAGAGTGCGTGGAATAATGTGTATAGAAGTGCTTAAAAGTGTGCTTAGAAGACTAAGTACAAGAGTGCATAAAAATGTGCATAGAAGAGTGCGTAAAAGTGTGTAAGAAGAGTGCATAAAAGTGTGCGAAGAAGAGTGCATAAAAGTGTGCGTAGAAGAGTGCATACAAGTGTGCGTAGAAGAGTGCATAAAAGGTTAGGTAGAAGAGTACATGAAAGTGTGTGCGGAAGAGTGCATAAAAGTGTGCGTAAAAGAGTGCATAGAAGAGTGCATAAAAGTGTGTAAGAAGAGTGCATAAAAGTGTGTGTATTCGAGTGCATACAAGTGTGAGTGGAGAGTGCGTATAATAATGTGTAGAAGAGTGCATAAAATGTGTGTGGAGAGTGTGTAGAAGAGTGAATAAAAGTGTGCGTAGAAGAGTGCAAAACATTTGCATACAAGTGTGGGTAGAAGAGTGCATAAACGTTTGTATAGAAGAGTGCATAGAAAGTGTGCATAAAAGAGTACGTAGAAGAGTGCATAAAAGTGTGCGCACAAAATTACATAGAAGAGTGCATAAAAGATGTTAGTTTCACTTCTAAGTGTATCGGATGTTTCATTCACTTCCAAGTGTGTCCAATGTTAGTTTCACTTCTAAGTGTGTCGGATGTTAGTTTCACTTCTAAGTGTGTCGGATGTTAGTTTCACTTCTAAGTGTGTCGGATGTTAGTTTCACTTCTAAGTGTGTCGGATGTTAGTTTCACTTCTAAGTGTGCCGGATGTTAGTTTCACTTCTAAGTGTGTCGGACGTTAGTTTCACTTCTAAGTGTGCCAGACTTTAGTTTCACTTTTAAGTGTGTCGGATGTTAGTTTCACTTCTAAGTGTGTCGGATGTTAGTTTCACTTTTAAGTGTGTCAAATGTTAGTTTCACTTCTAAGTGTGTCCAATGTTGGTTTCACTTCTAAATGTGTCGGATGTTAGTTTCACTTCTAAGTGTGTTGTACGTCAGTTTCACTTCTAAGTGTGTCGGATGTTAGTTTCACTTCTAAGTGTGTCGGACGTTAGTTTCACTTCTAAGTGTGTCGGATGTTATTTTCACTTCTAAGTGTGCCGGACTTTAGTTTCACTTTTAAGTGTGTCAGATGTTAGTTTCACTTCTAAGTGTGTCGGGTGTTAGTTTCACTTCTAAGTGTGTCGGATGTTAGTTTCACTTTTAAGTGTGTCAAATGTTAGTTTCACTTCTAAGTGTGTCCAATGTTAGTTTCACTTCTAAATGTGTCGGATTTTAGTTTCACTTCTAAGTGTGTCGGATGTTAGTTTCACTTTTAAGTGTGTCAAATGTTGGTTTCACTTCTAAGTGTGTCCAATGTTAGTTTCACTTCTAAGTGTGTCGGATGTTAGTTTAACTTCTAAGTGTGCCGGATGTTAGTTTCACTTTTAAGTGTGTCAAATGTTAGTTTCACTTTTAAGTGTGTCGGATGTTAGTTTCACTTCTAAGTGTGTCGGATGTTAGTTTCACTTCTAAGTGTGTCGGATGTTATTTTCACTTCTAAGTGTGCCGGACTTTAGTTTCACTTTTAAGTGTGTCAGATGTAAGTTTCACTTCTAAGTGTGTCGGATGTTAGTTTCACTTCTAAGTGTGTCGGATGTTAGTTTCACTTTTAAGTGTGTCAAATGTTAGTTTCACTTCTAAGTGTGTCCAATGTTAGTTTCACTTCTAAATGTGTCGGATGTTAGTTTCACTTCTAAGTGTGTCGGATGTTAGTTTCACTTTTAAGTGTGTCACATGTTAGTTTCACTTCTAAGTGTGTCCAGTGTTAGTTTCACTTCTAAATGTGTCGGATGTTAGTTTCACTTCTAAGTGTGTCGGATGTTAGTTTCACTTCTAAGTGTGTCGGATGTTAGTTTCACTTCTAAGTGTGTCGCACGCTTGTCTCACTTGTAAGTGTGTCGGATGTTAGTTTCACTTCTAAGTGTGTCGGATGTTAGTTTCACTTCTAAGTGTGTCGGATGTCAGTTTCACTTCTAAGTGTGTCGGATGTTAGTTTCACTTCTAAGTGTGCCGCACGTTTGTCTCACTTGTAAGTGTGTCGGATGTTAGTTTCACTTCTAAGTGTGTCGGATGTTAGTTTCACTTCTAAGTGTGTCAGATGTTAGTTTCACTTTTAAGTGTGTCGCACGTTCGTCTCAATTGTAAGTGTGTCGGACGTTAGTTTCACTTCTAAGTGTGTCGGATGTTAGTTTCACTTCTAAGTGTGTCAGATGTTAGTTTCACTTTTAAGTGTGTCGCACGTTTGTCTCAATTGTAAGTGTGTCGGATGTTAGTTTCACTTCTAAGTGTGTCGGACGTTAGTTTAACTTCTAAGTGTGTCGGATGTTAGTTTCACTTCTAAGTGTGTCGCACGTTTGTCTCACTTCTAAGTGTGTCAGATGTTAGTTTCACTTCTAAGTGTGTCGGATGTTTTTTTCACTTCTAAGTGTGTCGGATGTTAGTTTCACTTCTAAGTGTGTCGGACGTTAGTTTCACTTCTAAGTGTGTTGGATGCTATTTTCACTTCTAAGTGTGTCGGACGTTTGTCTCACTTGTAAGTGTGTCGGATGTTAATTTCACTTCTAAGGGTGTCGCACGTTTGTCTCACTTGTAAGTGTGTCGGATGTTAATTTCAGTTGTAAGTGTGTCGGGTGTGTGTTTCACTTCTAAGTGTGTCGGATGTTTGTTTCACTTCTAAGTGTGTCGGATGTTTGTTTCACTTCTAAGTGTGTCGGATGTAAGTTTCACTTCTAAGTGTGTCGGATGTTAGTTTCACTTCTAAGTGTGTCGGATGTCAGTTTCACTTGTAAGTGTGTCGGATGTTAATTTCACTTCTAAGGGTGTCGCACGTTTGTCTCACTTGTAAGTGTGTCGGATGTTAATTTCAGTTGTAAGTGTGTCGGGTGTGTGTTTCACTTCTAAGTGTGTCGGATGTTTGTTTCACTTCTAAGTGTGTCGGATGTTTGTTTCACTTCTAAGTGTGTCGGATGTAAGTTTCACTTCTAAGTGTGTCGGATGTTAGTTTCACTTCTAAGTGTGTCGGATGTCAGTTTCACTTCTAAGTGTGTCGGACGTTAATTTCACTTCTAAGTGTGTCACACGTTTGTCTCACTACTTAAGTGTGTCAGACGTTAGTTTCACTTCTAAGTGTGTCGGATGTTTTTTTTCACTTCTAAGTGTGTCGGACGTTATTTTCACTTCTAAGTGTGTCGGATGTTAGTTTCACTTCTAAGTGTGTCGCACGTTTGTCTCACTTGTAAGTGTGTCGGATGTTAGTTTCACTTCTAAGTGTGTCGGATGTTTGTTTCACTTCTAAGTGTGTCGGATGTCAGTTTCACTTCTAAGTGTGTCCAATGTTAGTTTCACTTCTAAGTGTGTCGGATGTTAGTTTCACTTCTAAGTGTGTCGCACGTTTGTCTCACTTGTAAGTGTGTCGGATGTTAGTTTCACTTCTAAGTGTGTCGGATGTTAGTTTCACTTCTAAGTGTGTCGGATGTTAGTTTCACTTCTAAGTGTGTCGGATGTCAGTTTCACTTCTAAGTGTGTCGGACGTTAGTTTCACTTCTAAGTGTGTCAGATGTTAGTTTCACTTCTAAGTGTGTCGGATGTTAGTTTCACTTCTAAGTGTGTCGGATGTTAGTTTCACTTCTAAGTGTGTCGGATGTCAGTTTCACTTCTAAGTGTGTCGGATGTTAGTTTCACTTCTAAGTGTGTCGGATGTTAGTTTCACTTCTAAGTGTGTCGGATGTCAGTTTCACTTCTAAGTGTGTCGGATGTTAGTTTCACTTCTAAGTGTGTCGGATGCTTCCACAGGATGTCGCGGTGTCCCGCCGCACCTCCCGCTGGCAGGCGAGCGCCATGACGCACTGAAGGCGAGCTCGCGCCGTCAGAGTTGTCAGCCTGGGCCATGGCTGACCCCGCCCACTCCGACCTCATCGCCAGGCACTACAACTACACGGGAAAGTTCCGCAAGTCGGACGGGGGCTCGGGCCTGAAGGCCGACTCGGTGGTCTTCATCGTGGTCTGCTGCCTGATCGTGCTGGAGAACCTCCTGGTCCTGGCCACCATCTGGAGGACCAAGAAGTTCCACAAGCCCATGTTCTACTTCATCGGGAACCTGGCGCTGTCCGACCTGCTGGCGGGCGTGGTCTACACGGCCAACATCCTGCTGTCGGGCGCCAACACCTACAAGCTGACGCCCACGCAGTGGTTCCTGCGCGAGGGCTCCATGTTCGTGGCGCTGGCGGCGTCCGTCTTCAGCCTGCTGGCCATCGCCGTGGAGCGCCACCTGACCATGCTGAAGATGAAGCTGCACAACAGCGGCAGCGCCAGCCGCGTCTTCCCGCTCATCAGCGCCGTGTGGATGGTGGCGGCGCTCCTGGGCGGCCTGCCGCTGATGGGCTGGAACTGCATCGGCCAGCTGGGCCACTGCTCCACCGTGCTGCCGCTCTACCACAAGACCTACATCCTCTTCTGCACCACCGTCTTCAGCGTCATCCTCATGGCCATCGTGGCGCTCTACGCCCGCATCTACGCGCTGGTGCGCGCCCGCAGCCGCCAGCTGGTCTTCCGCAAGGCGCCCAACGGCGGCAGGAGCTCGGAGAAGTCCATGGCGCTGCTGCGGACCGTCATGGTGGTGCTGAGCTGCTTCATCGCCTGCTGGGCGCCGCTCTTCGTCCTGCTGCTGCTGGACGCCGCCTGCCACACACTCCACTGCTCCATCCTCTACAAGGCCGAGTGGTTCCTGGCGCTCGCCGTCCTCAACTCTGCCACCAACCCGCTCATCTACACGCTGACCAGCAACGAGATGCGCCGCGCCTTCCTGGAGACGCTGCTCTGCGGCTCCGCCCGCATCCGCGCCGCCGCCAGCTACGTCGGGGCGGAGTTCAGCCGCAGCAAGTCGGATAACTCCTCCCACCCCAACAAGGAGGAGGTGGAGTACACCCGGAGGGGGACGAGGGCGGCCGAGGTCGCCTCTTCCTCATCCTAGAAGTCGCACCCCACCCGGCCCTCTCCCCCTGACACTTGTATGAACACCTCACGTGCAAACGTCCCCGAGGAAAACCTTGGTCATGTGACCCCAGCAGGTGAGTCCACAGACCCCCACCGCCTTTTTGGACGTACAGTGGGGCAAAAAAGTATTTAGTCAGCCACCGATTGTGCAAGTTCTCCCACTTAAAATGATGACAGAGGTCTGTAATTTTCATCATAGGTACTCTTCAACTGTGAGAGACAGAATGTGAAAAAAAATCCAGGAATTCACATTGTAGGAATTTTAAAGAATTTATTTGTAAATTATGCTGGAAAATAAGTATTTGGTCAACCATTCAAAGCTCTCACTGATGGAAGGAGGGTTTGGCTCAAAATCTCACGATACATGGCCCCATTCATTCTTTCCTTAACACGGATCAATCGTCCTGTCCCCTTAGCAGAAAAACAGCCCCAAAGCATGATGTTTCCACCCCCATGCTTCACAGTAGGTGTGGTGTTCTTGGGATGATACTCAGTATTCTTCTTCCTCCAAACAAGACGAGTTGAGTTTATACCAAAATGGATACATGGATGATACAGCAGAGGATTGGGAGAATGTCATGTGGTCAGATGAAACCAAAATAGAACTTTTTGGTATAAACTCAACTCTCAAGCTCAATACGCGCTCATACTTCCTTAAAACCCGTGACGTCTTGCGTACACGTCATCATTACACGACGTTTTCAAGACGAAACTCCCGGGAAATTTAAAATTGCAATTTAGTAAACTAAAAAGGCCATACTGGCATGTGTTGCAATGTTAATATTTCATCATTGATATATAAACTATCAGACTGTGTGGTGGGTAGTAGTGGCTTTCAGTAGGCCTTTAATAGATTCTATGGCCATACTCTTTGTGATTAGTCAAAAGCCACTCTTGTAGCAACAGGGCGCCATGTTTGCTACCAACTCTGAAACCGAGATGTCCATACTCTCTATACACGACTCTGCTGTAGTCCAAAGCCGTTTATAGAGAGAGTATGGCCAAATAATGTCAAAATTGGTAGAAAACATGGCGCCCTGTTGTCACTTAAAGGGACTTTTGAACAATCGTTTTCAAAGTTGGTAGCAAACATGGTGTCCTGTCATCACGTGAGGGGCTTTTGACCAAAATTGGTAGAAAACCCCCATGCTTCACAGTAGGTGTGGTGTTCTTGGGATGCAACTCAGTATTCTTCTTCCTCCAAACACGACAAGTTGAGTTTATACCAAAATGGATACATGGATGATACAGCAGAGGATTGGGAGAATGTCATGTGGTCAGATGGAACCAAAATACAACTTTTTGGTATAAACTCAACTCGTCGTGTTTGGAGGAAGAAGAATACTGAGTTGCATCCCAAGAACACCATACCTACTGTGAAGCATGGGGGTGGAAACATCATGCTTTGGGGCTGTTTTTCTGCTAAGGGGACAGGACGATTGATCCGTGTTAAGGAAAGAATGAATGGGGCCATGTATCGTGAGATTTTGAGCCAAAACCTCCTTCCATCAGTGAGAGCTTTGAATGGTTGACCAAATACTTATTTTCCACCATAATTTACAAATAAATTCTTTAATGTGAACTCCTTGATTTTTTTTTTTCACATTCTGTCTCTCACAGTTGAAGTGTACCTATGATGAAAATTACAGACCTCTGTCATCATTTTAAGTGGGAGAACTTGCACAATCTGTGGCTGACTAAATACTTTTATGCCCCACAGTAACTCTCCGTGTTTACGCCTCGCTGAAAAAAAAAACCCCAGCGTCGTACCGTCCTCGCCAATCGACTATTTTTCCGTTTTTTCATTCCTGGTCTCTGTGTCAGTTCTGAAGTCACCCGGGATTTGTACAGCGCCCAACTTTCCTACTTCCTGTCCGTAGTGATGGCGTTTGCATGTCGCCATGGTAACCATCATTAAATTGTCTGTGTTTAACCTTCCTAGCGTTTAATAAAGACACAATACGTAGAAGTCGGCCTGAGAAGCTTTTTTTTTTTTCCCCTTCCCCCCGGCCTCGCCCCTCCTTCGCACGTCACCCGGGTCCTTCCGGCACCTCAAAACTGTCTTTTTTTTAATCAAAACTTCATCATTCTCTTCATGGTCTCGATTACTGAATAACTTTTATAGATACCGACCCAAGTCCGTCTGTACAACCGCATACCGGTTCACGTGAAATCACACAATTTTTTTTGCCGCGCATGACGTCACGTCCGTTAGCTGACTCGGCACCGGCTTAAGCCCTTGGTGGGGAAACAAGCAGTCAACCACTCAGCGCGACCTATCAATCAATCAATCAATCAATGTATTATATTGTGACGTTTGGCTGGCATCGTGGTGATGCGGGTGCATTCTCTCATGATGCAGTCGGGCTCGGACACAGCGTAAGGTAGGAAATAATGATTTATTTAACTAAAGAACAGACTATAAACAGTAAACTTGCACTAGGCATAAAAAAGCATAACAAAGAGCTAGCATGGGAGCTAGAAAACACGAAGCGTAGCGCGGAAGCTAGCAAGTACAAAAACAGTTTTACCAGAGTCGGGAATCAGCGTCGTCACCACACTTGCCAACCCTCCCGGATTTTCCGGGAGACTCCCGAAATTCAGCGCCTGTCCCGAAAACCTCCCGGGACAAATTTTCTCCCGAAATTCAGGATGCGCTGGAGGCCACGCCCCCTCCAGCACCATGCGACCTGAGTGACGTGTCGACAGTCTTTCCCACAATATAAAGAGCGAGTCTGCCCAATGACGTTATAACTGTAGAATGATCGAGGACGAGTTCTTGGTTTCTTGTGTGGGTTTATTGTTAGGCAGTTTCATTAAAGTCCTCCCAGCCCGGTAATAACACACAACAACAGCAGTCACGTTTTTTTAAAGCAGTTCGTCTGCCTAAACAGCAATGTTGTGAACTTGTGACACTCTTAAACAGGACAATACTGCCATCTACTGTACATAGAATAGAATGGAATGTAGAATAGACAGAGAATAGAACAAAAATGGACACTTCAACCCTTAACTCAACAATGAGTAGATGAGTGTTATGTGTGTGTATATGTGTAAAAAAATGAACACTGAAATTCAAGTATTTATTTCATATATATATATATATATAAACAACGGTGGCCGAGGGGTTAGTGCGTCTGCCTCAGTCCTGCAGTCCTGGGTTCAAATCCAGGCTCGGGATCTTTCTGTGTGGAGTTTGCATGTCCTCCCTGTGAATGCGTGGGTTACCTTTTGGGTACTCCAGCTTCCTCCCACTCACCTAGGGATAGGTTGATTGGCAACACTAAATTGGCCCTAGTGTGTGAATGTGAGTGTGAATATTGTCTGTCTATCTGTGTTGGCCCTGTGATGAGGTGGCGACTTGTCCAGGGTGTACCCCGCCTTCCGCCCGATTGTAGCTGAGATAGGCGCCAGCGCCCCCCGCGACCCCAAAAGGGAATAAGCGGTAGAAAATGGATGGATGGATATATATATAAAGATATATATATATATAATAAAATATATATATATATATATATATATATAGCTAGAATTCACTGAAATTCAAGTATTTTATATATATGTATATATATATATTAAATATTTGACTCTTAACCACGCCCCAACCACGCCCCGCCCCCAACTACGCCCCGCCCCCCGACCACGCCCCCCTCCTGCCCCCCACTTCCCGAAATCGGAGGTCTCAAGTTTGGCAAGTATGGTCGTCACCTGTTGCATGGAACAGAAACTAGGAAGCGAAATCGAATGAACAGAAAAGGCAGGCTTAAATAAAGGTGGTAATCACGAGGCAGGTGCGCGTCAAAAACAAGAGGCAGGTGACACTAATGTGTGACTATGGCAACAGAACAAACAGGAAGTGCCACCAGGAACTAAGGAAGTCAAATACCAATGGAATACGATACAAAGACGGAACAAAACCAGAATAAGACATGATCCGGGCAGCGGATCATGACATATATAGCCCTAAATCACAAGTGTCTCAAAGGGCTGCACAAGCCACAACGACATCCGCGGTACACAGCCCACATAAGGGCAAGGAAAAACTCACCCCAGTGGGACGTCTGTGACGATGACTGAGAGAAACCTTGGAGAGGACCGCATATGTAGAACCTGTAGACCTACTGCTTCCATGTCATGTTAAAAGTTTCCAAAAAAGACGCTCGAAAGTAGAGTAAGGCTCCACTTTCTTAATGCTGATTTATATTGGATTTGCCATAGATGTGCTACCGCATTAGCCATTTTGCATGGCGATTTCTACGCCTCCAAATTTGGTATTTAAAACTTACAACTCAGATGGAATTCACAATCAAATAGCTGGTCTGTAATAAATAAAATACAGCACTTACAGTAGAAACACATTTTAGGACTCAACAACAACAAAATACCACTTTCTGGTTAAAACCTCTTAAGGCCCAAGCTGTTTGTTTGGATGCTTTTCTATTTCTCTTTGGTATTTTGGCTTTCTGGACCCTAATTAGAATAAAAAACAAGAATCATCTTTTGATATGATGTACTTAGTCCATAAGTACACAAACGTGTCATCTCGTGTGTAGTGACATGCTAATTCTTATTTTCACACTTTTTTTCTCCAAAATTCTAATGTATGTTTACTCTTCTGACACCACCAGATGGCAGTATAAGTGTCCACATAAGTGGCCATAGGACCCCAATTCAGTAGTGTACACAATTTTGGAAATAAGAGCTAAAAGGTGCTGTCCACGCATGTGGCCAACTAAGCCTTTAGTGAAGACGTTACACCGTTGCCTACACATGACTGCCATCTAAAGTCTTGGAATTGCAACTGCATGCAAAGTTTATTATATGTTATGATACAGTGCAGTACTTGCAAATGAGATAAATACGTAATAAAACATGATAACTTGACAGGATACACAAAATAGAATTTGAAACAGTTAACATATATCAACACATTTGACAATCGGTACTGTTGAGTACCAGTATGGATTCCCAGATACCAGGAATGGGGACCGTATGGATTCAAGAGTGCAAGGTATCTCCAAATCTGGTCATGAATAATTACGATACTTACAGTATGAACACTTTGTAGGACTCAACAACAACAAAAAGACTGGCCCATTGTACTTAAAGGCAAAGACTACTTCTTGGCAACTCGTCGTAGTCCCTACTCGTCAATGAAGAGAGTATGGATAACTCGGTTTCGGAGTTGGTCTCAAACATGGCGCCCTGTCACGTGAGGCGCCTTTCACCATTCATTTAAGACAGGAGTCGGCAACCAGCGGTTCTGGAGCCGCATGCGGCTCTTTAGCGCCGCCCTCGTGGCTCTCTGGAGCTTTTTCAAAAATATATGAAAAATGGTAATGATGAGGGAAAAAAAACATATTTTTTGTTTTAATTTGTTTTCTGTAGGAGGACAAACTTGACACAAAGCTCCCTAATTGCTATAAATCACACTGTTTATATCAAACATGCTTCACTGATTCGAGTATTTGGCGAGCGCCGTTTTGTCCTACTAATTTTGGCGGTCCTTGAACTCACCCTAGTTTGTTTACATGTACAACTTTCTCCGACTTTCTAAGACGTGATTTATGCCCCTTGTTTTTCTGTCTCATTTTGTCCACCAAACTTATAACGTTGTGCATGAATGCTCAAAGGTGAGTTTTGTTGCTGTTATTGAGTTATGTGGAGTGCTAATCAGACATATTTGGTCACTGAATGACTGCAAGCTAATTGATGCTAACATGTTATTTAGGCTCGCTGTATGTACATATTGCATCATTATGCCTTTTGTAGCTATATTTGAGCTCATTTAGTTTCCTTTAAGTGCTCATAATTAAATTTATATCTCATGACACTATCTGTATGTAATATGGATTTTAATTTTTTGCGATTTGTTTTTGTATTTTTGGTCCAATATGGCTCTTTCAACATTTTGGGTTGCCGAACCCCTGATTTAAAGGCCTACTGAAATGAGATTTTCTTATTTAAACGGGGATAGCAGGTCCATTCTATGTGTCATACTTGATCATTTCGCGATATTGCCATATTTTTGCTGAAAGGATTTAGTAGAGAACATCCACGATAAAGTTCGCAACTTTCGGTGCTAAGAGAAAAGCCTTGCCTGTACCGGAAGTCGCAGACGATGACGTCACAAGTGTGAGGGCTCCTCACCTATTCACATTGATTTTAATGGGAGCCTCCAACAAAAAGTGTTATTCGGACCGAGAAAACGACAATTTCTCCATTAATTTGAGCGAGGATGAAAGATTTGTGTTTGAGGATATTGATAGCAACGGACTACAAAAAAAAAAAAAGGGTAAAAAAAAACGCGATTGCATTGGGACGGATTCCGATTTTTTTAGACACATTTACTAGGATAATTCTGGGAAATCCCTTATCTTTCTATTGTGTTGCTAGTATTTTAGTGAGTTTAACAGTACCTGATAGTCGGAGGTGTGTCTCAGGGAAGTCGACGGCAGCTGTATGGACGGCCCAAGCTCAGATGATCTCCGGTAAGAACTGACTTTTTAACCACAAATTTCTCACCGAAACCTGCTGGTTGACATTCCGTCGTGATTCATGTTCGCTTGACCGCGCTCTGATCCATAGTAAAGTTTCACCTCTAGGAATCTTAAACAAGGAATCACCGTGTGTTTGTGTGGCTAAAAGGCTAAAGCTTCCCAACTCCATCTTTCTCCTTTGACTTCTCCAATATTAATTGAACAAATTGCAAAAGATTCAGCAACACAGATTTCCAAAATACTGTGTAATTATGCCGCTAAAGCAGACGACTTTTAGCTGTGTGTGTGTGCAGCGCTCATATTTCCTTAAAACCCGTGACGTCTTGCGTACACGTCATCATTACACGACATTTTCAAGACGAAACTCCCAGGAAATTTAAAATTGCAATTTAGTAAACTAAAAAGGCCGTATTGGCATGTGTTGCAATGTTAATATTTCATCATTGATATATAAACTATCAGACTGCGTGGTGGGTAGTAGTGGGTTTCAGTAGGCCTTTAAGAGATTGTCTGTCCATACTCTTTGTGATTGGTCAAAAGCCACTCTTGTAGCAACAGGGCGCCATGTTTGCTACCAACTCTGAAACCGGGATGTCCATACTCTCTAAATACAGGACTCTGCTGTAGTCCAAAGCCGTTTATAGAGAGAGTATGGCCAAATAATGTCAAAATTGGTAGAAAACATGGCGCCCTGTTGTCACTCAAAGGGACTTTTGACCAATCGTTTTCAAAGTTGGTAGCAAACATGGCGTCCTGTCATCACGTGAGGGGCTTTTGACCAAAATTGGTAGAAAACATGGCACCCTGTTGTCACTTAAAGGGACTTTTGACCAATCATTTAGGAGATCCTCTGGACAGACGCTCTCTGATTGGTCAAAAGCCCGTCACGTGACGACCGGGCGCCATATTTGCTACCAACTCTGGAACCGAGTTGGCCATACTCTCTATACAGGACTCTGCTGTAGTCCAAAGCCGTTTACAGAGAGAGTATGGCCAAATAATGTCAAAATTGGTAGAAAACATGGCGCCCTGTCGTCACTTGAAGGGACTTTTGACCAATCGTTTTCAAAGTTAATAGCAAACATGGCGTCCTGTTGTCACTCAAAGGGAATTTTGACCAATCGTTTTCAAAGTTGATAGCAAACATGGCGTCCTGTTGTCACTTAAAGGGACTTTTGACCAATCGTTTTCAAAGTTGGTAGCAAACATGGCGTCCTGTTGTCACTTAAAGGGACTTTTGACCAATCGTTTTCAAAGTTGGTAGCAAACATGGCGTCCTGTTGTCACTTAAAGGGACTTTTGACCAATCGTTTTCAAAGTTGGTAGCAAACATGGCGTCCTGTTGTCACTTAAAGGGACTTTTGACCATCCATCCATCCATTTTCTACCGCTTATTCCCTTTTGGGGTCGCGGGGGGTGCTGGCCAATCGTTTTCATAGTTGGTAGCAAACATGGCGTCCTGTTGTCACTCAAAGGGACTTTTGACCAATCGTTTTCAAGTTGGTAGCAAACATGGCGTCCTGTCATCACGTGAGGGGCTTTTGACCAAAATTGGTAGAAAACATGGCACCCTGTTGTCACTTAAAGGGACTTTTGACCAATCAATTCGGAGATCCTCTGGACAGACGCTCTCTGATTGGTCAAAAGCCCGTCACGTGACGACCGGGCGCCATATTTGCTACCAACTCTGGAACTGAGTTGGCCATACTCTCTATACAGGACTCTGCTGTAGTCCAAAGCCGTTTACAGAGAGAGTATGGCCAAATAATGTCAAAATTGGTAGAAAACATGGCGCCCTGTCGTGACTTGAAGGGACTTTTGACCAATCGTTTTCAAAGTTAATAGCAAACATGGCGTCCTGTTGTCACTCAAAGGGAATTTTGACCAATCGTTTTCAAAGTTGGTAGCAAACATGGCGTCCTGTTGTCACTTAAAGGGACTTTTGACCAATCGTTTTAAAAGTTGGTAGCAAACATGGCGCCCTGTTGTCACTTAAAGGGACTTTTGACCATCCATCCATCCATTTCTACCGCTTATTCCCTTTTGGGGTCGCGGGGGGTGCTGGCCAATCGTTTTCATAGTTGGTAGCAAACATGGCGTCCTGTTGTAGCTTAAAGGGACTTTTGACCAATCAATTAGGAGATCCTCTGGACAGACGCTCTCTGATTGGTCAAAAGCCCGTCACATGACGACCGGGCGCCATGTTTGCTACCAACTCTGAAACCGAGTTGGCCATAGTCTCTCTATACAGGACTCTGCTGTAGCCTATACACTACTGCCATCTAACGTCCTGGAATTGCAACTGCATGCAAACTTTACTATACCGGTTGCTCAGTGAACAGCATACACGAGAATGACTAACATTCAAATACAGTAGCGTAGTACGCCTAAGCTTTCACTAAAAACAAGGCTCAGCTTTTATTCAACCAGTATATTTAATATGTTTGGCCACGACACACAGTTTGAACAGTAACACTGTGTTTGAAAATAGGAAAATAAAAAAATATTTAATCAAGTGATTATTTGGCGTACCACTAGTGGTACACGTAGCACAGCTACTATGTAATACATCACAGTACAGTAATTGCGAACGAGACCAAGAAGTGTAAAGAAACAAAAAGAACAACTGGACAGAACAGGTTATTGTTAAATGTATTGTTTTTATGAAACAATTAACATTCAATAAGGTAATGTTGAGTACAAGTTTTGATTGGAACTGTATCGATTCAAATGCGGTAAAATTTGACAATGTGTTTGTTAAAAAAAATTGTGTGTAAATTATCAAAAAACTTTCCGCTCTCTGAGTTTCCATTGAACAGACGAGACCTGTCTTGGAAGATTCCGCTGTGTACGTTGGAATTACACGGGAGGTGTTATCCATTGTCCTCAAAGACCTGACAAAGCTGAATCCAGGACGAGCCCAAGCCCGAGTCATCATCTTCTTTTGTCTTCAATGTGACCAAAAACAACGACTGTTTACATACACCCCCATTCCGGTTTTGACATGTGTTGTCGCGTAAACATTGAACATCTAAATAAAAGAGGAGACGAAAACCTTTTCGTCAGAGCTTGGTGCAGGAACTGTACAAAGTGTACAGAGGCCATGTCTCTCCTCAAGATTGAGTCCAAATTTAATTCTGTCTCTGTTTTGATTTTTTGCCTTTTTGTCTTGTTTAATAGATGTCATCAGGGTTTGAACCTGGGCGGCATAGCTCGGTTGGTAGAGTGGCCGTGTCAGCAACTTGAGAGTTGCAGGTTCGATTCCCGCATGTGCCATCCTAATTACTGCCGTTGTGTCCTTGGGCAAGACACTTTACCCACCTGCTCCCAGTGCCACCCACACTGGTATAAATGTAACTTAGATATTGGGTGTCACGATGTAAAGCGCTTTGAGTCACTTGAGAAAAGCGCTATATAAATATCCATCCATTTTCTACCGCTTATTCCCTTTCGGGGTCGCGGGGGGCGCTGGCGCCTAGCTCAGCTACAATCGGGCGGAAGGCGGGGTACACCCTGGACAAGTCGCCACCTCATATAAATATAATTCACAAAATTCACACAGTGTTTGTTGGGTTAGAGCGGTGGTTCTCAAATGGGGGTACGCGTACCCCTAGGGGTACTTGAAAGTATGCCAAGGGGTACGTGAGATTTTTCAAAAATATTGTAAAAATGGCAAGAATATAAAAATCCTTAATAAATATATTTATTGAATAATACTTCAACAAAATATGAATGTAAATTCATAAACTGTGAAAAGAAATGCAACAATTCAATGTAATATTCAGTGTTGACAGCTAGATTTTTGGAGAACTAATATTGATGTTAAATGTTTCTTTTTTTGTGAAGAAATGTTGATGAATCCAGACGGATCTCTATTACAATCCCCAAAGAGGACACTTTAAGTTGATGATTACTTCTGTGTAGAAAACTTTATTTATAATTGAATCACTAGTACTTGAACTCCTCCCCAAGTGGAGGAGTTCAAGTACCTAGGAGTCTTGTTCACGAGTGAGGGAAGAGTGGATGGTGAGATCGACAGGCGGATCGGTGCGGCGTTTTCGGTAATGCGGACGTTGTACCGATCCGTTGTGGTGAAGAAGGAGCTGAGCCGGAAGGCAAAGCTCTCAATTTACCGGTCGATCTGCGTTCCCATCCTCACCTATGGTCATGAGCTTTGGGTCATGACCGAAAGGATAAGATCACGGGTACAAGCGGCCCAAATGAGTTTCCTCCGCCGTGTGGCGGGGCTCTCCCTTAGAGATAGGATGAGAAGCTCTGCCATCCGGGAGGAACTCAAAGTAAAGCCGCTGCTCCTTCACATCGAGAGGAGCCAGATGAGGTGGTTCGGGCATCTGGTCAGGATGCCACCCGAACGCCTCCCTAGGGAGGTGTTTAGGGCACGTCCAACCGGTAGGAGGCCACGGGGAAGACCCAGGACACGTTGGGAAGACTATGTCTCCCGGCTGGCCTGGGAACGCCTCGGGATCCCGCGGGAAGAGCTAGACGAAGTGGCTGGGGAGAGGGAAGTCTGGGTTTCCCTGCTTAGGCTGTTGCCCCCGCGACCCGACCTCGGATAAGCGGAAGATGATGGATAGTAATTTTTATATATATTTTTTTCCTAATAGTTCAAGAAAAACCACTACAAATGAGCAATATTTTGCACTGTTATAAAATTTAATAAATCAGAAACTGATGACATAGTGCTGTATTTTACTTCTTTATCTCTTTTTTTACAACCTAAAATGCTTTGCTCTGATTAGGGGGTACTTGAATATAAAAAAATGTTCACACGGGGTACATCACTGTAAAAAGGTTGAGAACCCCTGGGTTAGAAGGCCCTGAACCAGGACTGGGTAGATCAGGCCGACAGTAAGTGACTGATTGTGAGTATTTGCTGCCCTCTTGTGGTCATGTCATGAAATCGCATGATTTTTACATAGATCAATTGTATCTTGGGTGGGTTATTGACTTTGGGAGAGGGTTCAATGCACCACAACAAGAACTCATCTGGATTTCGGAGGACCAGACTGAAGACCGGATGAAACCGTTTGTGCTCGTCTTCACCTGGACTCTTGTCTGTGAGTCCGCACACTAAGAACCTGTCCAACCGGTGAAAGAACTGATCTCTGTCTTTGCTCCGGCAAGGGCGTCGGTCTCGGCCAGGTCCACATGGACAAGTGAGTCACTGTCAATCGGTTTTTCCCGGTCTGAAGCAACTGTTGTGTTGTTGTGCTCAGACAAGCCCGCCATCATAGTCAGTACCTCGGACCTGAACGCGGGGGAGGTGGTGGAGGTCAGCTGGATTCTGCCCATCGACTACCGGAGTGGCGATTGTCGTCTCTACCGGGGAGACTCTCGCTCCCCCTTCCGACTTATGGTGGCCTTGGACTACGTTTGTGTCTTCCGGCTGTCGTCCAGCGTCCTTCTGGGGCCAGAGCCGGTCGGCAGCCTGGTGTCGTTGAGGTGCGACTACCACCTGCAGGACTACAGGTCTGTGTCCGGCGACGGCGCCAGTGTTGTCGTTTGGGGTGAGTTATTCCAGGTTGGAGGTTCAAAAACCTAGAGTCGACCTAAGACTGAAGACTCTGGGTGCTGGGTTCCTTAACATGTTGTTTGAGTATGTAGGTCAGGGGTCAGCAACATTTTTGAAAGCAAGAGCTACTTCTTGGGTACTGATTAATGCGAAGGGCTACCAGTTTGATACACACTTAAATAAATTGCCAGAAATAGCCAATTTGCTCAATTTACCTTTAATAAATAAATCTATATATATATATTTTAAAAAATGGGTATTTCTGTCTGTCATTCCGTGGTATATTTTTTTTCCTTTTACGGAAGGTTTTGTGTCGAGAATAATGATGAAAAAAACACTCAATTGAACGGTTTAAGAGAGGAGAAAACAGGAAAAAAATGAAAATTAAATTTTGAAACATTGTTTATCTACATTTTCAACAACTAAAATTCAAAATTCAACCGAAAAAAAGAAGAGAAAAACTAGCTATTTTGGAATCTTTTTGAAAAAATAAAAAAAAGAATTTATGCAACATCATTAGTCATTTTTCCTGATTAAGATTAATTTTAGAATTTTGATGACATGTTTTAAATAGGTTAAAATCCAATCCTGGATTTTGTTAGAATATATAACAAATTGGACCAAAATATATTTCTAACAAAGACAAATCATTATTTCTTCTAGATTTCCCAGAACAAAAATTTTAAAAGAAATTCAAAAGACTTTGAAATAAGATTTAAATTTGATTCTACAGATTTTCTAGATTTGCCAGAATATTTTTTTTGAATTTTAATCATGATAAGTTTAAAGAAATATTTCACAAATATTTTTCGTCGAAAAAACAGAAGCTAAAATGAAGAATTAAATTAAAATGTATTTATTATTCTTTACAATAAATTTAAAAAAATACTTGAACATTGATTTAAATTGTCAGGAAAGAAGAGGAAGGAATTTAAAAGGTAAAAAGGTATATGTGTTTAAAAATCCTAAAATCATTTTTAAGGTTGTATTTTTTCTCTAAAATTGTCTTTCTGAAAGTTTTAAGAAGCAAAGTAAAAAAATGAATTTATTTAAACAAGTGAAGACCAAGTCTTTAAAATATTTTCTTGGATTTTCTCATTCTATTTGAGTTTTGTCTCTCTTAGATTCAAAAATGTCAAGCAAAGCGAGACCAGCTTGCTAGTAAATAAATACAATTTAAAAAATAGAGGCAGCTCACTGGTAAGTGCTGCTATTTGAGCTATTTTTAGAACAGGCCAGCGGCCGACTCATCTGGTCCTTACGGGCTACCTGGTGCCCGCGGGCACCGCGTTGGTGACCCCTGATGTAGACTGAACAAAGACCATGGTCAGTAGAACACTGATTCAATGATTCACCGGGACAAAAAATAACGCTCTTTCTCTAATCAGCTGGAAGTGAAAGTGAAACAAAACACTTCTTATTAAGCAATACTGTTAGGTTCAAATCGTTAGTCACCATGGTAACGGACCTTTGAGTTCTTTATTAGAACAGAAAACACACATTTTTCCCTCAGACTACTCAAGAGTTTTAATTTAAAGGCCTACTGAAACCCACTACTACCGACCACGCAGTCTGATAGTTTATATATCAATGATGAAATATTAACATTACAACACATGCTAATAAGGCCTTTTTAGTTTACTAAATTGCAATTTTAAATTTCCCGCAAATTATCCCGCTGAAAACGTTGTGGTATGATGTCATGAGTGCGTAACGTCACGGATTGTAGTAGACATTTTGGTCAAGCAGCTATAAGTAGTCTGCTTTAATCGCATAATTAAACAGTATTCTGGACATCTGTGTTGCTGAATCTTTTGCAATTTGTTTAATTAATAATGGAGACGTCAAAGAAGAAAGATGTAGGTGGGAAGCGGTGTATTGCGGCCGTCTTTAGCAACACAAACACAGCCGGTGTTTCCTTGTTTACATTTCCGAAAGATGACGGGGTAGCTTTACTATGGAACAGAGCGGTCAAGCGAACAGAGCGGTTTTGGTGAGAGAATGGTGGTAATAAGTCGGCTCTTACCGTAGACATGAGCGGAGAGCTTGCGTTGTTCCTCCTGCAGCTACGGACTCTCTTGCCTCCTCCCACCGGCCGCCCCCGACTGTCGGATACTTCCACCGTGGAGAAAGAAGGAAACAAAAAAAAATCTTAGCCCGGCCCGACCGGCTGCCTTCGCCTCTCGAGAAACGTGGCTTCCTTCGGAGACACTGGCGGTCACCACACCCGTGGCCACACCCCTCTGACTTTCAGGTTGTACAGCATACTTGCCAACCTTGAGGCACCCGATTTCGGGAGGTGGGGGGTGGGACGTGGGGGTGTGGTCGGGGGTGGAGCGGAGGTGTGGTTGGGGGGTGGTCGGGGGCGTGGTTGGAGCGGGCCGTGGTTAAGAGGGGAGGAGTATGTTTACATCTACATTTCACTAACTCGAGTATTTCATATATATTTCATACATATATATACATATATATATATGTATATATATGTATATAAATATATATTTATATATGAAATAATTGACTTTCAGTAAATTCTAGCTATATATATTTATTTATTCCATCCATCCATCCATCCATTTTCTACCGCTTATTCCCTTTCGGGGTCGCGGGGGGCGCTGGCGCCTATCTCAGCTACAATCGGGCGGAAGGCAGGGTACACCCTGGACAAGTCGCCACCTCATCGCATATATAAATAAAATAAATAGTTGAATTTCAGACAGCACCTGTCAAATACACAGTAATAAAAACCCAGTTGTTCTACTAACTGTACTGTGCTTGCTGGTTACTAAAAAAACAACAACACTTACCTTTCACTATTTGAGTAACCTTTGTTCTGCCATTTGCGTACTGGCCAGAGTCACTTGCCGTCAGGTGCGCAACACCACGTAAATCGTTGGCCAATCAAAAAGCAACCCCATAACGCTATAGCCAACATTCACCAGGAGATGGCGACAGACAACATGGAATCACTCTATTACTTCCATGTTCTTCTGTTTCGTCTCCTTGTGTGTGCAGTTTGTTATTAAAATCTGTAGACGTTGTAACGTGATCGGGCAGGCAAGCTGTTTATATAGCGGGAAAGCGGACGTGAAAACAGGCTGTCCCCATTCAGGTCCGCGTGGAGCTGGAGGGGGCGTTTCCTCCAGCTCCGCTGAATTTCGGGAGGTTTTCGGGAGAGGTGCTGAATTTCCGGAGTCTCCCGGAAAATCCGGGAGGGTTGGCAAGTATGCAATAAGCAGATAAGGGATTTTCCAGAATTATCCTAGTAAATGTGTCTAATAACGGCTTCACGGTGGCAGAGGGGTTAGTGCGTCTGCCTCACAATACGAAGGTCCTGCAGTCCTGGGTTCAAACCCAGGCTCGGGATCTTTCTGTGTGGAGTTTGCATGTTCTCCCCGTGAATGCGTGGGTTCCCTCCGGGTACTCCGGCTTCCTCCCACTTCCAAAGACATGCACCTGGGGATAGGCCCCTCCCACTTCCAAAGACATGCACCTGGGGATAGGTTGATTGGCAACACTAAATGGTCCCTAGTGTGTGAATGTGAGTGTGAATGTTGTTTGTCTATCTGTGTTGGCCCTGCGATGAGGTGGCCACTTGTCCAGGGTGTACCCCGCCTACCGCCCGATTGTAGCTGAGATAGGCGCCAGCGCCCCCCGCGACCCCACAAGGGAATAAGCGGTAGAAAATGGATGGATGGATGTGTCTAATAACATCTGAATCGCTCTGTGGAGAGACGCAGCCGACGGGCCGACAGCGGGCTGAGAGAGACAGCCTTGGCCAAGAGGGAGGCCAGGAGGCGGGGCATGCAGCGGCGAGGAGAGGCGTGACGCATGCGGAGCGGCACAAGAGCGGCAATTTCTGTCAGGTGTGGACAACACACACCTGCTCACAATCTTTCCATCTGCTGCGAGATCATAAGAGAGGCGAAGGGGGCATGATCAGCAGGCAGTATAGAAGAGGAAACCCCGGCAACGACACGAGCGACGAGAGACCTAAGAAGACATGAGCCCCAAGACGCAACACCCGGCCACCGAAAGGTGCGCAAAGACGAGCAGCCAAGGGCGCGCTAGAAAGTGGCGCGCCCGATTGGGACACAAAGATGACATTTATTGAAAGAATAAATGTATGTCAACCCTGCTACGAGGTGTCGTGCGTCCATGGTCCTGGCAACCCACACGGTGATGGCGGGAAATCTGTCACACGCTCCCACTGCCCTCGTTGTTTTTCTTTCTTTTTTTTTCTAGTCCTTCACTCTAACTTTCCTCATCCACGAATCCTTCATCCTCGCTCAAATTAATGGGGAAATCGTCGCTTTCTCGGTCCGAATCGCTCTCGCTGCTGGTGGCCATGATTGTAAACAATGTTCAGATGTGAGGAGCTCCACAACCCGTGACGTCACGCGCACATCGTCTGCTACTTCCGGTACAGGCAAGGCTTTTTTATTAGCGACCAAAAGTTGCGAACTTTATCGTGGATGTTCTCTACTAAATCTTTTCAGCACAAATATGGCAATATCGCAAAATGATCAAGTATGACACATAGAATGGACCTGCTATCCCCGGTGACCGGTTCTTGACCCCCCACCAGGCACTAGTCCCAGTCCCCAGCTGTCAGTCAGCCATCGGGTGGTCTCTCCCAACGACACCGTGGAGGTCATCTGCTCGCCGCCACGCCCGCCGGTCTACAAATGTTTCTTCCACCGAGACCAGGACACGGTCGTCGAGGGACCCTGACGGGCAGCCAACTGGCCCGCTGGGCGACACCTGCCGTACTACTTCCTGTCAACCTGACCTGCCGCTACCGACCCCGGAAAGACGCCTACTTCCTCTCGGACGCCAGCGGCAACAACGTGCTGTTTGTAGTCGGTAACGTAGCGCGGACGCTCAGGCTGCTGAGGCCAACCAGGGTTCTCTGAGCTGGTCTGTCTTTGATGTTCAGACGCCGCGCGGGCGTCGTCCTCGCCGGCTTGCAAGGTCGGGGTCGACTCGGGGCAGCTGCCGGCGTTCCAAGGCTTCGACTGGACCTTTGTCGGCAGCGGCGGGACGGCGGTCAAAGTTCACGTGACGGACAGCGGCTTGCAGCTCAACGCCACCTGTGACCACGCGCCCAACAAAACATCAAAATAAATGCCGGAATTATAATTGATAACAATCAATCAACCAATCAATCAAAGTTTACTTATATAGCCCTAAATCACGAGTGTCTCAAAGGGCTGCAAAAAGCCTCGGCTCATATCCCCCATCAGGGCAAGGAAAAAGTCAACCCAATGAGTCAACAACTAAAACAATAAAGAAAATACCATCACTTGTAATAAATAATATTGATTAAGTCTGTTGGTGTTGCCATGGCGACCGATAACAACACATGACTTCCGCATTTGTTCATCTCTTCTTTTTTTTTGCAGTTCAACAATCATATTATTCCTATTTTATTCTTACATGGGAACAAAAAAAACAGTAATAAAAATGTCTGAAAAAAATTGGCATGTGATGAAAAAAATAAAAACATTTTAAAGTAATGATTACTAATGATATTAGTCACCAATAACACAAAGTTGTGTATAGATTTTTGTGATTAAAAAAAAAAATATATATATATATATATATAAATAAAATTTGAATATAATTATATAATTAATTTATTTTTTTTAACTAATAAAATTAATATACTTAGTCACCAATCACACAAAGTTGTGTATATATTTTTAGAATTAAAAAAATAATAAAATACTTGACTTTTTAGTGGCCCTTGAATTAAAATATGAGAAACTCTCAAAATAATACAAAAATATACTTATATTTAAAATATAAACACACTTTAGTGAGTTACTAATATTAACAATAATATTCTCGTTTGACACACCAGGTTATGCGGTTAAACAATCATAATATTCTTATTTTATTCTTACATGGGGAAAAATCAATAATAAAAATGTAAGAAAAAAGAGCAAATAAAATTGGAATATATTTATAAAATGTATATATATTTTTTTGACTAATAATAAGAATATACTTAGTCACCAATAACACAAAGTTGTGTATATATTTTTAGAATTAAAAAAAATAAAATACTTGACTTTTTATTAGGCGGCCCTTGGTGAAAAAAGTTTAGACACCCTTGAATTAAAATATTAGAAGCTCTCAAAATAATACAAAAATATACATACATTTAAAATATAAATAAACTTTAGTGAGTTCATTATTTTTATAAACACTGCTCAATGTGTAACTGAATAATAATATTGGAAAAAAATTGGAATGTGATGAAATTTTTTTTTTTTTTTTAAAAGAATAATTACCAATAATATACGTAGTCACCAATAACACAAAGTTGTGTAAATAATAATGATAATAATAATACCTTTTATTTAGTGTAGCCCTTTTCAGGGTACTCAAAGACGCTTTACAGGATAAAAATTAAAATATAAAACAGTTCAAAGTAACAATATATATATATATATATATATATACTTGTCAAATTAAAAAAAAAATACTTGACTTTTTATCATGCGGCCCTCAGTGGAATAAGTTAAACAATCATAATATTCCTATTTTATTCTTACCTGGGGAAAAAAATAAATAATAAAAATATTTGAAAAAAAGAGACAAAACATTTGAAATGAATATATATTTAAACTAATAATACTAATATACTTAGTCACCTATAACACAAAGTTTTGCATATATTTATTTTAGCATTTTTTGAAAATATAATACTTGACTTTTCAGCAGGCTTCACGGTGGCAGAGGGGTTAGTGCGTCTGCCTCACAATACGAAGGTCCTGCAGTCCTGGGTTCAAATCCAGGCTCGGGATCTTTCTGTGTAGAGTTTGCATGTTCTCCCCGTGACTGCGTGGGTTCCCTCCGGGTACTCCGGCTTCCTCCCACTTCCAAAAACATGCACCTGGGGATAGGTTGATTGGCAACACTAAATTGGCCCTAGTGTGTGAATGTGAGTGTGAATGTTGTCTGTCTATCTGTGTTGGCCCTGCGATGAGGTGGCGACTTGTCCAGGGTGTACCCCGCCTTCCGCCCGATTGTAGCTGAGATAGGCGCCAGCGCCCCCCGCGACCCCAAAAGGGAATAAGCGGTATAAATTGATGGATGGATGGACTTTTCAGCAAGCGGCCCTTGGTGGACAATGTTTAGACACCCTTGAATTAAAATATTAGAAACTCTCGAAATAATACAAAAATATACATATATTTAAAATATAAACACACTTTAGTGAGTTAATGATTTTAATAAACACTGTTAAATGTGTAACTGAACAATAATATTTTCGTTTGACACACCAGGTTATGCAGTCATACAATCATAATATTCCTATTTTATTCTTCAAAATAATAAAAATGTGACAGAAAATGAGCAATAATATTGAAATAATATACGTAGTCACCAATAACACAAAGTTGTGTATATAATAATAATAATAATAATAATAATACATTTTATTTTGTATAGCACTTTCCAGGGTGCTCAAATATGCTTTACAGGATAAAAAATAAAATATAAAACAGTTCAAAGTGATAATATATAATACATATATATTTTTAGAATAAAACAATTAAAAAAACGACTTTTAATCAAACGGTCCTCGGTGGAAAAGGTTAAACAGTCATAATATTCCTATATTATTCTTCAAAATAATAAAAATGTGAGAGAAAAAGAGCAAAAAAATTGGAATGTGATGAAACCCCCCCCCAAAAAACCCAACAATAACTACTAATAATTGGGGACGGCGTGGCGCAGTGGAAGAGTGGCCGTGCGCAACCCGAGGGTCACTGGTTCAAATCCCACCTAGTACCAACCTCGTCATGCCTGTTGTGTCCTTGAGCAAGACACTTCACCCTTGCTCCTGATGGGTGCTGGTTGGCGCCTTGCATGGCAGCTCCCTCCATCAGTGTGTGAATGTGTGTGTGAATGGGTAAATGTGGAAGTAGTGTCAAAGCGCTTTGAGTACCTTGAAGGTAGAAAAGCGCTATACAAGTACAACCCATTTATCATTTATCATTTATAATATACGTAGTCACTAATAACACAAAGTTGTGTATATAATGATAATAATAATAATAATACATTTTATTTTGTATAGCGCTTTTCAGGGTGCTCAAAGATGCTTTACAGGATTAAAAATAAAATATAAAACAGTTCAAAGTAATAATATATATTACATATATATTTGTAGAATTAAAAATTAAAAATATATAAAAAAAACTTGACTTATTCCTTTTTTATTCTTACATGGGGGAAAAAAACAATAATAAAAAACTGGAAAAAAGAGCAAAAAAATTGGAATGTAATGAAAAAAAAATGTTTTAAACTAAGTAATACTATTATACTTAGTCACCTATAACACAAAGTTGTGCATATATATTTTTTTTAGCATTTTTTGAAAATAAAATACTTGACTTTTCAGCAAGCGGCCATTGGTGGAAAAAGTTTAGACAGCCTTGAACTAAAATTATAAAAAAAATAAATAAAAAAAATACATACATACAATATAAATTACAACGATCATAATAAACACTGTTAAATGTGTAACTGAACATTAATATTCTCGTACAGGCAGAATCCGACACACTAAATAGTGCAGTAATTCCGCATTTGTTGACGTCAAACACACACACTGACAGCAAGCATGCCGGGAGGAGGAGCCAGCCTAATAGACTACACTTCCCAGCATGCCCCGCGCATTTTCTTCCCCGCTTCCTTCCTTCCTGCAGCCGTCCAACAGAAAGATGTCGAGCAGCCGCGGCGGCCCGGAGACTCCGAGGCGAGCGTGAACACAACCATCTCCCAGCGAAATGGCGGCACGGCGGCGACTGGCGGGACGGAAGCCGAGCTCAGCGTCTCCTACTCGGCCTTGAGGCACACACGAGCGCCGCTGGAGCTCCGGAGCACTGAACTGAGCCGAGTCGAGCCGAACCGAGCCGAACCCAACCGAGCCGCCATCCCGCCAGTGATGGCCGGCAGCTTGCAGGACTGACGCGTCCCTGAGAGCAGACCTGATCCACGTCCCACTTCAGGTGAGTCCGGCACACATGTGGTCCGGTTGGGAGTCTCGTTAGCACACCGGAAGTGTGGGTGAAATTGATGGTCGTCAGCTGACACATGACGTCACAGGTCAATTGGGTGGAGCCACTTTCACTTTTCTTTCCCCCTCCATTTTACTGTAAATAAGTCCGAATTTCCTGACTCAGTTATCTTGACACGTACTTCCTGTTTACCCTTCTGATCCGGATCCAATCCCGGTTTTGCCCACCCTGATGTTAAATCTTACCTGTTTGCAGCGCCATGGAGCGCTCCGGCAGCATCCAGCTGGACATTCCGGACTTCAGCAATTCGGTTCTGTCCCACCTGAACCAGCTGCGGGTCCAAGGGCGCCTGTGCGACATCGTGGTCCACGTTCAGGGTCAGAGCTTCCGGGCCCACAAGGTGGTCCTGGCCGCCAGCTCGCCGTACTTCCGGGACCACATGTCCCTGAGCCAGATGAGCACGGTGTCGCTGACGGTTATCCGGAACCCGTCCGTGTTCGAGCAACTGCTGGGGTTCTGCTACACGGGTCGCCTGAGCCTGCAGCTGTGCGACATCATCAGCTACCTGACGGCCGCCAGCTTCCTGCAGATGCAGGACGTCATCGACCGCTGCACGCACATCCTGGAAGGCATCCACCTCAAAATGAGCCTGGTCGACCCGGACCAGCGGCCCGTGGACCAGGAGGGGGCGCCGCCGCTGACGCCGCGCACCCGCACCTTGGAGGCGCCGGTTAGAGGAGCCCGTCACCCGTTGCCGCCCAGCTCCAGCGTGGACGCGGCCAGCCCCGGGGTGGAGACGCTCAGCCCGACGTCGGGGCCGGAGCAACCCGGCGTCTCGGTCAACCGGGCGGCCAAAGAACCCATCCTCCGCATCAACCGGGCGGGCCAGTGGTACGTGGAAGCCGGCAGCGAGGCGGACGAGAGCTCCTCCGTAGACGGCATCACCATCAAGACGGAGCGGACGGAGCAGTGGATCGGGACGGGGCGCGAGCGGGAGGAGGCGGGCCTGGCCGAGGCAGGCGGCGCCATGATGATCGACGTGACGGGACAGGGCGCAACGGCGCCGGGCGCCTGCGGCGTGCGACCATCCAGCAGCCTCGGCGACGCCGACAGGTGAACGCTATCCTCCGGTCTCCGCTTCCCCTCGCCGTCTTGACACGTATTTGTGTGTGTGTGCGTCAGGTTCAGCCCCACGGGGAGCGTCCTGGTCCTCGCCGACCACCCAAGAGCGAAGAGCGAATCCCCGAGCCGGACCGACGACCCGGGACACGCCAGCTCCCAGGTAACTTCAATTTGATGACTTGAATGGAATACAAACCCCGTTTCCATATGAGTTGGGAAATTGTGTTAGATGCAAATATAAACAGAATACAATGATTTTAAATCATTTTCAACCCATATTCAGTTGAATATGCTACAAGGACAACGTTAACTCATAAACTTCATTTTTATTTTTTGCAAATAATAATTAACTTAGAATTTCATGGCTGCAACTCCTGCCAAAGTAGTTGGGAAAGGGCATGTTCACCACTGTGTTACATCACCTTTTCTTTGAACAACACTCAATAAACGTTTGGGAACTGAGGAAACTAATTGTTGAAGCTTTGAAATTGGAATTCTTTCCCATTCTTGTTTTATGTAGAGCTTCAGTCGTTCAACAGTCCGGGGTCTCCGCTGTCGTATTTTACGCTTCATAATGCGCCACGTATTTTCCATGGGAGACAGGTCTGGACTGCAGGCGGGCCAGGAAAGTACCCGCACTCTTTTTTTACGAAGCCACGCTGTTGCAACACGTGCTGAATGTGGCTTGGCATTGTCTTGCTGAAATAAGCAGGGGCGTCCATGAAAAAGATGGCAGCATATGTTGTTCCAAAACCTGTATGTACCTTTCAGCATTAATGGTGCCTTCACAGATGTGTAAGTTACCCATGCCTTGGGAACTAATGCACCCCCATACCATCACAGATGCTGGCTTTTGAACTTTGCGTCGATAACAGTCTGGATGGTTCGCTTCCTCTTTGGTCCGGATGACACGATGTCGAATATTTCCAAAAACAATTTGAAATGTGGACTCGTCCGACCACAGAACACTTTTCCACTTTACATCAGTCCATCTTAGATGATCCCGGGCCCAGAGAAGCCGGCGGCGTTTCTGGATGTTGTTGATAAATGGCTTTCGCTTTATAAAAAAAAACATAAAAAGTGGTACAAAAGAGCAAACAGGTGAAATGTAACAATAAATTGTTGCAATGCTTACTCTTATAACACAAAGCTGCATGCAGGTTGTTTCTTTCTTTAGAAGATAATAATGAATAAAAATCAATGTCATTTTGAATTATTGACTTATTCAAGGCTTCAATTACATCACATTAAATATTCCACTTTGAGATATTTTTGGGGGAAAATGTTGCATATTTTGTGTTTTGCCATGTAAAAAACTGAGCCGTTCTTTTTTTTAAAGAAGGGCCTAAAACAAACAAACAAAACCTGAACAACAATAAAACTTAAAATTGACGGATATATCTGAAGTTGATCTTGAGATTATTGTGCTAAAAGTAAACAGTAAAAAAAATGTTTAATTTATTTTTTAACACTTTAATGAGTAGGACACTTTTGGATACCCAATTATTTTAGTGTGATTTGTTTTTAAGTGTCATTGCTCAAAAAATAATAATGAATCAAAATCCAAAATTAAGGCTCCATTTATCATATAATCTCAAATATCCCACCTAAAAAAGTTATTGGGTGAAAATATTGCATATTTTGTGTTTTTTCCATTTTTTTTTCTAATGTTGATCTAGAGATTTAAAACTTGCATAATAATAAAAATTATAATACTGAATATTGACACATTTTTAATAATTTTTTTTGACCAAAACCCTTTGGGGTCCCCGGGATCATAACTGAGTGGAGGCCTAAATGTATATTTTTTATACATATATTGGTTTTTAAAATAAAAATTATGAAAATGGCCCCCGCTTGCTCTGATTTTTCAGTGTGCGGCCCTCAGTGGAAAAAGTTTGGACACCCCTGGCTTAACACGATAATTATGACTAATTCCGCTAGTAAGCACAGAGCTAAAAATAACATTAAAAATACAAAACATTCTAATGCATTTCATCCATCCATCCGTTTTCTACCAAACTTGTTCAAGAAGTCGCATTAATGGTAAGAAGTATTTGATTTATTATTGGTTAACTTCAGAATAAGAATGTTATTAAAACGAATAAGGGATTTATTATAGTCTAAACATGTTGGTCTTACTTAAAAATGCACACATTTAGTTGTATTCAGTGTTAAATAAATATTATATGGCTCTCACGGAAATACATTTTTAAATATTTGGCTTTCATGGCTCTCTCCGCCAAAAAGGTTCCCGACCCCTGCACTCCGCCATGCCGCCCCATAGTAGAGCTTTAACTTGCACTTACAGATGTAACGACAAACTGTATTTAGTGACAGTGGTTTTCTGAAGTTCAAGTACCTAGGAGTCTTGTTCACGAGTCGGGGAAGAGTGGATCGTGATATCGACAGGCGGATCGGTGCGGCGTCTTCAGTAATGCGGACGTTGTACCGATCCGTTGTGGTGAAGAAGGAGCTGAGCCGGAAGGCAAAGCTCTCAATTTACCGGTCGATCTACGTTCCAAACCTCATCTATGGTCATGAGCTTTGGGTCATGACCGAAAGGATAAGATCACGGGTACAAGCGGCCGAAATGAGTTTCCTCCGCCGTGTGGCGGGGCTCTCCCTTAGAGATAGGGTGAGAAGCTCTGCCATCCGGGAGGAACTCAAAGTAAAACCGCTGCTCCTTCACATCGAGAGGAGCCAGATGAGGTGGTTCGGGCATCTGGTCAGGATGCCACCCGAACGCCTCCCTAGGGAGGTGTTTAGGGCACGTCCAACCGGTAGGAGGCCAAGGGGAAGACCCAGGACACGTTGGGAAGACTATGTCTCCCGGCTGGCCTGGGAACGCCTCGGGATCCCCCGGGAAGAGCTAGACGAAGTGGCTGGGGAGAGAGAAGTCTGGGTTTCTATGCTTAGGCTGTTGCCCCCGCGACCCGACCTCGGATAAGCGGAAGATGATGGATGGATGGATGGTTTTCTGAAGTGTTCCTGAGCCCATGTGGTGATATCCTTTAGAGATTGATGTCGGTTTTTGACACAGTCGAAGGTCACGGTCATTCAATGTTGTTTTCCGGCCATGCCGCTTACGTGGAGTGATTTCTCCAGATTCTCTGAACCTTTTGATGATATTACGGAGCGTAGATGTTGAAATCCTTAAATTTCTTGCAATTGCACTTTGAGAAACGTTGTTCTTAAACTGTTTGACTATTTGCTCACACAGTTGTGGACAAAGGGGTGTACCTCGCCCCATCCTTTCTTGTGAAAGACTAAGCATTTTTTGGGAAGCTGTTTTTATACCCAATCATGGCACCCACCTGTTCCCAATTAGCCTGCACACCTGTGGAATGTTCCAAATAAGTGTTTGATGAGCATTCCTCAACATTATCAGTATTTATCGCCACCTTTTTCAACTCCTTTGTCACGTGTTGCTGGCATCAAATTCTAAAGTTAATGATTATTTGCCAAAAAAACAAAAAGTTTATCAGTTTGAACATCAAATATGTTGTCTTTGTAGCATATTCAACTGAATATGGGTTGAAAATGATTTGCAAATCATTGTATTCCGTTTATCAGGGATGCACCGATTAATCGGTAACCGAATATATTCGGCCGAATATGGCAAAAAAAGCCACATTCGGCCTTCGGTGGAATGAGTTAAAAACAAGGCCGAATAGTGGCGTGTGACGCAATTTTTGGACGCGGTGACGCAATCAACCAACGTGCGGTGACGTTGGGATATGTTGTGTACCTGTATAAGTGTATGAGGTTACAAGCACACACTTATTGAGATTTAGTGGGTCCTCTGTTTACATTATTAGCCTGTTGTGTAGGCTACCTGTATAAGTGTAAGAGGTTACAAGCACACACTTATTGAGATTTACTTGAGCCTTCTGTTTACATTATTAGCATATCTACTGTGGCTAAGCAGACTTTTGCTAAAAGGACAATAATTAATTTGTTGTTGGTTTATCCACTTTAATGCACTTTATTTTTTTTTGGAATGCATGTTTTGTTTCAAGGCCTAATATGAATGAAAAACTTTGTGCTTTTTTTTGAAAAGCAAAGGCTACTGGAATATTTAAAAAAGGTCAATATTCAATAAAAAATTACTTTATTTGAAAAACATGTCCAAATATTTTTCTAGGCTATTTATGCAATATAAAAAAAATTGTGAAAAACTGCATTCATTATTCGGCCTTCGGCCAAGCGTTTAAATTTTATTCGGCTTCGGCTTCGGCCACAAATTTTCATTTCGGTGCATCCCTAGTAAATATAAACAGTAGGGATGCACCGAAATGAAAATTTGTGGCCGAAGCCGAAGCCGAATAAATTTTAAACGCTTGGCCGAAGGCCGAATACCGAATAATGAATGCAGTTTTTCACAATTTTTTTTATATTGCATAAATAGCCTACAAAAATATTTTGACATGTTTTTCAAATAAAGTAATTTTTTATTGAATATTGACCTTTTTTAAATATTCCAGTAGCCTTTGCTTTTCAAAAAAAAGCACAAAGTTTTTCATTTATATTAGGCCTTCAAACAAAACATGCATTCCAAAAAAAAATAAAGTGCATTAAAGTGGATAAACCCACAACAAATTAATTATTGTCCTTTTGGCAAAAGTCTGCTTAGCCACAGTAGATATGCTAATAATGTAAACAGAAGGCTCAAGTAAATCTCAATAAAGTGTGTGCTTGTAACCTCTTACACTTATACAGGTAGCCTACACAACAGGCTAATAATGTAAACAGAGGCCCCACTAAATCTCAATAAAGTGTGTGCTTGTAACCTCATACACTTATACAGGTACACAACATATCATACACTTATACAGGTACACAACATATCCCGACGTCACCGCGTCACTGCACGTTGGTTGATTGCGTCACCGCGTCCAAAAATTGCGTCACACGCCACTATTCGGCCTTGTTTTTAACTCATTCCACCGAAGGCCGAATGTGGCTTTTTTTGCCATATTCGGCCGAATATATTCGGTTACCGATTAATCGGTGCATCCCTAATATTTACATCGAACACAATTTCCCAACTCATACACAAACAGGGTTGGTAGAAGCTCCGACTAAAGGTTGTTTTTGTGCGCCAGGGGGAGGAGCCGGCGGCGTACGAGGACTACGTGAGGGACCAGGCGGGCGACCGCTGGTTCCGCTACAACCCGCGGCTGACGTGCATCTACTGCTGCAAGTCCTTCAACCAGAAGGGCAGCCTGGACCGCCACATGCGCCTCCACATGGGCATCACGCCCTTCGCGTGCCGCCTGTGCGGGAAGAAGTACACGCGCAAGGACCAGCTGGAGTACCACATCCGCAAGCACACGGGCAACAAGCCCTTCACGTGCCGCCTCTGCGCCAAGAGCTTCCCCTTCCAGGCCATCCTCAACCAGCACCTGCGCAAGAACCACCCGGGCCACGACACCCACAGCGCCTCGCCCGAGACCACCACCGCCTCCCTCACGTCCAGGGGCGGCCCCGGCGAGGACGCCTCCCCCGGGCGGGAGGAGCCCGAGGCGGGCGGAGGCGGCGGGGCGGCGTACAACGACGGCCCCCACCCCTCGGTCACCACCACTGGGCCCGACTGATACGGCGCCCCCTCGTTTACGCCCCACCCAAAACCCCCACGCCACTTCAGCCAATCACGTCCTTCCTCTCTGCCTCCTGACAATCAGCCGGCCCGCTGCGGCGACTTCATCACACCCTTTGGCATCCGCGCTGATTTTTTTAGCGAGATTCGACGTCCGAACCCCGGGCGCACTCCGACTCCGGCCGATCGTTGAGTTCGGGTCTCAACGGACAAACCTCAGATAAGCTAAGCAGCTCAGTTACCTCTCGTCAGCACGCAATACACCACCGGGGGGCGCTCCACCCGCACCACTTTCCTCAGTCGCCGGTTTGAAATCAAAGCGGCGACAATTAATAACTCTTTTTTTAATTTAATTACATTTTTTTAACTCATCTACTAACCGCGCTTAAATAAAAACCACAAACCCCGTTTCCACATGAGTTGGGAAATTGTGTTAGATGTAAATATAAACAGAATACAATGATTTGCAAATCCTTTTCAACCCATATTCAGTTGAATACGCTACAAAGACAACATATTTGATGTTCAAACTCATAAACATTGTTTTTTTTTTGCAAATAATCATTAACCTTAGAGGCCCTGCGATGAGGTGGCGACTTGTCCAGGGTGTACACCGCCTTCCGCCCGATTGTAGCTGAGATAGGCGCCAGCGAACCCAAAAGGGAATAAGCGCTAGATAATGGATGGATGGCATTAACCTTAGAATTTGATGCCAGCTACACGTGACAACGAAGTTGGGAAAGGTGGCAATAAATACTGATAAAGTTGAGGAATGCTCATCAAACACTTATTTGGAACATCCCACAGGTGTGCAGGCTAATTGGGAACAGGTGGGTGTCATGATTGGGTATAAAAGCAGCTTCCGTGAAATGCTAAGTAATTCACAAACAAGGATGGGGCGAGGGTCACCACTTTGTAAGCAAATTGTCGAACAGTTTTAGAACAACATTTCTCAACGAGCCATTGCAAGGAATTTAGGGATTTTACCATCTACGGGCCGTAATATCATCAAAAGGTTCACAGAAGCTGGAGAAATCACTGCACGTAAGCGATGATATTACGGACCTTTGATCCCTCAGGCGGTACTGCATCAAAAACCGACATCGGTGTGTAAAGGATATCACCACATGGGCTCAGGGACACTTCATAAAACCACTGTCAGTAACTACAGTTGGTTGATACATCTGTAAGTGAAAGTTAAAACTCTATAATGGAAAGCTAAAGCCATTTATCAACAACACCCAGGAACGCCGCCGGCTTCGCTGGGCCCGAAATCATCTAAGATGGACTGATGAAAAGTGTTCTGTAGTTTGACTAGTCCACATTTCAAATTATATTTGGAAACTGTGAACGTGGTGTCCTGCGGAACAAAGAGGAAAATAACGATCCGGATTGTTATAGGCGCAAAGTTCAAAAGCCAGCATCTGGGATGGTATGAGGGTGTATTAGTGCCTAAGGCATGGGTAACTTACAGATCTTTGAAGGCACCCTTAATGCTGAATGGTCCATACAGGTTTTGGAGCAACATATGTTGTCATCCAAGCAACGTTATCATGGACACCCCTGCTTATTTCAGCAAGACAAGTTCAAGCCATGTGTTACAACAGCGTGGTTTCGTAGTAAAAGAGTGTGGGTACTATCCTGGCCCGCCTGCAGTCCAGACCTGTCTCCCACTCGAAAATGTGTGGCGCATTATGAAGCGTAAAATACGACTGAAGCTCTACATAAAACAAGAATGGGAAAGAATTCCACTTTCAAAGCTTCAACAATTAGTTTCCTCAGTTCCCAAACGTTTATTGAGTGTTGTTAAAAGAAAAGGGGATGTAACACAGTGGTGAACATGCCCTTTCCCAACTACTTTGGCACGTGTTGCAGCCATGAAATTCTAAGTTAATTATTATTTGCAAAAAAAAATAAAGTTTCTGAGTTTGAACATCAAATATGTTGTCTTTGTAGCATATTCAACTGAATATGGGTTGAAAAGGATTTGCAAATAATTGTATTCCGTTTATATTTACATCTAACACAATTTCCCAACTCATATGGAAACGGGGTTTGTAGTTCCTTCGCGATCAAAGCGGCCACGCCAGATCCGGGTTAGTTTTTTGCCCCCATCCCTGGCTTAAAAGATGCACCACCCACCTAATAGGGGGGAAGAGATGATGCGGTATTATCTGCTCCCAGATACTACCTTCATGCTTCAGTCCCTCGCAGGATTCTCACAGGAATGAGACAAAAAAATAGGACCTCAGGAACTGTGGCGTAACGGACAAATACACCTGAGCTTTGACCGTACTGGTGCACCCGGGGGAAGATTCACACCAGAGGTCAAAGGTCGCCCGCCAAACCAACTCGAGCACTTGATCATGAAAACAAAAAAAACAAAAAAAGTGTCGACTTGCGTGTGAACCACATTTATTTTTTTTATATGCAAGGGGCGGGACTCGTCGCACGTAGCGGCGAGGGAACGCCTGCCGGCGCAACGTACTTGTACAAAACCACATCACCTCAACCTGATTGGCTGAGCCCCGCCGGGCCCCGCCTCCTCACGACACTTTACCTCACCCCCGACCCCCGAACCCCGGTCCGAGTCCACACCACCCTGGCAGAGAACCACGGGGGGAAAAAAACGCCGATTCCGGTCCCGCGTGCAGCAAGCGCGGTCCGTTCAGGTTTCTGTGGTACCTCACGTCCTCATCCTCTGACCTCTGACCTCTGACCTTCTCCTGAAGGCCACAAATGTTTATTTTTTTTTTTATTTTTTAAAACGATTGACTGCTTTTAAACTGCTGAAGGATCCATTCAGAACATTTTTAACAAGCCGGAGGCGAAAGTTTGATGTTACGTGCCAACGTCAGGGGGCGGAGCCAAACGTTGACTGCTTCTTCACTTGGGAAAATAAACACCTGACTTAAAAAGTCCGCCCCTGCTTATTTCTTTAACAACTCAGTTTAACAAAAAAAAATGCAATATAAAAAATGTCAACCTTTAAAGGCCTACTGAAATGAGATTTTCTTATTTAAACGGGGATATTCTATGTGTCATACTTGATCATTTTGCCATATTGCCGTATTTTTGCTGAAAGGATTTAGTAGAGAACATCCACGATAAAATTCACAACTTTTGGTTGCTAATAAAAAAGCCTTGCCTGTACCGGAAGTAGCAGACGATGTGCGCGTGACGTCACGGGTTGTGGAGCTCCTCACATCTGAACATTGTTTACAATCATGGCCACCAGCAGCGAGAGCGATTCGGACCGAGAAAGCAACGATTTCCCCATTAATTTGAGCGAGGAGGAAAGATTTGTGGATGAGGAAAGTGAGAGTGAAGGACTAGAAGAAAAAGAAAAAAAAGACGAAGGCAGTGGTAGCGACTCAGATGTTATTAGACACATTTACTAGGATAATTCTGTAAAATCCCTTATCTGCTTATTGTGTTACTAGTGTTTTAGTGGGATTATATAGTCGTACCTGAAAGTCAGAGGGGTGTTGTGAGGGAGGCCACGTTTCTCGACGAGGCGAAGCGAAGGCAGCCGTTGGGGCCGGGCTGAGATTCCCCCCCCCCCCCCTCCCCCCTCCACGTTGGAAGCATCCCACGTTCAGGGGAGGCCAGTAGGAGGAGGCACGAGAGTCTGCAGCTGCCTCTTTGACGGGTGCATGAGGAACGACGCAAGCTCTCCGCTCATGTCTACGGTAAGAGCCGACTTATTACCACAATTTTCTCACCGAAACCTGCCGGTTGACATGTGGTCGGGAACAATGTTCGCTTGACCGCTCTGTTCCATAGTAAAGCTTCGCTTTCGGGAATGTAAACAAGGAAACACCGGCTGTGTTTGTGTTGCTAAAGGCAGCTGCAATACACCGCTTCCCACCTACATCTTTCTTCTTTGACGTCTCCATTATTAATTGAACAAATTGCAATAGATTCAGCAACACGGGTCCAGAATACTGTGTAATTATGCGATAAAAACAGACTTCTTTTAGCCGTGATCAGTGCTGGGAGAACATGTCCGCTACAATCCGTGACGTCACGCACACACGTCATCATACCGACGTTTTCAACAAGATACTTGGTCGCAGCACATTCTACAAGCATTACAAAAAAAGTGGAATAAAATGTCAAACAAGTGAAACGTAACGAGAAAAAATGCCATGTCAGCTTTTTTCTTCTTCTTTATAGCTATCACGGCTCCAAAAAATAATAATGAATCAAAATCAATGTTATGAGTTATTGATCTATTGAAGGCTCCGATTACTTCACATCCAATATTTTACTTTGAGGAAATGTTGCATATTTTGAGTTTTTGTTGGACAAAAATGCCATAAAACAATCACCCCAAAAACTATAAATACATAAAATTGAGAGAGGTGACGTTGATCTCGAGATTTTAGCATGGAAAGTAAAAACAAAATAATTTATTTTGACACTTTGAGATCTTTGTGAAGTTTAGTGGCTTTTTTAATTTTTAACTTATTGCACGAAAAACTATCAACATTTTTGTTACGAATTATTATTGACCTATTGAAAGCTCCAATTCACTTCAAATATTCCACTTTGACATTTTTTTGGGGGGGGGAATATTGCATATTTGGTGTTTGCCACTTTTTTTTTTTTTTTTTAACAAAAATGTCATAAAACATGAAAAACAATTCTTCAACTTGAATAAACAAAGATGATATACCGGTATGAGTAATTTTTTTAATTTTCATGTAAAAAATATACATTTTAATTTAAAAATGTCCTGGGTCCCGTGACCAAACTTGAGAAGAGCCCTAAGAGTAAAAATAAAATAAAATAAATTAAAAATATATGTACTGTGCGTGTGTGTGTGTGTATATTTATATATATATATATATATATTTGTGTGTATGTATGTATATATATATATATATTTATATATATATCAATCAATCAATCAATGTTTACTTATATAGCCCTAAATCACTAGTGTCTCAAAGGGCTGCACAAACCACTACGACATCCTCGGTAGGCCCACATAAGGGCAAGGAAAACTCACACCCAGTGGGACGTCGGTGACAATGATGACTATGAGAACCTTGGAGAGGACGAAAGCAATGGATGTCGAGCGGGTCTAACATGATACTGTAAAAGTTCAATCCATAATGGATCCAACACAGTCGCGAGAGTCCAGTCCAAAGCGGATCCAACACAGCAGCGAGAGTCCCGTTCACAGCGGAGCCAGCAGGAAACCATCCCAAGCGGAGGCGGATCAGCAGCGCAGAGATGTCCCCAGCCGATACACAGGCAAGCAGTACATGGCCACCGGATCGGACTGGACCCCCTCCACAAGGGAGAGTGGCACATAGGAGAAAAAGAAAAGAAACGGCAGATCAACTGGTCTAAAAAGGGAGTCTATTTAAAGGCTAGAGTATACAAATGAGTTTTAAGGTGAGACTTAAATGCTTCTACTGAGGTAGCATCTCGAACTGTTACCGGGAGGGCATTCCAGAGTACTGGAGCCCGAAATGAAAAAGCTCTATAGCCCGCAGACTTTTTTTGGGCTTTGGGAATCACTAATAAGCCGGAGTCCTTTGAACGCAGATTTCTTGCCGGGACATATGGTACAATACAATCGGCAAGATAGGATGGAGCTAGACCGTGTAGTATTTTATACGTAAGTAGTAAAACCTTAAAGTCACATCTTAAGTGCACAGGAAGCCAGTGCAGGTGAGCCAGTACAGGCGTAATGTGATCAAACTTTCTTGTTCTTGTCAAAAGTCTAGCAGCTGCATTTTGTACCAACTGTAATCTTTTAATGCTAGACATGGGGAGACCCGAAAATAATACGTTACAGTAGTCGAGGCGAGACGTAACAAACGCATGGATAATGATCTCAGCGTCTTTAGTGGACAGAATGGAGCGAATTTTAGCGATATTACGGAGAAGAAAGAAGGCCGTTTTAGTAACGCTTTTAATGTGTGACTCAAAGGAGAGAGTTGGGTCAAAGATAATACCCAGATTCTTTACCGTGTCGCCTTGTTTAATTGTTTGGTTGTCAAATGTTAGAGTTGTATTATTAAATAGAGGTCGGTGTCTAGCAGGACCGATAATCAGCATTTCCGTTTTTTGGGCATTGAGTTGCAAAAAGTTAGCGGACATCCATTGTTTAATTTCATTAAGACACTCCTCCAGCTGACTACAATCCGGCGTGTTGGTCAGCTTTAGGGGCATGTAGAGTTGGGTGTCATCAGCATAACAGTGAAAGCTAACACCGTATTTGCGTATGATGTCACCCAGCGGCAGCATGTAGATGCTGAAGAGTGCAGGGCCAAGGACCGAACCCTGGGGAACTCCACACGTTACCTTAACATAGTCCGAGGTCGCATTGTTATGGGAGACACACTGCATCCTATCAGTAAGATAAGAGTTAAACCAAGACAGGGATAAACACATATATATATGTGTGTGCGTGTGTATATATATATATACACAGTGTATATGGATATATATGTGTATATATATATATATATATATATATGTCTTGATTGGATTATCCAGAGAATAGTGCTCGATAACATGGTAGAGCGCAATATGTAGGTGTGGGAAAAAATCACAAGACTACTTCATCTCTACAGAACTGTTTCATGAGGGGTTCCCTCAATCTCCTGATGATTGAGGGAACCCCTCATGAATGGTTCTGTAGAGATGAAGTAGTCTTGTGAGATGAAGTAGTCTTGTGATTTTTTCCCACACCTACATATATATATATATATATATATATATATATATATATACACACACACACACATATGTATATACAAATCTACATACACAAACACACATATATATAAATGTGTGTGTATAAATATAATACACAGTGTATATGTATATATATGTATATATATACGTATATATAGTGTATATATATACAAACACACATATATATATAAATGTGTGTGTGTGTGTGTGTGTGTGTGTGTATATATATATACGCAGTGTATATCTATATGTAGTGTATATCTCCTGTGTATATGTATGTATATATATACTGTGTATATATATATATATATATATTGCGTAAATGTGCATATATATACACAATATGTGTGTGCACATAAATATATAAATATGTATGTATGTGTGTGTGTATATACATATATATATATGTATATACACTGTGTATATGTATCTATATATATACTAACTGTATATATATTATGTATATATATGCACACACAGTATGTGTGTGTGTGTATATATATATATATATATATATGTGTGTGTGTGTGTACGTACTGTATATGTGTTCGTATGTATATATAAATGTGTATATACACACACACACGTGTGTGTGTATATATATAAATAAATATATATATATAAAATGTGTATATGTGTGTACGTACTGTATATATAAATGTGTATACATACACACACACATACATATGTATATATATATATTTATATATATATGTAAATACATGTAAAAATGTGTATATATACACACACGTGTTTATGTACTGTGTATATGAGTGTGTGTGTATATATATATATATATATATATAGTCAAGAAAAACTTTGGCAAACACTAAAAATATGCAACTATTTGCCCCCAAAATATTTCAAGGTGGAATATTTCATGTAAAGTCGTTTGAAATAATTCACAACATTGATTTTTGATTTATTTTTCAAGCAATAAGAGTTATAAAGGACAACAAAAACTTTGTTATGCGAGTCAACATTGCAATTTTTTCTTCCACTTTTTAAAAAAATTTTTTAAATGGTATTTTTTAGAAGAGAGCGACTTTATTACGACCGGTCAAATATTCCCGTCACATGAGGGTTATTGGGGTCAAAGGGCACAGGGGTTGGCCACGCGGCCCATGAAGAGCAGCGTGTTGATGGAAGACTCTCGGATGAAGAGCAGGAACGGCCGACTGGCCATGAAGATCTCCCGGTTCAAGTTGATGGAGCGACCGGTGGCCACCACGGCGGTGACGGCCGCCGCCTCGCTGCCTTCCTCGTTGACCTGCGGACGAGACCGGAGCGCTCAATGGGGCCGACCCCCCCCCCCCCCTTCCCCCGCGCCATGTGACCTACCTCCAGGAAGGCTTTGTGGAAGGCGTCCGAGATGTAAACGCCATCGCCGCCGTCCTCCAACATGCCTGTCCAGGAAAAACAACACGTCACCACACCTTCTAGAACCCAGATCTAAGTCCTCCCCCCGCCCCACCCCACACACACACCTGGCAAGCTGGCCAGTTTGGGACTGAACAGGTGTGTCAGGCCCAAGTTCTGCAGCGTCTCCTTGAGGCGGACCCGGTCTTCGACCCGGAAGCGAGGGACGTGCACGGAAACGCTGGTCTCCTCCATCTTGTCCAACCAGCCGCTTAGGGTGCCCAGGTCAAGCCCCGCCTCCAACTACCAAAGACACAGGTGAGATAGGGAGCGGGGCCAGATGTCGTCATGCAGGTACCTGCGCCAGCGGGACCTCCGGGCCGGGCAGCACCAAAACCATGGTGATGTCACGGCCCCGGTACGGCATCTCCAGGATCTGCACGCCATCTCGGGGCAGGCGGGCGTAGCGGAACTTGTTTTCCTGGAACATCATGTGGACCGGGCAGGTGTGGCCGGCGTCCACGTGGAAGTCGAACTCGTACACGTTGTCCTTGTCAAACTTCTTCTCCCACTGACCCTGAAGAACGCCCTTGTTTTTAATGAATACTTAGGCCTACTGCGCTATTGTGTAACAATGTTGGCATAGGTGCCAACCCTCCCGGATTTTCCGGGAGACTCCCATAATTCAGCGCCTCAACCGAAAACCTCCCGGAAGAAATTTCCCCCCGAAAATCTCCCGAAATTCAGCAGGAGCTGGAGGCCACGCCCCCTCCCACCCAGCTCAAACATGCACAGTTCGAAGCTTGAAAAGGAGGATTGCAGGCGGATCTGACGGCATTTAAAGTCATTTTTAAAAACAACTGCTAATCCTCCTTCTTTTTGACCACGGAGAATTAAAGTAGGAACACTCCGGAGGCAGAAGTTCATTAAGAGGGGCGGACTCACCGGCTCTCAGCCATGTTTCCGTCACGCAGAGGAAATCAAGTCCCCGGGAAGTGAAGAAATCCTTCAGGGTAAATGTTTTGTTTGTCAAAGATCTTGCGTTCACAAGACAGAACCTGGCGAGGCCACCACGTCCCAGGGCGCAGCTAATCCTGGTGGGGCCATGAGGCGGGAAAGGAAGGCAGGAATCCGGCCAGGTGAAAAAGCTGACTGGGACGTCGAAAAACCGACGTCGAAGTTGATCATATCAGTGGGAGAGGGGCAAAGATCCGACTTTGTTTGGCGGTCATACAAAAGCAGTGAGCTGACAGAGACGAAACTAGTGAAGTGAATTATGTTTATATAGCGCTTTTTCTCTAGTGACTCAAAGCGTTTTATATAGTGAAACCCAATATCTCATTTTTCCATTTAAACCAGTGTGGGTGGCACTGGGAGCAGGTGGATAAAGTGTCTTGCCCAAGGACACAACGGCAGTGACTAGGAAGGCGGAAGCGGGCCTCGAACCCGCAACCCTCAAGTTGCTGGCACGGCCCCTCTACCAACCGAGCTATACCGCCCCATAGACGTAAACAACACAAAAATGAACAGAGCGGACAGCTAAAGACGGCAGGGCAAAGCACATACTGGTGCCATCTTCTAGAAACCCGGAAGTGACGTGACACAAATAGTGAAAGGTAGGTGTTGTTGTTTTTTTAGTAACCAGCAAGCACAGTACAGTTAGTAGAAAAACTGTGTTTTTATTACCGTGTATTTGATAGGTGCGGTCTGAAATTCAACTATTTCTTTTATTTATATATATATCTTTTTTAGACCAGTTGATCTGCCGTTTGTTTTCTTTTTCTCCTATGTCCCACTCTCCCTTGTGGAGGGGGTCCGTTCCGATCCAGTGGCCATGTACTGCTTGCCTGTGTATCGGCTGGGGACATCTCTGCGCTGCTGATCCGCCTCCGCTTGGGATGGTTTCCTGCTGGCTCCGCTGTGAACGGGACTCTCGCTGCTGTGTTGGATGCATTATGGATTTAACTTTCACAGTATCATGTTTGACCCGCTCGACATCCATTGCTTTCGTCCTCTCCAAGGTTCTCGTAGTCATCATTGTCACCGACGTCCCACTGGGTGTGAGTTTTCCCTACCAAGGATGTGGTAGTGGTTTGTGTTGTGGTTTGTGCAGCACTTTGAGACACTAGTGATTTAGGGCTATATAAGTAAACATTGATTGATTGATTGATATAATAAAATAAATATATTGTGGAGAGACGGAGCCGACAGCGGGTTAGGACAGATGGCGGTCCTACCCGAGATGGTGGCCAGGAGGCGGGGCATGCGGCGGAGAGGAGAGGCGGGACGCACTCGGAGCGAAGCTGCAGCCAGCCAAGTCAGGTGCGTAAGCGACACACCTGCGCTCAATCTTTACATCTTCTGCTGCAGTATAAAAGGGGAGAAGGAGGAACAATCGCGGCAGAAGTAGGCGAGGAAACCACGGCGAACAACGACCAGGCGATCTCCTGACGATTGAGGGAACCACTAATGAAACAGTTCTGTAGAGATGAAGTAGTCTTGTGATTTTTCCCACACATACATATATATATATATATACATATATATATGAAATACTCAAGTTGGTGAATAGGCTGTAAGTATACACCCCTCCCCTCTAACCACGCCCCAATCATGCCCCCAAACCACGCCTCCTCCCCCGACCACGACCCACCTCCCAAAATCGGAGGTCTCAAGGTTGGCAAGTATGATGTTGGTCATTATGGAAAAGCGAAGGGTTTTCTGAGGTTCTACAGCACCTTGAAGTAGATGGTGTTGACCAGGACCAGGACCGCGTTGGCGTCTATGGCGCCCGGCGGCAGCGTGTCCTGGATGCGGTCTTCGGTCTGGTTGGCGACCCAGCGGTTGATGGCGAGGCGGGATTGTTCGGGCTGCTCCTGTAGCGCAGAGGCGAGAGTGGGAGCGAAACCCGGTTGCGGAGAAGCCGGCGTTGGAAAAACCCACCTTGAAGTTGAGCGGCAGCAGCTTGGCGCCGTACACGACCTCGCTGATGTTCTGGTAGGTGGCGTTGAAGCGCAGCGACTTGTCGCCGAAGAGGCGGTTGGCGGAGATGAGGTCGGTGGTGGCGCCCTTCTTCCTGTACAGGCGACAGTTGAGCTTGGCGAAGAAGAAGTGCACCTGGTCCGACGTCTTCTCCTTGATGGAATCGAACTCGAACACCTGTCGGGAGAGGGAGCGGGAAATTGACACGGTGGTTAACGGGCGCTCCGGTGACCGCCGACCTTCATGATCTGCCGCAGCGTGTCCTCGCAGGCGCCCAGTTTGGTCATGGCGAAGGCGGTGGAGACGCTGAGGGGAGACATGAAGATGTTGCTGGCCGGCGTCCTGCCCAGCGCCACCTGCTGGTAGAGCGCCAGGGCGAAGCGTGCGTTGGCCTTGGACAGCTCCCACACCCGAGGGTTGGTGGACTCGGGGACCGGACCCTCCGTCGGCTCCTCAGGGGCGTCGGCCTCGGGCTTGCGGTAGACGCAGCGCGGCTCTAGCGGGAGGTCTTTGGGTTTGGCGTCGCAAACGTCGGCGGGGGCGGAGCCAGAGACCAGCGACAGCAGGCTCAGAAGCAACAGCCAATCGGTGGACGGCATCCTGCGGCCAGGCCAATTAGGGCAGAGATGGTTAGCATCTTGGATGTAGCACACAGGTGTTCGCTGAGGGCCACAGGGCACTTAGAAGCGGCCCCCTGGGGCCACACATAACAGTCAATACTTTTAGTACGCCATGTTTTTATGTAGATTTAAAAAAAAGTAAAATGTAAAGTTGCAATAATTACACCTCAAAATGAAATGTATATTACTGGAAATGGAAAAACAGTACTGCTGTTTTTATGCTAAAAAAGATCATTTTTACTGTAAAATTTACATTTGTTTTACTGTGAATAAATACAGTAAAATGTAAGCGCAACTACTTTTATTGCCCCATTTTTTATGCATTTTAATAGTGGATTTTTTAAAAACTAAAATGTAAAGTTGCGAAAAATTTCACCTCAAAATGTAGTGTATGTTACTGTAAATGGAAAAACAGCACTGCTGTTTTTATGCAAAAAACAAAATGTTTACTGTTAAATAGAAAAACTGCAATTTTACAATACAATTTTGGCACCTGAGCTGCTTTTTAATAAAAAAAAATGTTTATTTAAGTGTAGATTTTTATTACTTTAAATGCCAAAACGGCACCGCTAATTATTACAGTAAAAAAAAAAAGTTCATTTTTTTTATACAAAAATGCAATTTTACAGTAAAATTTTGGAACCTGAGCAGCCAGTTGTTTTTTTGTTTTTGTTTCTTTTTGAACCACAAATCAACAAGGGTAGTTTTTTCCGTGTATTACTGTAAATCCCAAAATGGCACCACAGTTTATTACAGTAAAAAAGTACAGTTTTTTTTTCATTTTTCATTTTAAAAAATGTAGTGTTTATTACTGTAAATGGAAAAACAGTAAAAAAAACAACAACATAATTTTTCCTATAAAATTTACATTTGTTTTTTACTGTAAATAAAAAACTGCAATTTTACAGTAAAATGTAACAGTGAATACTTTTATTACACCATTTTTTAATGCATTTTATTAGTGGATTTCAACAAGTGTAGATTTTTCAGTGTATTACTGTAAATTGCGAAACGGCACCACAGTTTATTACAGTAAAAAAAAGTACGGGGTGGGGGGGTCCCCCGAGGTATTCCGAGGCCATGGTCTCTCCACCGTGTCCTGGGTCTTTCCAGTAGTCTGCTACCAGTCAGACACACCCTATGGACACCTCCCCAGGGGGGCTTTGGAGGGATCATTCTGACAATGTGGGAAACACATTTTAAGATACTCAACTCTCTACTGCCATTTGGTGGCTAAAGTGGACAGTGGACGCCCCCATTTCGTCACGTTTCATGTGTCAGGTAAACTGTGGCGAATGGGGCCTTATGAATCCCCTTCCTACTGTACATTATTAGACATTTTCTACTTAAAAAAAAAAAAAAATTGAATTTTGAATTTTTTTTATTAGATCATTTTTTAAATGATTATAATTATTTTAATTAAATGTAAACTTATGACACATACAATTAAAATTAATAAAATTGCCAGGACACTGCCGCCTTGGGATCCCCTGGGAGGAGCTGGACTATGTGGCTGAGGAGAGGGAAGTCTGGGCTTCACTGCTTAGGCTGCCGCCCCCCGCGACCCCACCTCGGATAAGCAGAAGAAGATGGATGGATTTTCGATTTTTTTTTCGAATTATTTGTGACGTCACCTGGTTGAAAGTTTGCACGTGAAGCAAAACTTCTTTCCGTTAACGAGCTATATATAACTGCCCTATCTATATATATGTATATATATATATATATATATATGTGTGTGTGTATATATATATATGTGTGTGTATGTATGTATACGTACAGTATGTGTGTATATATATATGTATGTAGGTATATGTAAATATATACATATATATATATACATATATATACACATAAACATACATATATATCTATACAATAAAATATTTGTATGTTTATATATACACACATACATACATATATACTTATATGTATGTGTCTATATATGTATGTATGTATATATATAACATAAATATACATATATATATATATATGTATATATTTACATATATATAATTATCATTATTTTTTACTTTCTTTATTTATTAAATTGTGTTTTGTTTTATTTTATTTTATTACTATTTTTATTATTATTTTTAACTTTTAGGTCTCCTCTCAAGTTTGGTCCCGGGGAACAAAATTACATTAATATCTTTACATAAAAATTAAAAAAATAAGTATATATATATATATATATATACATATATATATATATATATATATATATATATATATATATATATATATATATATATATATATATATATATATCCATCCAACCATCCATTTTCTACCGGTTGTTCCCTTTGGGGTCGCGGGGGGCACTGGTGCCTATCTCAGCTACAATCGGGCGGAAGGCGGGGTACACCCTGGACAAGTCGCCACCTCATCGCAGAGCCAACACAGATAGACAGACAACATTCACACTCACATTCACACACTAGGGCCAATTTAGTGTTGCCAATCAACCTATCCCCAGGTGCATGTCTTTGGAAGTGGGAGGAAGCCGGAGTACCCGGAGGGAACCCACGCAGTCACGGGGAGAACATGCAAACTCACCACAGAAACATCCCGAGCCCGGGATTGAACCCTGTTTACTCAGGACCTTCGTATTGTGAGGTAGACGCACTCACCCCTCTACCACCGTGCTAGTGAAAATGTGCAAATGAGCTGCAGTATAGCACCAGGAGTGAGGAAGGTCTCATACCGCCACTTATAAGGTGGTAAAGTATGTCACCTTACCTTGCGGACATTCCCTCAACCAAACAACTTTGCGCACTAAAACTTGCCCTCAGGCCCCCTTTTTGGGCACCCCCAATCTACAACATTCTGCTTTTTGACGCCGACCACCAACACAAGACTCAAAATGGACACCTGTCACTCACAGCGGTGCCAGAAGACATCACCTTCCTGAAAACAGACTGGTGGTACGGGTGGTAAGTCAATATTCCTGTTCTTGGTGTTGTGTTCATGTCATATTGTTGTCGTCATCTGGATTATTGGCAGGAGTATTTCAATAATAATACTTTTTTTATCCTTTAAAAAGCACTACAAATGTTTACTTTTGAAGCAGTAGTAGTCACAGAAGTTAGACTTGTTGCAAAGTGAACAATTTAAAGATGTCTTACCTGAGCAGGCACCAGGACAAATGTGTGTGTGTGTGTGTGTGTGTGTGTGTGTACTAGAGGTCAATGACCTGCAGTGTCCAAACATCACAACGACCTTTGACTCCACCCCATGTGTGCCAGTCCTTGACGCCCACATTTTTACTTCATGTTCATTGGACAGTGTAAAACCACTTCCTGTGAGGCGTGGTCAAAACAGGAAGTGCGTTAGTAAAACACACAAGGAGGCGTTTGTTTGTACGCGTAAAACACCGTCATCGTCAGTTAACTTCATTTGTACAATCAACTGACCCAATTAAATTTTTATTAACAATGAATTCAATTAACTTTAATTGTATGATCAGATCAATAAATCCAATTAACTTCATTTGCATAATCAATTCTATAAATGCTGACTGTACAATCAAATCAATAAATCAAATGGACTTTATTGATATAATCAATAACAAAATTAACTTTATTTTCACAGTCAAATCAACTTTATTAGTACAGTCAATAAATCAGATTAACTTTATTTGTACAATCAATACAGCAAATCATATTCCTTAGTAAAATTAATAATCAAATTAAATTTATTTGTATATTCAAATCAACTTTATTAGTACAATCAATAAACCAAATTAACTTTATCGTAAAATCAAAAAATAAACTAACTATATTTTGCACAATTATTAATCCAAATTAACTGTATGTGTAAAATCATTTACCAAATTAACTTTATTTATAAAATCACTTCAATTAACTTTATATGTAGAATTGTACAAACGATAGCCAAAGTAACTATTTCAACAATCAAATTATTCATCAAATTAACTTTATTGGTCCAATCAGATCAATTCACTTTATTTGCACAATCAATAAATCTAATTAACTGTATTGCACAATTAATTAAATGAACATTAATTGTTCAATCAAATCATAAAATCAAATGACCTTCATCTGTATAATCAATAAAACACATCAACTTTATTTGTACAATCAATGAGCATCAAGTTTTTTGTACAATCAATAAACCAAATCAACTTTATTAGTACAGTCAATAAATCAAATTAACTTTATTTGTACAATCAATACAGCAAATCATCTTCCTTAGTAAAATTAATAATCAAATTAACTATTTGCATATTCAAATCAACTTTATTAGTACAATCAATAAACCAAATTAACTTTATTGTAAAATCAAAAAATAAACTAACTTTACCAGCACAATTAATCATCCAAATTAACTGTATGTGTAAAATCATTTACCAAATTAACTTTATTTATAAAATCACTTCAATTAACGTTATATGGAGAATTGCACAAACGATAGCCGAATCAACTATTTGAACAATCAAATCGATTCATCAAATTAACTTTATTGGTCCAATCAGATCAATTCACTTTATTTGCACAATCAATAAATCTAATCAACTGTGTTGCACAATTAATTAAATGAACATTAATTGTTCAATCATATCATTAAATCAAATGACTTTTATCTGTATGATCAATAAAACACATAAACTTTATTTGTACAATCAATGAGCATCAACTTTTTTGTACAATCAATAAACCAAGTCAACTTTATTTGTACAAGTGATAATCAAATTAACTGTATTTGCACAATCAATAAACACATTGACTTTACATATACAATCAATTTGGTTGTACAATCAAGTCAATAAATCAAATCAACTTTATTTGCATAATGATCACCAAATGAACTTTATTTGTACAATTAGTTCAATTAACTTTATTTTAACACAATCAATACATCTAATTAACTTTTTTTGTACAATCAATTTCATTAACTTTAATTGCACAATCAAATCAATGAATCAAATTAACTTTGAATTCTCCCTGCCCACTGGGTGTGAGTTTTCCTTGCCCTTTTGTGGGTTCTTCCGAGGATGTTGTAGTCGTAATGATTTGTGCAGTCCTTTGAGACATTTGTGATTTGGGGCTATACAAATAAACATTGATTGATTGATTGACTTTTTTGTACAATCAACAAACCTAATTAACTTAATTTGTATAATCATTTCTATTAACTTTAATAGTACAATCGAATCAATAAATTAAATTTACTTTATTTGCAGACAATCAATTTATTTAACATTAATTGTACAATTAAAATCAGTGAATCAAATTACCTTTGTTTGTACAATCAATATACAAAATTAACTTTATTGGTAGGTTTATTAACCAAGTTACCATTACTTGTACAGTCCATTTTGTACAATGAATATACCAATTGAACTGTATTTGTACAATCAAATCAATAAATCAAATCCTCTTTATTTGTGTTGTCGATAAAGCAAATCAACTTTATTTGTACAATCAATACCATGAATTTACCATGAATTGATTAACTTGGATCCCGACTTAAACAAGTTGAAAAACTTTTTCGGGTGTTACCATTTAGTGGTCAATTCTACGGAATATGTACTGAACTGTGCAATCTACTAATAAAAGTTTCAATCAATCAAAAAAAATAACCACATTAACTTTATTTGTACAATCAACAAATCAAAGCAACTTTTTTTGGGGGACAACCAATAACCAAATTAACTTTTTTTGTACAATCAATGGCTAGTTGGACAATCAATAACCAAATTAAATTAATTTGTACAATCAATGGCTCCTGAAAATATCACTTTAATTATCTTGTAGAATACTAGAAGTGGACCAGGCTTGTGTCTGCAGTGATCACTTTGTAAAAAATTTTTTGGAACATTTGATTTGTTTAAGAAGCTTTCTGTGATGCAATCGAGCTCATTTTCTATTATATTACTAGTGTTTGAGAGCATAACTAAACATAAAAAAAGGACAAGAGGTCGCCTGTTCTTTTGTAAATATAACCTGCTTGTGCAAATAAACTAACATCATGTTAAGTCCTAGTCATAAATTTAGCGATTGTTGGTCCAATCCACCATATTTTAATCATCCATTTTCGTAACAGAAACTAACAGCTCAGTTGTTGTTGTTGTGCAGGAAAGCAAAGTGCTTTATTTGACGCAGATGACCACATTATAGCGACTTTGATGATATTTGTTAGCATCAAGAGAATATCCTTAATACTATTAATGAACTAGATAAATAGGCTCAACAAGATATTGTCAGGTTCAAACACTGATGACATCTATTAAACAGACAAGAATCAAGGAATCAAACAGAGACAGAATTCAATTTGGCTCAATGAGGAGAAACGCGTAGACCTGTACCCTTGTACTGTGACCACCACTCTTTTATTCGGACTTTCCATGATTACATGGCAACAGCTGTTTCTAAAGGAAGGGGGGTCGTAAACAGCCGTCGCCTTTGGTTACAAAACAGTGCAAAGAAAAGGTGCCTGGAGGGGGTCAGGTTCTGCTTCCTCTCCGTTGTGTAGATCTTAGGTCAAGACAAAATCGTCCTGTGGATTACAATACATCAAAGAAACAGACACTTTCATGTCGCTTCCCATCCTACACAGTGGAGTTTTGCTTGCCGGGAACTCATTGAAGCACAAAGTTTTGTGATAACTTAGATACAATTATTCTGACAGACATACTGAATCTTGACATCGCTAGGAAAAATTGCTGAACAATTGCAGTTCCATTTAATCCATGATTGTAGAGAAAATAAAAAATAAAAATTAAAAGATTTGTAAGGTTCCCAAGGTTTCTTCTTTTCATCCCGGGATTTTGGAGTTTTTCCTTGCCTGGAAGTGGGTTCAGATCATGGTACGTCGTTGAGGTTGGTGAAGCCCTTTGCGGCGCCTGCGATTTGAACAATTTCCCTTGTGGATCAGTGAAGTTGGTCAAAGTCTAAAGGCCGTACAAATAAATTGTGATTGATTTGTACTAGGGTTGTACGGTATACCAGAACTAGTATAGTATCGCGGTACTAATGAATAAAAAAACGGTACTACACTCTGTTTGAAATGCACCGGTTCCAGAGGGATGACGGTGTGTCACCTTGCTGGTTGTTACGAGCAGAGGAGCATGTTCGGCAGCGCACAATTACAGAGTACTTACAAGGCAGACAGAGTGTAGACAGAAAAGGGAAAACGGACGCATTTTGGTGTAAAAAGTCAAAGATAAAGGTGAAGTTATAAAACTGAAACACCCTCAGGAAGACATGGCTAGCCAGTGTGGAGAATGCATATATTTTTTAAGAGTTATTTCTTTATTCATAGTCATGTTTGAAGCAGCTAATATTTTCGCTTCCCCTTTGGTCCGGATGACATGATGTCGAATATTTCCAAAAAGTATTTGAAATGTGGACTAATCAGACCACAGAACACTTTTCCACTTTGCATCAGTCCTTCTTAGATGATCTCGGGCCCAGAGAAGCCGGCGGCGTTTCTGGATGTTGTTGATAAATGGCTTTCACTTTGCATAGAAGAACATTAACTTGCACTTACAGATGTAGCAACCAACTGTATTTAGTGACAGTGGTTTTCTGAAGTGTTCCTGAGCCCATGTGGGGATATCCTTTAGAGCAGGGGTCGGCAACCCGCGGCTCCGAAGTCGCATGCGGTTCTTTGGCAACTCTTATGCGGCTCAGCTGCACAATCGCCGACCCCCCAGATTGTTGCGGGGAGATTCCGGAATTCAATACCTCTCCCGGACATCACCCGGAGTCAACGTACTCCAATTTTCACTCGGACTACAATATTAAGGGCGTGCCGTGATGATATTACTCTTAACGTCCTCTTGAACGTCATCGCGCCCACCATTCACAGAATGCTATTTCCGTCCTCTTGAACGTCATCACGCCCGCCATTCACAGAATGCTATTTGCGTGCCGGCCGGACACATGCATTTCGCTGCTTCTAACGGCACATGTATGAGATTGCAAGGCATACTGGGTGACACAGAGTACACTGACGGTTGTGATATAAACAACTTTAACACTCCTACAAATATGCGCCACATTGTGAACCCACACGAAAGAAGATTGACAATCACATTTCGGGAGAAAATCCTCACAGTAACACAACACAACAGATACCCAGAATCCTTTGCATCCGTTACACTTCCTGACTATGTTATACACCCCACGAGCACCAAAACCCCCCCACCCCCTCCCTGCGTGGTTGAGGTGGGCGGGGTTTGGTTGGGAATAATAAAGAATAACAAGCGGCGTTGGTCGGGCCCGCTTTGGCTGCTGTCCCCGCGACCAAAACCCGGATAAGCGTTAGAAAATGGATGGATAGTAGCTACTATTAGCAAACAGATTTAGCAACTCGGCGTAATATCTTAACATCGACACACTGGCAAAAAATATTTTTTTTTCGGAAAATTTTGTTTTGAAGGGGTTTTTGTCAACTTCCTGTTGATTTTTGCTGAAAGAAGTGAGTGTATGAAATTTAGATGTAAGTCAGACCTACTAGAGATTTTTTTTTCTTGTCTCTACGACATTCCTAACGAAAGTTACAAGTAGTTTTGTCTGTGTTTTTTCCGAGGGGGCGCTAGAGCGCAGTTTTGATTTTTGGGGTTTGGTTTTTTGTTAGATGGCAATTTTCGCCAGTGCTGATGTGTGTGTAAAATTTGGTGAGTTTTGAAGCATGTTAAGGGGGTGAAATTACAGCTTGGCGTTTCTGGATGTTGTTGATAAATGGCTTGTGCTTTGCATAGGAGAGCTTGAACTTGCACTTTGAAGCATTTTAAGGGGGTCAAAGTAGCAAAAATGAAATTTTTTAGGAGACTTTGCGCAGGGGTTCTTTGAAGGCGCGTAAAATGAAAACTGGAGCACTTATTAAAACTCTAATCAGACTTTAATCAGAAGGGTTCAATCTCTCTCCTGTGCGAGTTTGAAGCCGACACGACAAACGCGCTCAGAGGAGATAATGTTTGAAAAAAGGTGACGAGTTTTTACAAAACTTTTGTTTCGAAGGGGTAATTGCCAACTTCCCGTTGATTTTTGCTAAAGGATGTCAATTATTAAAATGTAGGTCTAAGTGAGACCTACATGGACGTTTTACTTTCATGTCTCTCCGACATTCCTACCGGAAGTTACAAGCAGTTTTGTCTGTGTTTTCTTCCTAGGAGCAGTTTATTCCTAGGGGGCGGTAGAGGCGGTGGTATAATTAATAATAATAATAAAACCTTACAAATTCAATAGGGTCCTCTGTCCCAAAAGGACATTCGGTCCCTAAATATGTCAGCAGACTAATAAGGGAGCCTTTGTTCATACATTTCCTACCGCTTGTCCCTTTCGGGGTCTCGAGCGGAAGACTAAAAGACAAGTTGTCTATTTTAATTAAGGACAACATCGTTCTTCCATTGCAATAATAAACATATGTTTAATGTACTCTAAGATGGTTTTTTTTCCAAATAAAGCCAATAATGAAGCCAATAATTTTATTTTGAAAAGTACTAAAATATTGGAAACCCTAATTTGTACAAATAATAATAATGAACCAAAATGAACTTTATTTGCAAAAATCAAACCAAATTAACCATATGTACAATCAATAAAAAAAATTCAATGACGCGAGGTTGAGCTTAAAGGAAATGGGGTAGCGGTGTGAGTTGGTCCAGCACGTACCCCACCGGCGTGCCAGCAGCCGTGTTCTCCTTGTCCTCGAGGATGTTGCCGGCCAGAAGCTTCATCTTGGATCGCACCTCCCTGAACAGCTGACTCTGCGTGGGGGGCTGCGCTCTGCCTCTTTCGGTCTGTCGCCGGCGTGGCGGAAATTCGCAGAAGTCTTCTCTCTGGACTTTGGTTATGAAATTCAGGGTGTCCACGGACATGTTGTTGTCCAGCATGACTGAGTTTGGGGAGAACATCTGGTGCATCACGGGCAGGTTGTCTTCTTTCAGCAGCCAGCTGTGCTGCTCACGGTCGAGAGCGGGTTCCTCGAGGATGCCTGCCACCTCGGACCCAAACATGCTGCGCCGCACACAAACCACGGGTCATGAGCAACGGCGTGATCGGGTGGTCATGTGACCTCAGTACCTGTTGCTGGCGATGTCTCGCAGAATCGGACCGTTCGAATCTCGCTGCTGCACGTCCCCGTGGACCTCCGTCCTCTTCCTGGATGGGTGGGTGGAGTCAGTGGAAATGGTGCACAGGAAGCATCAACATGTCTTACCTGGGATTGATAGCAGCCGGGCGAACAGCCTCTTGGCGAGCGATATAACGTTCCTCGGCTCCGCCCATGGACCTGATGACATAGTCATGTGGTGCTGGAGAAGGGGAGGACGGAGCGTGGGGTTCGCTTACCGGAGTGGGAGGGGTTTGATCCCCCCAATAGAGACTGGCGCCTGAAATCAAGTCAAAAGGGGCGTGTCAAACTCCGGTACAAGAGGACCATAATAACATCTTGACAAGAGAGCTCTACCCGTTTCCACGGCAATACTGGTCATGGTCTTGGGGGCCGGTGGGTCGCCCAGATTCTCCAAAAGCGTTTTGACCTGAACACATCCAGTGAACGCTTTCATAACCGTAGTGACAATCTACACAGCAATGCACTTCCTCTCATGTCCACCAGGGGGTCTTTAAAGTTAAAGTACCGTATTTCCTTGTATTTCCTTGAATTGCTGCCGGGGCACTAATTAATTTAAAACCTATTCTCAATCCGGCATTTACCAAAGGCATGCGGTAAATTTAGGCCTGCACTTATAAATTTGAGTGTGATGTAAGGATACCATCATGAAAAGCACATTTAATAAAAAAAACGTTATTATGGTCTTACCTTTACTTATAAATGAAGTCCATGCGCAGCTCCTTCTGATGAAAAGCATCAAGAACTTGTTTATAGAAGTCTTCCTTATCTTTCCTCAGTTTTAAAAGTCTCTCTGTCTCGATGAAGATCTTCCTTTATTAACTCCTGCTTCGATTGAAAGTCCAGTTTCGAACACTGTTTTATTTTAGATATGTAATCCTCCATGTTAAAAGTGCAAGCGAGAGGAAAAAATATTCGATCGCTGCTCACTCTTGCTGCTTGTTGTCACTTCTTCTGCAGCAGAGTAGTGGCAAGAAGGATCACTAGCGCCCTCTACCACCAGGAGGCGGGAGTCATTTAATGACTCATATTTGACACACGCAGCTAGCGTATACTAATAAAACATAGCTGCTTACTGTTCTTTTTAACATATTCAATAGCTTGGACCTTAAATCCCACTGAATAGCTTTTAATCTTCTTCCCTTCATGCGATTTCAAATTATTGAAATCAGCCTCCTCTATTTTGAAAATGATGACAGGTGAAGTGTCACTCGTGATGTGACGAGTTTGACCCGGCGGAAATTCTAGGCATATTCTAATTATTTTGCTAAACGAGTTTGACCCAGCGGAAATTCTAGGCATGCGCTAATAAAAATAATATTTTGCGAAACATGTTTGACCCGGCGGTAATGCTAAGCATGCGCTATTTATTTTGTGAAAATAGTTTGACCCGGCATTAATTCTAGGCAGGCGCATACTATACACCCGGCGGCAATTCAATTTAAAATGATCAAAATACAGTGGATATTGAACATATTATGAACATGTCTCTTACTACATACATACATACATATATATATATATATATATATATATATACACACACACATATATACAGATACACACACACATATATATATATATACACACACACACATATACATATATGTGTGTGTATATATATGTATATACACACACACACATATAAATACACATGTGTGTGTATATATATACACACAAACATTTATATATGTATGTATATATATATATATATACACACACATATGTGTGTGTATATATGTGTATATATATATATACACACACACACACACACACACACACATACATACACACACATACATATATGTACAAACAAATACACACTTATTTATTTATATATACATACATACATATATACACACACAGACATTCATACATACACACACATATATATATATATATATATAAACACACGCACGCACACACAGTGTATATAAAACGATGGAGGGCGACTCCTATTAGCCGCATCTTCCAAGCGTTTTTTTTAATCATCTTTAAAATCCTAATTAAAAAAGGACATGTGTGTTCTGTCTCTCATGATTGTGAAAAAAGTGCAGTTCCTCTTTAATATGCTAGTGAGGAGCATGCAGAGCAGGAGAAGCCCCTGGTGGACATGAGAGGCATTGCAGCTTTATGTCACAACAGGTGCTAATGGACCTTGCTGTTAAAAAAAATGAAAAAGTTTACCTGAGCTTGCAGGATGTAGAGCTGCTGCACATAAAAGTCAAGTGAAATCCCCTCCGCCTGTGGTCCTTTCTTGCATTGGCAGCCGAGTAATGTGGGAGAAGCAGGGTTAGGGAAGGGAGAGTCCTCCTTCTCCGGGACTGGAACAGGAAGGACGTCGGAACAGGAAACTGGGCATGTGTCGGGGGAGGCGGAGTCCGGCAGAGGAGAAGGAGCAGGGTGAAGACTGGAAGGGGCAGACGTTTGGGTAGAGCCGTGGAACACAGATGGGACCACCGGCGTGCATTCGTGTGCATGTACGGAGCAACAGGTGCATGGCCGCGGGATGTCAGCGATGGGGGTGCTGTGGAGCTGGGCGGGAGGAGCAGAAGAGGGGGCGTTTTCTGAAGGAGGAGGCTGGCTGTGGGGCGACAAGTCAGTGTCCTGCTGCAGGTTGTGATTGGAGATGAAACTGTTGTCAATCAGCAGGGAAAGTTCTGGAACAGACGGTTGAACGTGTAGAGTCTGAAATAACAAAAGATGGCCACAAGCATGACGTCACTCTAGTTACAAACAAAACAAGCATGGAGTGCTGACAAGGGATGAACCGAAATGTAAAAAAACCAAGGCCAAAAACCGAAACAAATGAATATGTAATTAATTATGGATACTGTATATACACACACACACAATATATATATATACATACATATATACATACATACATACATACATATATATGTATACATACATACATATATATATATATACATACATATATATATATATATACATACATATATATATATATATACATACATATATATATATATATACATACATACATACATACATATATATATATACATACATACATATATACATACATACATACATACATACATACATATATATATACATACATACATACATATATATATATATCAGGGTTTCCCACACATTCATTTATTTGTGGCGGCCCGCAACGAAAGAATTACGGCCGCCACAAAAAAAAAAATAAATAAATAAAAATAAAAACAAATTCCCGCTTTTGACTCGTTCGACTGCTCATAAAAGCAATGGGACTCTGTCTGTGAATGGAGCTTATAGTTACATATTATATAAATATGTTTAATATTATATAAACATGTACATAAAGTGTTGTAGTTACGTATATTCCAACTCGGCGTTCTTCTTGGTCATCGCCGCCTAATGATGTTCCATAAATTCTTTTTTTAATCTTTGACAAAAAGATTCGAATTAGCTAGTTTTTCTCACCTTTTTTTCGGTTTAATTTAGAATTTTAAGATAAAAAAGATAAACTATGCTTCAAAATTTTATTTTAATTTTTTTTCCTGTTTTCTCCTCTTTTAAACCGTTTAATTAGGTGTCTTTTTCACCATTTATTCTTTACAAAAAACCTTCCGTAAAAGGAAAAAAAAATGTACGACGGAATGACAGACAGAAATACCCAATTTTTATAATATATATATATTAAAGGTAAATTGAGCAAATTGGCTATTTCTGGAAATTTATTTAAGTGTGTATCAAACTGGCAGCCCTTCGCATTAATCAGTACCCAAGAAGTAGCTCTTGGTTTCAAAAAGGTTGGTAACCCCTGCTCTAATGTATGACTGCCATCTACTAGCCACACTTATTACACCATGTACCAAATAAAATTGCTTCAAGGTCAGTAAGCACAACCAGAATTAAGCTGGACATTTGGCGCACCGGGTTATAAAACGCACTGTTAATTTTTGGGAAAATGAAAGGATTTGAAGTGTGCCTGTCAGTCCGAAAAATACGGTATTTGCAAGTTGGAGCCATTTTCAGCTAGAAATTTTTGGTGGTCGAAAGTTATGCGCATCACAAATGCTGACCTTTGGACTCACCTGTTGAGCGGGAAAGTGCGGCCCTAGCGAAGGTCTCGGTGAGACGTCATTGTCCTCCACTCCCGAGTCGTGGTTACTGATGGACAGGACGGCAGGGGGTGGAGCTCTACTGGTGAAGAATTAAGGAAGGTCATGCAGACGGGATTAGGACGGACAAAGCCAGCTCACCTGCTGAAGGAGCCCTGAGCATGTCGGGGCGCTTGGATCGGCCTCAAGTTGCGTTCCGGACTCAAATCAAAGTGCAAATTCTGCTGGTCTGCCGGCGCCACCTCCTGACCACACAGAAGCAGTCATTCCTCTGCACTGTCATCTCAAGGACAATCTTCAGGAGAAAATACACACCTTGTAGAGCGTGATGGCTTCGGTGGCGCTTAACAACCGGCAGTCCATTTGGCCACTGTCAGAACCAGAATCAGAGCCTCGACACTGGAAGAACTGAGGGGCTCTGTGGGTGGAGCCAAAGATGACGAGCAGGAAAGAGCCATTTTCTGACAGTACCCTGAAACAAAACACAGCGTCGGTATACGTCAACAACGAGTAGACGTTTACCTGTGGACACACCCACCTGTCCTGGAGGGCGGAGCTAAAGAGGAACCGCAGACACCAGGCCCACACCTGAGGATTGCCCACGTGGATGACGGCACTCATCCAGCTGTCACAGGACATCGGTAAAGATCAAATCAACACAAAGTCGCGGCTCTCGATCCATCACATGCTTGTGTCGTGTGTGGAGATGTCCGATAATGGCTTTTTTTTGCCGATATCCGATATTGTCCAACTCTTAATTACTGATTCCGATATCAATAGATACCGTTTTATACAGGGATGGGAATGAAGATTTACAAAATCTGCTGAAAATGTTTTAACCCTAAAACACCGCTTTGCATTTTCTGCTATTTTGAGTCAAAATCTGTTGTTTATCTTCACCTTCAGTTTGATAGATATATCGAGCCATGCCCAGTTCCACTTGTTTCTCACGCCCTTATCGATATCTTTCGCTAATGAAGCATTCCTATCTTGAATAAGCTTAAAGGGGAACATTATCACCAGACCTATGTAAGCGTCAATATATACCTTGATGGTGCAGAAAAAAGACAATTTATTTTTTTAACCGATTTCCGAACTCTAAATGGGTGAATTTTGGCGAATTAAACGCCTTTCTGTTCATCGCGCTGGAGGGGATGACGTCAGAATGTGACGTCACCGAGGTAACACACCCACCATTTTCATTTTCAACACATTACAAACACCAGGTCTCAGCTCTGTTATTTTCCGTTTTTTTTACTATTTTTTGGAACCTTAGAGACATCATGCCTCGTCTGTGTGTTGTCGGAGGGTGTAACAACACTAACAGGGAGGGATTCAAGTTGCACCACTGGCCCGAAGATGTTAAAGTGTCTGCCGCCAGACCCCCATTGAATGTACCAAAGTATCTCCACATTTTACCGGCGATGACAGACATGGCACAGAGATGTATGGATGAACTGCAAATGCATTTACAACGATAGTCAACGAAATCACAAAGGTGAGTTTTTTTTATGTTGACTGCCAGCTAATTGATGCTAACATGCTACGCTAATCGATGCTAACATGCTATTTACCGGCGGTGCTAAAGCAGACATGGCACAGAGATGTATGGATAACCTGTAGATGCATTTGCAACTATATTACGTTTCCTTCCACCCACATTTAATGCGAAAAAAAAAACACCAATCGACGGATTTAAGTTGCTCCAGTGTCAAAAGATGCGAAAGTCCTGATCGTTTGGTCCGCACATTTTACCGGCGATGCTAACGCAGCTATTCGGCCATGCTATGGCTATGAATAGCGTCAATAGCTATTCGCTCAATAGCTTCAGTTTCTTCTTCAATACTTTCATACTCCAACCATCTGTTTCAATACATGCGTAATCTGTTGAATCGCTTAAGTCGCTGAAATCCGAGTTTGAATCCCAGCTAATGTCGCTATATCTTGCTGTGGTATTCCCATTGTTTGTTTACATTGGCAGCACTGTATGACGTCACAGGGAAATGGCCAGTGTCTTCGCAGAGAGCGAAAATAAGGCACTTTAAAGCTTTATTTAGGGTTATTCCGAGACCGGTAAAATTTTGAAAAAAAATTCAAAAAATACAACAAGCCACTGGGAACTGATTTTTATTGTTTTTAACCCTTTTGACATTTTGATAATGTTCCCCTTTAACCATGTCTGAAACTGTTTTGTCAATTTAAAAAAAAGTGTTAATTAAGAGCTACTGTGTTTTCTTTCCAGATTAGTCGCCGATTAACACAACCAATACAAACAGAATAAGAGTTCAGAAACGCTCACAATAATTGAGGATCAGGGACTATATTGTCGGCAAACAACGTGTACAGACGCCTAGAACGGGCAATGTCATTGGTTGATGTTGTCAGCTGATAGTAGAGCTAGCCAATCTGGTGCCTTCACACATTGGCATTATATTTTTAGCGGGAATTTTCTGCCTTGTACTGACTGATAACTAGGTCAACGCAAAGACAAAATCTACGAGTACCTAAATTTTCTCCCCGGATTCAAACGATTCACAGAAATGACCCTGGCGGTAGGGGTGTAACGGTACACACAAATTTCAGTTCGGTACATACCTCGGTTTAGAGGTCACGGTTCGGTTCATTTTCAGAACAGTAAGAAAACCAACAAAATATACATTTTTTGGTCATTTATTTACTAAATTTATAAACAATGGCTTGATCCTTTTAACATTGGGAACACTATGATAATTCTGTCCACGTTAATCCACATTAAACTGCCTCAAGTTGTTGCTTGGATGAAATAAAATGACAACTTTTCTTCTACATATAAAAAGTGCAACATTAAACAATTTCAAGTCAACTCATCATGCTTAATTTATTACAGCATTTGGAAAGCCTGTAGTTGATTTTTATTATGTAAATGTTATATTTTTATCAACATGTGATAGCAGGGACCTTGCCATTCAACACCAGGCTGCTACATTACTAATGATTAATGTAACTATAGCTGAAAAAATAGTACAATAGCAATAGGAGAGACTATTCATCCCTGAAAACCATGGAGTTCATGTAGGCTTAATTATGCAATTACATTATTATATACACTATCAGAGACAGAAACTCTTCACTTAATATAATGTCCTTTTTTGCTGCTTCAACACACCTCAATCAACACTGTCCGTAACACACGCACACACCGCAAAATGAGCTAACGTTACGCTAAAAGCTAACTAACCTTCACCTCAAACAGGACTGCGAGTGAGCTGAGCTGCAGTTTGTTTCTAGAAGGTCAACGGGCTCATAGTGATGTTTAGAAAGTAAGACTTGAAAGTGTTTAGTGTAATTAGGAGAGTCCGCTGCTCACCTGCTAAACGCCTATCTGCTCGACGCTGAAGAGCTGACGAGATGCGCTCTGAATACGCACTACTGATTGGCTTGTTATCGCTACGGTTGTAACCAATCAGATGGTTGTGTGGGAGGGATAATGCTGGGTGCTGTGTACAGACAGGCACAGAGGCAGAACGGAGTGGAGCAGCTTGTTAAGACTTTAGCCTAGGCGGAAATATTTCATATGTTGGTGTGGAACTCGTTCGGTACTCTTCCGCACCGAACCGGAACCCCCGTACCGAAACGGGTCAATACAAATACACGTACCGTTACACCCCTACCTGGTGGCGCCAAAATCGGCGGAATTATACAGTCGTGGAATTAACACATTATTTTGCCTAATTTTGTTGTGATGCCCCAATGGATGCATTAAACAATGTAACAAGGTTTTCCAAAATAAATCAACTCAAGTTATGGAAAAAAATGCCAACATGGCACTGCCATATTGATTATTGAAGTCACAAAGTGCATTATTATTTTTTTGACATGCCTCAAAACAGCAGCTTAGAATTTGGGACATGCATTCCCTGAGAGAGCATGAGGAGGTTGAGGTGAGCGGCGATGGGGGTGGGTGGATATTGTAGCGTCCTAGAAGAGTTAGTGCTGCAAGGGGCGCTGGGTATTTCTTCTGTTGTACTACGGTGCGGATGTTTTCCCGAAATGTGTTTGTCATTATTGTTTGGTGTTGGTTCACAGTGTGGCGCATATTTGTAACAGTGTTAAAGTTGTTTATACCGCCACCTTCAGTGTGACCTTTATGGCTGTTGACCAAGTATGCGTTGCATTCACTTGTGTGTGTGAAAAGCCGTAGATATTATGTGACTGGGCCGGCACGCAAAGGCAGTGCCTTTGAGGTTTATTGGCGCTCTGCACTTCTCCCTACGTCCGTGTACCACTCCGTACAGCGGTGTTTTAAAAAGTCATACATTTTACTTTTTGAAACTGATGCGGATAATTTTGAAACCGATACCGATAATACATATTAAAGCATTTATCGGCCGATAATATCGGCAGTCCAATATAGGACATCCCTAGTTGTGTGATTGACTTACAGCCCGACCAGCGGCAGCTTGGAGGCTTTGGGGTCGGATTCCAGCACCAAAACCAGCTTCCTGGTCTTATCCATGGTCAGAAACCTGCACGCGCACGTTAGACATGAGCATGTGTTCTACACTGGCCACCTGGTCCGGTCGTCTTACCCTCGCTGGTGGTTGGTGGTGGGCGGCGGCCGGCCCAGGCTGGTCAGACTCCTGTGTAGCGCCGTGGGAATGATGGGGATGGCTCGGACCGGCTGGACGTCCAGGCAGGTGGACGGGCAGACATACGACCAGCTGAGATCGAAGAGCGCAGCGTCGGCCTGCATTTGGCAGCTGATACGACCCTTGACCTTTATGAGCTGAGACAGATTGAGGGTCTGTCGGCCGCTGACGTAGCGCTGCAAGTCCTGGGCGCCAGCCCACAAACACACTATCAGGCGACCTGAGCATGTGGGACAGGCGCGGACATGATGGCCGGGGACTTACAGAGGAGGAGGAATACAGCTCGGCCTCGGATTGGATGATGCCGTCACATGTCTTCTCAGAGGAGATTACACACGGAACCAGGACATCTCCCGGTACCAAAACAGTGGGAACGCGATCTGTTGTTCCCGGTTGGTCTCGACCTGGATCAAACCGGTCCAGATTGACAGTCACACCCTCCTCATCTGGATGAGACAAGAGGGACGTCACAGAGAGAACACACATGCGAGCAGTTGAAGTGAAGTGTGAAGTGAATTATATTTATATAGCGCTTTTCTCTAGTGACTCAATGCGCTTTTACATAGTGAAACCTAAGGCTGGACGATATGGCCTTTTTTTTTAATACCTCGATATTTTAAGGCAATATCGCGATGCACGATATATATCTCGATATTTTTGCCTTAGCCTTAAATCAGTGGTGTCCTAAGTGCGGCCCGCAGGTCATTTTTTAACGGCCCCACGGCACATTATAAAAATACTGTGGAAAAAAATTTTAACATAAAAAGTGGTATGAAATAGGGATGCACCGAAATGAAAATTTGTGGCCGAAGCCGAATAAAATTTAAACGCTTGGCCGAAGGCCGAATACCGAATAATGAATGCAGTTTTTCACAATTTTTTTAATATTGCATAAATAGCCTAGAATAAATATTTAGACATGTTTTTCAAATAAAGTATTTTTTATTGAATATTGATATTTTTTTAATATTCCAGTAGTCTTTGCTTTTCAAAAAAAGCACAGTTTTTCATTTATATTAGGCCTTGAAACAAAACATGCATTCCAAAAAAAAATAAAGTGCATTAAAGTGGATAAACCCACAACAAATGAATTATTGTCCTTTTGGCAAAAGTCTGCTTAGCCACAGTAGATATGCTAATAATGTAAACAGAAGGCTCAAGTAAATCTCAATTAAGTGTGTGCTTGTAACCTCTTACACTTATACAGGTAGCCTACACAACAGGCTAATAATGTAAACAGAGGCCCCACTAAATCTCAATAAGTGTGTGCTTGTAACCTCATACACTTATACAGGTACACAACATATCCCAACGTCACTGCACGTTGGTTGATTGCGTCACCGCGTCAAAAAATTGCGTCACACGCCACTATTCGGCCTTGTTTTTAACTCATTCCACCGAAGGCCGAATGTGGCTTTTTTTGCCATATTCGGCCGAATATATTCGGTTACCGATTAATCGGTGCATCCCTAGTATGAAAGGGCAAATGTAAAATGTAACAGGAACATTTTGCAATGTTTGCTTTAATAACACAAAGCTGCCATGCAGGCTGTTTCTTTCTTTAAAAAAATAATAAGTGAATCAAAATCAATGTCATTATGAATTATTGACCTATTCAAGGCTCCAATTACCTCACATTAAATATTCCACTTTGAGATATTTTTGTGTGCTATAGTTGGATATTTTGTGTTTGCCATATAAAAAACTGAGCTGTTTTTTTTTTTTCAAAGGGCCTAAAACGAACAAACTAAAAACATAAACTACAAAAAAACTTATAATTGACGAATAGATCTAAAGTTGATCTCGAGACCATTGTGTTAAAAGTAAACAGTAAAAAAAAAATAGTTATGATTTATTTTTTAACACTTTAATAAGTAGGACCCCTTTGGGTCAGTGTGTTTTGTTTTTGAGTGTCATTGCACAAAAAATAATAGTGAATTAAAATCAATGGTGTTATGAGTTGTTGACCATTTATTATATAATCTCAAATATTCTACTTAAAAATTTTATGGGTGAAAATATTGCATATTTTGTGTTTTTTTCCTTAAAAAAACATGGTTTTCTTTGACAAAAAGAGCATACAACTTAAATCTTTAAAAACGTCTTATTGACAGATAGACCTAATGTTGATATACAGATTTAAAACTTGAATAATAATAAAAATAATAATACTGAATAATGACAGATTTTAACATTTTATTTTTACCAAAACCCTTTGGGGTCCCCGGGATCAAGCCTGAGTGGAGGCATAAATGTATATTTTTTTATACATATATTGGATTGTTTTTAAAAAAAATGGCCCCCGCTTGCTTTGATTTTTCAGTGAAGACTTGATGCATATAATCACACCGGTATGATAATTCTATGTGTCTACATCAAAACATTCTTCTTACTGCATTAATTCATGCTACTTTTAAACGTTCATGCAGGCAGGGAAATCACAACTAAGTCAATTGACCAAAAGTGTATTTATTAAACAGTTATTAAGCAGTGGCACAAACATTCATGTCATTTCCAAAACAGAAAGTGCAAGATTGTCAGAGACATCTTAAAACAAGCTATTGGTGCACTTTTGAGCATGATGTCACTAGGATGACATCAAAACAACACTAAATTAAAGTGCACTTTTTGTACAGAACGCCACGACAGTAGTTTAAAACAAATAAAGTGAACTTTTGTGTATGATGTCACATAAGGTATTTCAATAAGTGTCAAATAAAAATAAGCTGTATAATAGGAAATCAAATAGTGTTCATCCTTCGTTACGTGGTAGCTTCCTGCAGACATTATCTCCTTTTGTTGTTGACTAGTTTTTTCATAAGGTGTTGGTCTGAAAATGTTTGCCTCTGCATTTTGATGGTGTGGGCGTGTGACACCGAATGGGGATGTTGACATGCGGAGTAACCACTCTTCATTCTCTAGAACAGGGGTCACCAACCTTTTTGAAACCAAGAGCTACTTCTTGGGTACTGATTAATGCGAAGGGCTACCAGTTTGATACACACTTAAATAAATTGCCAGAAATTGCCAATTTGCTCAATTTACCTTTAATAAATAAATCTATATATATATATATAAAAAATGTGTATTTCTGTCTGTCATTCAGTCGTACATTTTTTTCCTTTTACGGAAAGTTTTTTTGTAGAGAATAAATGAAAAAAACACTTAATTGAACGGTTTAAGAGAGGAGAAAACACGAAAAAAATTAAAATACAATTTTGAAACATAGTTTATCTTCAATTTCGAATCTTTAAAATTCAAAATTCAACCGAAAAAAATGAATAGAAAAACTAACTAATTCGAATCTTTTTGAAAAAATTTAAAAATGAATTTATGGAACATCATTAAGTAATTTTTCCTGATTAAGATTAATTTTAGAATTTTGATGTTTTAAATAGGTTAAAATCCGATCTGCACTTTGTTATAATATATAACAAATTGGACCAAGCTATATTTCTAACAAAGACAAATCATTATTTCTTCTACATTTTCCAGAACAAAAATTTAAAAGAAATTCAAAAGACTTTGAAATAAGATTTAAATTTGATTTTACAGATTTTCAAGATTTGCCAGAATATTTTTTGGGAATTTTAATCATAATAAATTTGAAGAAATATTTCACAAATATTTTTCGTCGAAAAAACCAAAGCTAAAATGAAGAGTTATATTAAAATGTATTTATTATTCTTTACAATAAAAACAAATAAATACTGGAACATTGATTTTAATTGATTTTAATTGTCAGGAAAGAAGAGGAAGGAATTTAAAAGGTAAAAAGGTATATGTGTTTAAAAATCCTAAAATCTTTAAGGTTGTATTTTTTCTCTAAAATTGTCTTTCTGAAAGTTATAAGAAGCAAAGTAAAAAAAAAAAAATGAATTTATTTAAACAATTGAAGACAAAGTCTTTAAAATATTTTCTTGGATTTTCAAATTCTATTTTGAGTTTTGTCTCTCTTAGAATTAAAAATGACGAGCAAAGCGAGACCAGCTTGCTAGTAAATAAATACAATTTGAAAAATAGAGGCAGCTCACTGGTAAGTGCTGCTATTTGAGCTATTTTAGAACAGGCCAGCGGGCGACTCATCTGGTCCTTACGGGGTACCTGGTGCCCGCGGGCACCGCGTTGGTGACCCGTGGTCTAGAAGGTGACTTTTCAAATGATCCTACATATTATCAGTAATGCTACTTTTTGTAGAACCACTTTTGCCCCACGCTTGACAAATTACGGTTGTCTGTTCGACATATTCCCAGCTGAAGCCAAACCACCGCCAGACGATGGATCCCCCCTGCTGTTTTTCTTGGGAATTAATTCTTCTTTTATTTGTAACCAGATTCGCACCCTCTTTCTCTCGTATTACCACTCGCACGGCTCAGCTAGCATCACTGCTACCTCCCTGCTGAGTGAGGGCTTTTACGTATGTGATGTATGACTTGACGGTATGTGACGTATGTAAGAAGGTGCGCTTGCTGTCTGTGAGAAGGAGAGACAACAAAAAGTGGGAAACGCCGGTAGTGTAATGCCAGCAGCTAAAAGCAACTGCATGAGAACGTATACTCGAATATCACCATATAGTCATTTTTTATATCGCACAGAGACAAATCCGCGATATATCGCCCAGCCCTAGTGAAACCCAATATCTAAGTTATATTTAAACCAGTGTGGGAGGCACTGGGTGGGTAAAGCGTCTTGCCCAAGGACACAAGGGCAGTGACTAGGATGGCGGAAGCGGGGATCGAACCTGGAACACTCAAGTTGCTGGCACGGCCACTCTACCAAGTTGTGCATCTGAGCTAAAAGCTAACATTTTGTTTTGTAGCATGCTAACTAAACTCATTTAAAGGCCTACTGAAAGCCACTACTACCGACCACGCAGTCTGATAGTTTATATATCAATGATGAAATATTAACATTGCAACACATGCCAATACGGCCGGTTTAGTTTACTAAATTGCAATTTTAAATTTCGCGCAAATTATCCTGCTGAAAACGTCGCGGTATGATGACGCGTGCGCGTGACATCACGGATTGTAGCGGACATTTTGATCCCAGCTATAAGTCGTCTGCTTTAATCGCATAATTACACAGTATTCTGGACATCTGTGTTGCTGAATCTTTTGCAATTTGTTCAATTAATAATGGAGACGTCAAAGAAGAAAGATGTAGGTGGGAAGCGGTGTATTGCGGCCGCCTTTAGCAACACAAACACATTCTTTGTTTACATTCCCGAAAGCTGACGGTGAAGCTTTACTACGGAACAGAGCGGTCAAGCGAACATGGTTCCCTACCACATGTCAACCGGCAGGTTTCGGTGAGAAAATGGTGGCAATAAGTCGGCTTTTACCGTAGAAATGAGCGGAGAGTTTGCGTCGTTCTTCCTGCAGCTGCAGACTCTCTTGCCTCCTCCCAATGGCCGCTCCTGACCGTCGGGGGAGGCGGGAAAAAAACAAAAAAACTCAACCCGGCTGCCTTGCCTCGTCGAGAAACGTGGCTTCCCACGGAGACACTGGTGGTCACAACACCCGTGGCCACACCCCTCCGACTTTCCGGATACGACCATATAATCTCACTAAAATACTATTGACACAATAAGCAGATGAGGGATCTTCCAGAATTATCTTAGTGTAACAAACAGTTCAGGGTGTCCCAAGTTAACAGAGAGTGTGAGGAGGAGGAGTTTTGTCCTTTCAGAGTTGCAGTGGGGCTGTGACGTAGGGTGTGTGGTTGTGGAGAGATAGGTGTAAAGGAGTTCACATTGAAGAAGCGGTGGCTACCGGACCTGCTATAATGTCTCCTGTTTATTATTTTATTATATAAGTACACTGTATAGGCAAACCCAGGACACTCGGCTACACTAGTAAATGTGTCTAATAACATCTGAATCACTCCCACTGCCCTTGTCTTTTTTTTCCCTAGTCCTTCACTCTCACTTTCCTCATCCACGAATCTTTCATCCTCGTTCAAATTAATGGGGAAATCGTCGCTTTCTCAGCCCGAATCGCTCTCGCTGCTGGTGGCCATGATTGTAAACAATGTTCAGATGTGAGGAGCTCCACAACCCGTGACGTCACGCTCACATTGTCTGCTACTTCCGGTACAGGCAAGGCTTTTTTATTAGCGACCAAAAGTTGCGAACTTTATCGTCTGTTCTCTGCTAAATCCTTTCAGCAAAAATATGGCAATATCGCAAAATTATCAAGTATGACACATAGAATGGACCTGCTATCCCCGTTTGAATAAGAAAATCTCATTTCAGTAGGCCTTTAAATCATACCAACATCCAGAAATGCTTTCAGCCTCTTGGTGGCGCTGTAGATTACAATGCTGCTAATATGCCTAAAGACACATAACCACACACCATGCTAATGGTTGTGGTGTTTGTTAATTATTTCAACATGCATACAAGTACAGTGAGATAAATCACATAGTTCCAGTTTTTCGCTAACGTGAAGAATGCGGTGCACCAGGTTTATGACCGACTCTCAGCATGTTTGAGACATGTGCAAGGCGGGTGTGTCCATGAAAGTCGTTTTTTTGCACGGAATGAACCTTGCAAAGCTAACGCTTGATGTTAAAAAGGAGAACCTCGCTTTTTTGGGGGGGACTTTTGTCGATTGTTCAAAATCCTTATGTAAGAAAAGAACACATACAGTTCAGACCAAACGTTTGGACACACCTTCTCTTTCAATGTGTTTTCTTTATTTTTCATGACTTTTTATTTACATTGTATAATGTCACTGAAGGCCTCAAAGCCATGACTGAACACATGTGGGGTTATGAAATAACTGAAAACATTTGTATTGTCTTCAAAATAGCCACCCTTTGATCTGATTACTGCTTTGCACACTCTTGGTTTTCACCTCACAGGTATGCTTGAAGCTCATGGAGAGAATGCCAAGAGTGTGCAAAGCAGTAATCGGAGCAAAGGGTGGCTATTTTGAAGGAACTAGAATATAAAACATGTTTTCAGTCATTTCACCTTTTTTTGTTAAAGGGGAACATTATCACAATTTCAAAAGGGTTAAAAACAATAAAAATCAGTTCCCAGTGGCTTGTCTTATTTTTCAAAGTTTTTTTTCAAAATTTTACACCTCACGGAATATCCCTAAAAAAAAGCTTTAAAGTTCTTGATTTTCGCTATTTGAGATGCGACTGTCCATTTTCCTGTGACGTCATACAGGGCTGCCAATACAAACAACATGGCGGTTACCACAGCAAGATATAGCGACATTAGCTCGGATTCAGACTCGGATTTCAGCGGCTTAAGCGAGTCAACAGATTACACATGTATTGAAACAGATGGTTGGAGTATGGAGGCAGATCGCGAAAATGAAATTGAAGAAGAAATTGAAGCTATTGAGCGAATAGCTATTGACGCTATTCGGCCATAGCGTGGGTGTACCTAATGAAGTGGCCCATAGCATGGCTGCCTTATTAGCATCGCCGGTAAAATGTGCGGGCCAAACGATCAGGACATTCGCATCTTGTGACACTGGAGCAACTTAAATCCGTCGATTGATAAGTGTTTGTTTCGCATTAAATGTGGGTATCTAGTTTCAAATGTATATACAGCTAGCGTAAATAGCATCGATTAGCGTAGCATGTTAGCATCGATTAGCTGGCTGTCATGCCGTGACCAAATATGACTGATTAGCACATAAGTCAACAACATCAACAAAACTCACCTTTGTGATTTCGTTGACTTAATCGTTGCAAATGCATCTGCAGGTTATCCATACATCTCTGTGCCATGTCTGTCTTAGCATCGCCAGTCAAATGTGCAGACACTCTGGCACATTCAATGGGGGTCTGGCGGCAGATTTCTTGCCAGTGGTGCAACTTGAATCCCTCCCTGTTAGTGTTGTTACACCCTCCGACAACACACCGACGAGGCATGATGTCTCCAAGGTTCCAAAAAATAGTCGAAAAAACGGAAAATAACAGAGCTGAAACCCGGTGTTTGTAATGTGAAAATGAAAATGGCGGGTGTGTTACCTCGGTGACGTCACGTTCTGACGTCATCGCTAAAAGACCGATAAACAGAAAGGCGTTTAATTTGCCAAAATTCACCCATTTAGAGTTCGGAAATCGGCTTAAAAAATACATGGTCTTTTTACTGCAACATCAAGGTATATATTGACGCTTGCATAGGTCTGCTGATAAGTTAAGTACATAACTCCACGTGTTCATTCATAGGTTTAAAGGCCTATTGAAACCCACTACAACCGACCACGCAGTCTGATAGTTTATATATCAATGATGAAATATTAACATTGCAACACATGCCAATACGGCCGGTTTAGTTTACTAAATTGCGATTTTAAATGTCCCGCGAGGTATCCTGTTGAAAACGTTGCGGAATGATGACGCTTATGTTGACGCGTGCTTGTGATGTTATTGGTTGGAGCGGACATGTTCTCCCAGCACCACTTACAGCTAAAAGTAGTCTGTTTTCATCGCATAATTACACAGTATTTTGGACTTTTGCGATTTGTTCAATTAATAATGGAGACTATAAAGAAGAATGCTGTTGGTGGAAAGCGGTGGACTGCAGCTGCCTTTAGCAACCAAAACACAGCCGGGGTTTGTTTGTTGTGAAGCTTTAGCGAACATGGTTCTCTACCACATGTCAACCAGCAAGTTTTTGGATGAGAAAATTGTGATATTAAGTCCGCTCTTACCGGAGACTTGAGCGGATTATGCGACCTCCTGCAGCAGCTATCCAAAAGGCAGCTGTGATCCTGGCTCCTCCATTGGGTTCTCTCAGAGACACTGGCGGTCACCGCAGCCGTCCGACTTTCAGGTATGACTTTATAATCTCACTAAAACACTAAGCAGATAAGGGATTTTCCAGAATTATCCTAGTAGTGCTTCACTCTAACATTCCTCAACCACAAATCTTTCATCCTCTCTCAAATTAATGGGGAAATCTTCGCTTTCTCGGTCCGAATTGCTCTTGCTGCTGGTGGCCATGATTGTAAACAATTTTCAGATGTGAGCAGCCCCACAACCCGGGACGTCACGCGCACATCGTCTGCTACTTCCGGTACAGGCAAGGCTTTTTTATTAGCGACCAAAAGTTGCGAACTTTAGCGTCGATGTTCTCTACTAAATCCTTTCTGCAAAAATATGGCAATATCGTGAAATGATCAAGTATGACACATAGAATGGACCTGCTATCCCCGTTTAAATAAGAAAATCTCATTTCAGTAGGCCTTTAATGCCTTCAGTGACAATCTACAAAGTCTGAAAATAAAGAAAACACATTACATCAGGAGAGGGTGTGTCCAAACTTTTGGCCTGTGATGTATGTTTTTCTTTTTTCATGCATTGTAAATAAGTGTATAAACGCTCGCAGAAAAAAATAGCTAACAATGAAGCACTCTAAAAATATATCTAAAAACCTTTTATATACATGCTGTGAGTATATATGTCATGTAGTAACGGGCACGTTCATAATACAGGGTATCCCACTCATTCATTTATTTGTGGCGGCCCGCCACGAAAGGATTACGGACACCACAAAAAAAAAAAATTTGGTTTAAAATTTTTTTTTTAATTTTTGGGGCTTTTGACTCGCTCAACCGCTCATAAAAGCAATGGAACTCTGTCTGTGAATGGAGGTTATAGTTACATATTATATAAATATTTAAATATTATATAAATATGTATATAAATATGTACATAAAGCAGGTGTCGGGAACCTTTTTGGCTGAGAGAGCCGAAAAGCCAAATATTTTAAAATGTATTTCCGTAAGAGCCATATAATTTTTTTTTTTAACACTGAACACAACAAAACGCGTGCATTGTTAAGTAAGACCAACATTTCTAGAGTATAATAGGTCTCTTATTCTTTGTAATAACATTGTTATTCTGAAGCTAACTGTGGAGGGGGCGTGGCCTGCGGGCCTGCAGCGACAGGTGCGTAGATGGCCCACCTGGGCCTTGTTATATATTCACCTGTCGCTCTGTTATAAGCAGCAGCCAGGAGGAGAGATGGGGTTGGGGCTGGAAATACAATTGCTGAAAACAACTGAGAGACTTATTGAAAAATAAAACAATATTGCAACCCTGAAAAAGGCTCTCATGTTGGTGCTTGGGTGTCTGAAGAACCCCCAGGAGGGCAAACCCCACACTAACCAATAATAACTAAATAACTTATTACCATTAACGCAACTTCTTGAACGGATGGATGGATTAAAAATGCATGAGAATGCTTTATATTTTGAATATTATTTTTAACACTGTGATTACAGTGAAATTATTCATTACTTATCGTTTTAAGCAACATCAGCTCAGATTTATCCGAGAGCCGGATGCAGTCATCAAAAGAGCCACATCTGGCTCCCGAGCCATAGGTTCCCTACACCTGACATAAAGTGTTGTAATTATATTCCAACTCCACGTTATTCTTGGTCATCGCCGCCTGAAACTCCGCATTTCAACATCCCCGCCAGTGCAACACCCAACAAAATGTCCAAGCAACCATTTCCAGATCAACGCGGAATGAAAAAAATTGTCAACAACAGGAGATAACATCTGCAGGAACCTACCACATAACGAAGGACATACACTATTTAATTTCCTATCATGCAGCTCATTTTTATTTGACAGTTATTTAAATATTTTGTGTGACATCAGGCACAAAAGTGCACTTTGTTTTAAACTATTGTAGGGGCGTTCTGTACGAAAAGTGCACTTCAATTTACTGTTGTTTTGATGTCATCTTAGTGACATCATGCACAAAAGTGCACAATAGCTTGTTTTAAAATGTCTCTGACAATCTTGCACTTTCTGTTTTGGAAATGACATGAATGTTTGTGCCGCTGATTAATAACTGTTTAATAAATACATTTAGTTGTGATTTCCCTCTCTGAATGAAAGTTTAAAATGAGCATATATTATAAAGTATGAAGAAGAATGTTTTAATGTAGACACATAGAATCATCATACTGCTGTGATTATATGCATCAAGTGTTCATTCAAGGCTAAGGCAAAAATATAGAGATATATATCGTGTATCGTGACATGGCCTAAAGATATCAAGATATTAATAAAAGGCCATATCGCCCAGCTCTAGGCTCCGCTAAAGTGTGAGGTTGTTTTGGTGCTCCTGAACGTCTCTCAACTCGGTGCGGCGAGGGAAAGGAGTACCTGCGGCTGACGCGAGCGTTCAACAAATTTTGTAAAAATCATATTTTTACTGAAATTTCATTTAAAAAATGCTGAAGTGATATTTTGACATGAAAATGAATTCCACGTTTTTTGTAAATGTCAATTAATCTTTTCAAATGGGGGCCGATTGCTACTGTCGGATACATTTGAACCATTAAGGACTGCACCGTCACACAAACTTATGATGGCGGCGACCTCTGACCTGCATCCACGGAGACGGAGCCCAGGAAGAAGAACGGAAAATGCGACTTTTTGCAGCGGCGGGCGTGACGCTGCGCCAGACGAAGAGCTTTCTCCCGCAGGAGGAGCCGAGGCATCCTGCACACACGGGTTAAATTTAGAAACTGTCTCAGCACACGAAAATGGTCAGAGTTTACCTGGGAGAGCACAGCTGGAGGCGGAGCTTTTCTCCTACAGGACTCTCATCCCACAGAGCAGATCTGGTTTTGGGGAAGCTCAGGGACGTCAGGGGCTTTCCTGCAGGCCTACAAAGAAATAATGACACGTTAACTTGAATAATACACCATATTGCCACAAGTATTTGGCCACCCATCCAAATGATGAGAATCAGGTGTCCTAATCACTTGGTGTATAAAATCAAGCACTTAAAGGGGAACATTATCACAATTTCAAAAGGGTTAAAAACAATAAAAATCAGTTCCCAGTGTCTTGTTGTATTTTTTGAAGTTTTTAAAAAAAAATGTACCGGTCTCGGAATATCCCTAAATAAAGCTTTAAAGTGCCTTATTTTCGCTCTCTGCGAAGACACTGGCCATTTCCCTGTGACGTCACACAGTGCTGCCAATGTAAACAAACAATGGGAATACCACAGCAAGATATAGTGACATTAGCTCGGATTCAAACTCGGATTTCAGCGACTTAAGCGGTTCAACAGATTATGCATGTATTGAAACAGATGGTTGGAGTATGAAAATATTGAAGAAGAAACTGAAGCTATTGAGCGAATAGCTATTGACGCTATTCATAGCCATAGCATGGCCGAATAGCTGCGTTAGCATCGCCGGTAAAATGTGCGGACCAAACGATCAGGACTTTCGCATCTTGTGACACTGGAGCAACTTAAATCCGTCGATTGGTAAGTGTTTTTTTCGCATTAAATGTGGGTGGGAAGAAACGTAATATAGTTGCAAATGCATCTACAGGTTATCCATACATCTCTGTACCATGTCTGCTTTAGCACCGCCGGTAAATAGCATGTTAGAATCGATTAGCATAGCATGTTAGCATCGATTAGCTGGCAGTCAACATCAACAAAACTCACCTTTGTGATTTCGTTGACTATCGTTGCAAATGCATCTGCAGGTTATCCATACATCTCTGTGCCATGTCTGCCTTAGCATCGCCGGTCAAATGTGGAGACACTCTGGCACATTCAATGGGGGTCTGGCGGCAGACACTTTGGCATCTTCGGGCCAGTGGTGCAACTTGAATCCCTCCCTGTTAGTGTTGTTACACCCTCCGACAACACACCCACGAGGCATGATGTCTCCAAGGTTCCAAAAAATAGTCAAAAAAACGGAAAATAACAGAGCTGAGACCCGGTGTTTGTAATGTGTTGAAAATGAAAATGGCGGCTGTATTACCTCGGAGACGTCACATTCTGACGTCATCACCTCCAGCGCGATAAACAGAAAGGCGTTTAATTCGCCAAAATTCACCCATTTAGAGTTCGGAAATCGGTTAAAAAAATAGCTGGTCTTTTTTCTGCACCATCAAGGTATATATTGACGCTTACATAGGTCTGGTGATAATGTTCCCCTTTAAAGAGTCGAAATTGAAGATAAACTATGTTTCAAAATTTTATTTTCATTTTTTTTCGTGTTTTCTCCTCTTTTAAACCGTTCAATTAAGTGTTTTTTTCATAATTTATCCATCCATCCATTTTCTACCACTTATTCCCTTTTTGGGGTCGCGGGCGCCTATCTTGGCTACAATCGGGCGGAAGGCGGGGTACACCTTGGACAAGCCGCTACCTCATCGCAGGGCCAACACAGACAGACAACATTCACACTCACATTCACACAAAATCTTCCGTAAAAAGGAAAAAAAAAATGTACGACGGAATGACGGACAAAAATACCCATTTTATATATATATATATATATATAGATTTATTTATTAAAGGTAAATTGAGCAAATTGGTTATTTCTGGCCATTTATTTAAGTGTGTATCAAACTGGTAGCCCTTCGCATTAATCAGTACCCAAGAAGTAGCTCTTGGTTTCAAAAAGGTTGGTGACCCCTGTGTTAGAGACACCAAAGAAAACTTTGTTACAGCTATTCGTGACGTTAACGCAAGTGTAGGGAACCTATGGCTCGAGAGCCAGATGTGGCTCTTTTGATGACTGCATCTGGCTCTCAGATAAATCTGAGCTGACGTTGCTTAAAACGATAAGTAATGAATAATTCCACTTGCATTCACAGTGTTAAAAATAATGTTAAAAACATAAAACATTCTCATGCATTTTTAATCCATCCGTTTTCTACCGTACCTGTTCAAGAAGTTGCGTTAGTGGTAAGAAGTTATTTATTTATTATTGGTTAATGTGGGGCTTGCCCTCCTGGAGGTTCTTCGGACCACCAAGCACCGACATGAGAGTCTGTTTCAGGGTTTCAATATTGTTTTATTTGGGTCCCATATCAAACTTAAGAAGGTCAGTGACTTCACTATAAAAGTGGGTGACATTGTTATCACCAGGAAGGATGAGATCACCTACCTAGGTTCCATTCTAGAGGCTAATCTTTCCTGTGATAAAATGGCAACCAAGGTGATCAAAAAGGTCAACCAAAGAACGAGTTTCCTCGACAGAATCTCCTCTCTGGTCAACAAAAGCACTTTGAGGATTCTAGCGGGAACTCTCATTCAACCCTTCTTCGATTACGCTTGCACCTCCTGGTACCCCAGCACCTCCAAAAGCCTCAAATCTAGACTCCAAACATCCCAGAATAAGCCAGTCCGGTTACTTTTAGACCTCCACCCCAGATCACACCTCAATCCAACCCACTTCTCCAATGTGGGCTGGCTCAGGGTGGAGGACAGAGTAAAACAACTTGCACTGAGCCTAGTCTATAAAATCCGCTACACCTCCTTGATACCGAAGTACATGTCAAACTACTTCCTTAATGTAAATGACCGCCATAACCACAACACCAGGGGGAGCTCCACAAACCACGTTAAACCCAGATTCCGATCTAACAAAGGTCTTACCTCATTCTCTTTCTATGCCACATCAATGTGGAATGCACTCCCAACAGGTATAAAAGTAAGTGCATCTCTATATTGGGGGCGGCATGGCGTAGTGGGTAGAGCGGCCGTGCCAGGTTGCAGGTTCGCTTCCCATCTATGGACATCAAAGTCGCTGCCGTTGTGTCCTTGGGCAGGACACTTCACCCTTGCCCCCGGTGCCGCTCACACCGGTGAATGAATGATGAATGAATGATTGGTGGTGGACGGAGGGGCCGTAGGCGCAAACTGGCTGCCACGCTTCCGTCAGTCTACCCCAGGGCAGATGTGGCTACAGATGTAGCTTACCACCACCAGGTGTGAATGAATGATGGGTCCCCACTTCTCTGTGAGCGCTTTGAGTATCTAACAATAGAAAAGCGCGATATAAATCTAATCCATTATTATCATTATTATTATTGTATTCCTTCAAAACCGCTCTAAAACAACACCTCCAGGCAACTTCAACACTTTACTAATACCCTCCTCCATTCACATCCCATCTCCCCGGATTATAAACAACTCAAATGTACTTCTAATATATATACTTGTTCTTATGCTATCTGAACTCACTATGTTCTCTGCTGGCTGTACATATCCTACTAAATAAGACCTACACTGTTTCAATGTTTACATTTCTCTGTTGATGCAATTGTTGATGACTGAAGTTCTGATACCAACCAAAGCTCCTCATCCCACCCCCCGGATTGTAAATAATGTAAATAATTCAATGTACATACTATGATGATTAATTTGTGTGATGACTGTATTACGTTGATAGTATATATTTGTACCATGAATTGATTAACGTGGACCCCAACTTAAACAAGTTGAAAAACTTATTCGGGTATTACCATTTAGTGGTCAATTGTACGGAATATGTACTGAACTGTGCAATCTACTAATAAAAGTATCAATCAATCAATCGCTGATTTTGAAGCCGGTCCTGGCACACCCCAGTTCGCTGCAGGCCTGCAGGCCACGCCCCCTCCACAGTTAGCTTTAGAATAACAATGTTATTGCAAAGAATAAGAGACCTATAATACTCTAGAAATGTTTGTCTTACTTAAAAATGCACGTGTTTAGTTGTGTTCAGTGTTAAAAAAATATTATATGTTTTACAAATATTTGGCTTTGTGGCTCTCTCAGCCAAAACGGTTCCCTACCCTTGCGTTAACGTGAGGATGTGCTCACTGTCACTCACCTTACGCTCACATTCTCGGGGGAGAAGACTTGTTGGAAGACACCGGCGGGGAGATCCCGCAGGTTGACTGGCAAGCTCATGATCAAAGGACGCGGCGGCTACCTCTGCGTACAAAGTTAGCATTAGCTTCCGCTTACGTACGTCGGCGTACGAAGTTTTCAATTTTGGACTCACCTGGGATCTAATAGGAGTATACGAACGTCACACGTCGATTGATTTGTATAGGATTCAGTCCTGACCGTGGAATACCTTTTAAAAACCGGGTGTAGTCTTTCGAGCGCAATTTGACGATGGCGCTGTTTTGAAACTGCTGGCGGGTGACGCAGCAGCCAATAGGAAGCCCCCGTGCTGAAGACCAATAGGAAACCGTGATGTTGCAGCTTTGGACCAATAGTATGCCAGCTTGTCTGTACGTGCTTGTACACGATGGTGTGTGGTGGCAGAACTCAGGGGATCGTCTAGATCAGTGGTCCCAAACCTTTTTGTATCCGCGGACCGGTCAACGCTTAATAATTTGTCCCGCGGCCCGGGGGAAAGGGGGGGGGGGGGGGGTCCTTTTTTTTCTTTCTTTTTTTTTTCTTCTTTGTCATGAAAAAGGGACGTTTTTGTCATGAAAAAGGGAGTTTTTCGTGGTTGGTGCACTATTTGTAAGTGTATATTGTGTTTTTTATGTTGATTTAATAAATAAATAAAAAATATATATATATATATATATTTTTTTTTTTTTTTTAAATAAAAAAATATTCTGCGGCCCGGTGGTTGGGGACCACTGGTCTAGATTAGATTAGATTAGATAGTACTTTATTTATTCCTTCAGGAAAATTACAATTTTCAGAACAATCCCATTCAAGATCAGACAAACATTACAGGGAGACAGAACAGGATCGCTGACGGGTCTGCCGGCTTCCAGCGCCCCTTATAAAAAAAGGTGAGATACAGGTAAACAAGTGGGGGGAATGGGAGAAAAAAAATAGAAGATTAAAATAAAATAATCAGTCTAAGCCTGGGCCCCTGGAGAGGAGGTCCAGACCAGGGGCGTCACTAGACCTAATACTGTACTGGGGCACAAATAATTCATGTGAGCGTGCAAAGCGCGCAAGCAAAAACATTTTTATTATCATAAAAAATACATAAATAGTGCTTTAAACTATGAAATCATATCAGATTATGTTGTATGGATCTTTGCTTAACCACCTGAAATTAACTAATGCATTTGACCTACTTGTGCACTTTTTTACTCCAGACTTCTAAACTGCTACTGGTAAAAGCAAAAAGGAAGAGCAATGAATCTTTTTGAAATATTTATTGCAGTAATCATCTGCAAATTTAACATTTACAAAAGTAAAACAAAAAATAAAGCACCCCTACATCTCTGGGTTATTTTATATGATTTAATTTCCATTTATGGCAATGTGGCTAATCCTATTTCAGATACACAAAACTATAAAATATACACAAAACAATAAAGCCACAGTAGTAGAATAAATGAACAACTGTTGTGTGTCTGTTCAGGGAATCATTTTCTGAGAAGTCAACTGTAACGTCTCCTTTTCATTTTGTGCAAAGTGGTCAATCACTCTGGACAGACATGGAAATATTACAGTAACTATTATACAGTTGATCAGTGGTTCCCAACTGGTGGCTCGTGACATAAAAGTGGATTGTGTGTCATTTTCAGTGAGTCACAGTCAGATGTGTGCATGAAAAAAAAAAAAGTTTAGGGAGAAAAAAAATCCAATTATGGCAACAAAACCAGATATTTTTAGCGATTTTTCTAGTGACTATTAGTGAGTATTTTAGCAAAAGGCAAACCGACTAACAAGTTGGAGGAGGACTCTAAATGGGGCAACAAAACCCAATATTTTCAGTCATCTTTCTGAAAACAAATACAGAAATGTTACTATTTTTTCTGGAAACAAAACCAGATGCTTTAGCTGTAGCCATTTTTCTAGTGACAAAACAAGATTATTTTAGTCAAAGTCACACCGATTAACAAGACAAGTCTACTGTGCTATTTTTCTGTGAAATAAACTTGAATGATTTAAAAATTTGGCTCACGACTTGATGTTATGGAAAAAAGTTTTTCTTCCTGAAGATAAAGCATTTGAGAAGCACTCAACTCACACATGCTTACTCCAAATCATCATTGATGCAGAACCAGCAGACAATAACCAACATTATGTTTCATGTTCATTGGAAATTCCCCCGACAGCTCGTACAGCAAAGGAATGTTTGTCTTGATACAAGGAATAACGTTAGTTAAATTAGCATCAACTTAAGAAAATTATGTTGCCTAGCTGGCTAGGACTTCACTTACATCTCTCATTCCTCGCTGCTTCTTCCCTGCTGCGGGCGAATACGTTTTTTAAATCCATCTAGGAGTTAAAGTTTGAGTCAAATCAAAATCAAAATAATGTAATTAACAAATTGTTGTTGGCTAACGTTACCTACCTCAGCAGTGATTCTCATCGTCTCTCTCTCTCAACCGAAGTCTCGATCCACAGGTGAATAAATTACCATATTAATTAGCCATGTGCTCATTGTTACATGGAGTGAATGCAGTAGCAATCAATTACCATACTAAGTAGTATGTGCGCTGTTGTCTATGTTATGTAGACTTAAAACTCTGTAGCCTTTTTTTTTATTGGTGAAATTTTTACTGGGGCACTGCAGATCCAGACTGAGGCCAAAGGAAAAAAAACAACAACTCATAGCCATAGTACACATCCCGCTTACATGTGTGTAAGAGGGAAACATCAAAGAACACAAAGGACATGAAAGACATTAAAGCAGCGGATATAACCAGCCACTTCTACATACAGCTATACAACAGTGGTTCTCAACCTTTTATCATTGATGTACACCAGGGGTGTCCAAAGTGCGGCCCGGGGGCCATTTGCGGGCCACAGGTCATTTTTTAACGGCCCACGGCACATTGTAAAAATACTATTAAAAAAAACATTAAAAGTGTTATAAAAGAGCCAACAAGTGAAATGTAACAAGAAAATGTTGCAATGTTGACTCTAATAACACAAAGCTGCCATGCAGCCTGTTTCCATCCATCCATCCATTTCTACCGCTTATTCCCTTTCGGGGTCGCGGGGGGCGCTGGCGCCTATCTCAGCTACAATCGGGCGGAAGGCAGGGTACACCCTGGACAAGTCGCCACCTCATCGCAGGGCCAACACAGATAGACAGACAACATTCACACTCACATTCACACACTAGGGCCAATTTAGTGTTGCCAATCAACCTATCCCCAGGTGCATGTCTTTGGAAGTGGGAGGAAGCCGGAGTACCCGGAGGGAACCCACGCATTCACGGGGAGAACATGCAAACTCCACACAGAAAGATCCCGAGCCTGGATTTGAACCCAGGACTGCAGGAACTTCGTATTGTGAGGCAGACGCACTAACCCCTCTGCCACCGTGAAGCCCTGCAGCCTGTTTCTTTCTGTAAAAAATAATAATGGATCAAAATCAATGACATTATGATTTATTGACCTATTCAGAGGTTCCAATAACGTAACATTAAATATTCCACTTTGAGATATTCTTTGGGGAAAATGTTGCATATTTTGTGTTTGCTATGTAAAAAAGTAAGCTGTTTTTTTTATATTTGTTTTAAAAAGGGCCTAAAACCAACAACCAAAAACATAAACAAAAACAAAACTTATAATCCAAAGTTGATCTGGATGTTATTGTGTTAAAAGTAAACAGTTAATAAAATCTACAATTTATTTTTTAACACTTAATAAGTAGGACCCTTTTGGATCCCCAATAATTGTTGTGTAATTAGTTTTTAAGTGAATTTGCTAAACAAATAATAATAATAATGAATTAAAATCAATGTTGTTATGAGTTATTGACCTTTTTAAGGCTGAAATTTTTATATAATCTCAAATATTCCACTTAAAAATTTTATTGGGTGAAAATATTGCATATTTTGTGGGTTTTTTTCTCCATAAAAAACAGGGTTTTCTTTGACAAAAAGAGCATACAACTTAAATCTTTAATAACGCTATATTGACAGATAGACCTAATGTCAATCTAGAGATTTAAATCTTGAACAATAATAAAAATAATAATACTGAATAATGACACATTTTTTACATTTTTTTGACCAAAACCTTTAGGGTCCCTGGGATCAAGCCTGAGTGGAGGCCCAAATGTATAATTTTTGTACATATATTTTTTGTCATAAGTAATATCAAAATGGCCCCGGCTTGCTTTTAGTTTTCAGTGTGCGGCCCTCAGTGGAAAAAGTTTGGACACCCCTGATGTACGCCCTGTGAAAAATGTTTTTAATTCAAGTACGCTCTAATCAGAGCAGAGCCTTTTTGGTTGAAAAAAAGAGATAAAGAAGTAAAAAACAGCATGATGTCATCAGTTTCTGATTTATTAAATTGTATAACAGTGCAAAATATTGCTCATTTGTAGTCTTTCTTGAACCATTTGGAAAAAAAGATATACAAATAACTAAAAACTTGTTGAAAAATAAACAAGTGAATCAAATCTAAATAAAGATTTGTACACATAGAAGTAATCATCAACTTAAAGTGCCCTCTTTGGGGATTGTAATAGAAATCAATCTGGATTCATGAACTTCATTCTAAACATTTCTTCACAAAAAAGAAATCTTTAACATCAATATTTATGGAACATGTCCACAAAAAATCTAGCTGTCAACACTAAATATTGCATTGTTGCATTTCTTTTCACAGTTTATGAACTTACATTCATATTTTGTTGAAGTATTAATCAATGAATATATTTATAAAGGATTTTTGTATTGTTGCTATTTTTAGAATAT